>NW_026606792.1:2177500-2192495 GCF_029890125.1 Rhinichthys klamathensis goyatoka | reverse complement strand
ACTGGGAAGCATGGCAGCCCAAAACACAAACACCTGTTTAGACTCTCTCACGCGGCGTCACGGAGTGAAAGTGGTGTCCGCGGTGAATGTGGAGGAGTGCATTCTTGCAGTTGGAAATGTTGTTGGCCATGAGTGTATTTTAGCGGCATCTAGGATGAACAATGCAATGGTTTTGTTTTTAAATTCTGTTGAGAGAGCGAATGAAGTAGTGGAAAAAGGTGTAGTGATCAGTGGTTTGTTTACCCCAGTGCTTCCCCTTTCTACACCCGCGAAAAAAGTCACTCTGTCTAACGTACCACCGTTCATAAAAGATGAGATGCTAATAAAAGAGCTGTCACGGTTTGGAAAGATAGTCAGTCCCGTGAAAAAGATCGTTCTGGGTAGCAAATCAGACTTGATTAAACATGTGGTGTCTTTCAGGCGATTTACTTATATGATCCTGAAGGATAATCGAACTGACCTCAACCTGAATTTGAAACTCAGAGTTGACGACTTTGATTACACTGTCTTTGTAAGCACTGATGTGATGAAGTGCTTTGGCTGTGGAAAAACTGGGCATTTAGTGCGTGCTTGTCCGGACAGTAATGGTACAAATACACAAGGTGTCTTGGGTGAAGCTGGTGTGCAGGTCAGGAATACAGCGGATAATGTTCCTGATTTAACCCAAACTGATCCCAGACCATCCACTAGTGGTCTAACTGAGACAATACCTCATGAGAATCAGGCCATAGCTGCGAATAACGAGGAGAATGCTTTAGTTGATGTAGTTGATAGAGGTGAGCCCAAGGCTGATGAGAGCATGGATATTTCGCATGTTACTACTGTAGTGTCTGAATCAAAGTCTCCTTCAGAGAGTGTCAACGTAAGTGAAAATTTAATGATGGATCTAGATCAGGCAGTTTTTAAAACACCGTTAAAGAGGAAAAAGAATGACAAGGTTTCTGAATCAAAACAAGCTAAAAAAACTGAAAATGAAAGGGAGTCTGATGATGATGTTGGTAATGAGAGTGATCTCTCTGATTCTGGTGCTTCTAGTTGTTCCCAGAATGAGTGGACGTGTCGAGATTATGATACTGAAGAAATCAAGAAGTTCTTAAAAATGTCAAAAAACTCGAGGGGGGTACAGGTTGCTGATTATTTTCCAGACATAAAGCGTTTTGTGGAAAATACGAGGGCTTTCATGGCTGAGGGATGTTTCACAAATAAAGAAGTCTATAGGTTGAAAAAATTTGTGACAAAACTCCAACAACAATTGAGTAATTAATGGCAGTAAATTGGATTAATTTTTTGGCCCTTCTTGGCTTTTTTTTTCTCTATGGCCTAAGTTTATTTTTTTATAACTTTCACATGGGTGACTTTCGCGTTGCATCCTTAAATGTAAATGGAGCAAGAGAATGCATAAAACGTATACAAATACATAATACTATGAGTCAGAAACAACTTGATGTTTTATTTTTGCAAGAAACACATAGCGATACAACAAATGCTGATGAATGGGCGAAAGAATTTAAAGGTCTTTCATTTTTTAGTCACAAATCCTCACTTAGTGGTGGTGTGGCTATTTTATTTGCCAATAGTTTTACTCCCTCTAATATTGAGACGGAAGAGGTTGTGAACGGTAGATTGCTAAAGATTCGAGCCCAGGTTGAGAACCACATTTTTGTTTTTATATGTGCATATGCTCCAACTCTACCAGCAGAAAGAATGGTGTTTTTACATACTCTTTGTGAAACATTGGATAAATGTAATAGCGAGGAGCATTTATTTTTAGGTGGAGACTTCAACTGTGTAGAAAGTAACATGGATAGAAATCATGTAGAGCCACATTTGCTTTCTCGTAAGCGACTCATCCAGTTGATCGAAACAAACGATTTATGTGACGTCTGGAGGAGTTTAAATGGGAATTTAAAGCAGTACACATGGGCACATGCCCGTGATAATAGGTTGTCATTGGCAAGACTAGATAGATTCTATGTTTTTAAACATCATCTTAGTACTTTTAAAAATTGTTTCATAATCCCAGTTGGGTTTTCAGATCATAGTCTTGTTATATGTACAGTAACTTTACACTCTGTCAAGCCGAGAAGTGCTTACTGGCACTTTAACACAAACTTATTAAGTGATGCACATTTTAGAGAAACTTTTATATTTTTTTGGGAAAACTTTAAGAAGGAAAAAACTGATTTTCAGTCTTTAGAAAAATGGTGGGAGTTTGGTAAAGTACAAATCAAACAACTATGTCAACAGTACACTCACAATGTCACGAAAGATATAATTAAATCCATAAAAGTTTTAGAAGATGAAATTCTGAAATTCGAAGAAGTGGCAGAGTCAAGTGGAGATCAAACACACATCGAATCCCTTTTTTTAAAGAAATCTGTTTTGTCCGACATACAAAAAGTGAAGGCACAGGGGGCGCTTGTTCGGTCACGTTTTAAAGATATAGACCAGATGGATGTACCGTCCAAATTTTTCTTTAGTCTAGAAAAAAAGAACGGTCAGAAACGTTTTATACATTCTTTATTTTCTAAGACCGGTTCTCTTGAATCAGACCCTAGAGAAATTCGGAAAAGAGCAAACAGTTTTTATGAAAAGCTTTATAGTTGTGAACACAGGGAAGATCGGGTTATTGAACAGTGTTTTTATGAAGAGCTACCAAAGGTCTCTGAAGAGTCCAATGCAGAGCTCAAGAGAGCTATAAGCCTGGGAGAACTGCACGAAGCGCTCCAGAGCATGGAGAACGGCAAGGCTCCTGGGATAGACGGAATCCCAGTGGAGTTCTATAAAGCCTTTTGGCCTGTGGTAGGGGAGGATCTGCTGGCGGTTCTCAGTGGCAGTCTAGTCGGAGGACTTCTGCCGCTGAGCTGCAGAAGAGCGGTCCTTACTCTTCTGCCAAAAAAAGGTGATGTGAGAGACATAAAGAACTGGCGGCCTGTATCTTTATTGTGTTATGACTATAAATTGCTCTCAAAAGTTTTAGCTACTAGACTAGGAAGAGTTTTGGAGGAGGTAATCCACTCTGGTCAGTCCTACTGTGTACCTGGAAGATCAATTTTTGATAATATCCATTTAATAAGAGATTTATTTGATGTTTCAAAAATAGTGGGTGTAGATATGGGTTTGATTTCCTTAGATCAGGAAAAAGCGTTCGATCGTGTAGAACACGATTATCTGTGGAAAACTTTGCAAGCATTTGGTTTTAGTTCTGATTTTATAGGTTATATTAAAATTCTGTACAATGACATTGAGAGTCTACTGAAAGTTAACGGTGGCTTATGCGCTCCTTTTAGAGTATGTCGTGGGGTAAGACAGGGGTGTTCTCTGTCAGGAATACTCTACACGTTGGCAATAGAACCACTTTTAAATAAATTGAGAAGGGTTTTAGAAGGGGTATCTTTACAAGCCTGTAACAGCACTTTATGCTTATCAGCATACGCTGATGATGTTGTCATTATACTTAACAAACAAAATGATGTGGATTTATTATTAAAAACATTGAGAGATTTTGGAACCATTTCTTCAGCAAGAGTTAATTGGGGTAAAAGCGAAGCAGTGTTAATAGGAAAATGGGAAAGAGGGGTACCAACACTCCCAAATGGGTTAAGTTGGAAAAAAGATGGCTTGAGATATTTAGGAGTGTTTTTAGGAGATGAAACGATTGTTCAAAAAAACTGGGAGGGAATAATTGAAAAAATTAAAGGTCGTCTGATGAAATGGAAATGGATTGTAAAAAGTTTATCATACAGAGGACGTACTCTGATTATTAATAATTTGGTGGCCTCTTCCTTATGGCATCGACTGGCTTGTGTTGATCCACCTGCATGTATACTTGGGAAAATTCAGTCTCTTTTGGTAGATTTTTTTTGGGAAAAAATGCATTGGATACCTCATAATGTTTTATATTTACCAAAAGAAGAAGGAGGACAAGGACTTGTACACTTGCAGAGTAGGACTGCAGCTTTTCGGCTACAATTTGTACAGAGATTTCTCACTGGTCCAGAGGACTTATGCTGGAGGCCGGTGGCCAGTACGATTTTAAAGACTGCTGAAGGACTGTGTTTGGACAAGTCGTTGTTCTTGTTAAATTCCGGGAAAATCAACACATCCAGAATGCCGGAGTTCTACAAGAATCTTTTTAAAGTGTGGGACATTTTTCATGTTAAAAGAATTGAGTCTACATCCTCCTTGTTTTGGCTGTTGAAAGAACCTCTGATTTATGGGTCACGTTTGGACATTTTAGGAGCATGTGGGTCAATGTCTGCAAATCTTATTAAATCTAAGATCACAACACTTGGGTGTTTAATCAATGTGGCCGGCTCAAGTTTTGATAAAGTTGAAGATTTAGCTGTTTTGTTGGGAGTTAAGTCCATGCGAATTGTTGCACAAGTATTACATAAACTGCAATCTGCTTTTACAACGGAAGAAACAAAAATGCTTCAAGGTTACTGTAAAGGGGAGTTTATCCCTGATGAGAGGGACACATTTCCAAATCTGCTTCTTTCACCAAAGTTAGGTGAATGTACAGGAGTGTTTTTGGAATCTGAAAAATTGACAGATATGGATTTGCATGAAAGTAATGGGAAAAAGTTGTATAAAGCTTGTGTGAAATCTTTTAACAAAAAGGGACTACATGGAAGAGTTGACACGCCATGGCGTGCTGTGTTTCAGATGAATGACAGTGTCAGGCCAGAGTGGAGAGCGCTGTACAAGCCACCGTTAGCTAAAAGAGATGGAGATCTACAATGGAGGATTTTGCATGGCATTATTGCTGTGAATGATTTTATTTCTGTTTTAAATCCAGATGTTGGCAAAGAATGTCCTTTTTGTTTTCAGAGAGAGACTGTTTTTCACACATTTTTGTATTGTTCAAGGCTTAAGCCTTTATTTGATGGTTTGCAGAATCTTTTTAATTGTTTTAATGAGAAGTTTTCTGTGCAGACTTTTATTTTGGGCTTTAAATATGTTCAAAAGCGAAAGTACGAGTGTCATTTGTTGAATTTTATTTTGGGTAAAGCCAAAATGGCTATCTATATTAGTAGAAGAGATAAAATTGAAAAACAAAGTGATTATAATGTTGAAAGGGTGTTCGCAGCTATGATCAAATCAAGGCTTGTAATTGATTTTCGTTTTTACAAAGCTATGGATTCCCTAAATGTGTTTGAAGGAATATGGTGTCACAGAAGAGCGTTGTGTTCTGTCATTGATAATGAACTGCATTTTGCACTTTTTTTATAAAAAAAAAAAAAAAAAAAATTTGGTAATAACTTACATGTTGTTTTATATGAGGAATCTTTTTGATAAATAAAGATGATTGAAAAATCAAAAAAATCTCTCTCTCTCTCTCTCTCTCTCTCTCTCTCTCTCTCTCTCTCTCTCTCTCTCTCTCTCTCTCTCTCTCTCTCGTGTTTTAGAGTAATATACTCTTTGAAAGCTGAGACAGATGTATCTGATATCTTTAAGGCTGTCCTGACCTGTGAAACTTTGCTTTTTTTCCCCCTACAGCTAAACAGACACACACACACACACACACACACACACACTCTCTCTCTCTCTCACACACAGACACACACACAAACACACACGCGCACACACACAGACACACTCACTCTCACACAGGTTTGAGTCTCTCCACAATCACTTCTGTCTCTCTTTTCTGGGTGTATCCAATAAAAGTGGCAAAAACTCAAAATAAGATGAAAGAATTGAGTTTCTTTGAGCATTAAGAGCATCTGAAGTGTAATGTGTTTATATGTGGGACAGAATGACAGAATCATTATTTCTCTCTGGAGAATCCCTGAGTGTAAGTTAATAAAGGCCTAAATGAGCTTTCAGGAGGAGAGATAACACAACTGAGTGAGTCTCGTGCTCACGCCTCCACATTTTTCTTGCAAATCCGAGTTTATATCTAACAATTCTTAGAAGAATAAACAGAATTGTGAGATATACTCGTTATTCTGTCTTTTTTCCTCAGAATTGCAAGTTTATATCCTGTAATTCTGACCTTTTTTTTCCCTCAGAATTGTGATTTAAACTCACAATTGCGAGTTATAAAGAGATATAAACACGCAAATGCAAGAAAAAGAGTAAACAATTGTGATATAAAATGTTTTAAAAGTTATGTAAAATGTTATAAATACTATTTCATGCTGTAACTGCTATGTATGTCCCCTGGCTATGAACCGCATATGGGAACATGGATTTCTCTGCAGCGTCATCACTGCTTGCGCACGCAACCGGGAGGCAGAGGACGGTGGTGTCATGTAGTAGACTATAGCATAGCGGCGGTGTCGTGTAGTAGACTATAGCATAGCGGCGGTGTCGTGTAGTAGACTATAGCATAGCGGCGGTGTCGTGTAGTAGACTATAGCATAGCGGCGGTGTCGTGTAGTAGACTATAGCATAGCGGCGGTGTCGTGTAGTAGGCTATAGCATAGCGGCGGTGTCGTGTAGTAGACTATAGCATAGCGGCGGTGTCGTGTAGTAGACTATAGCATAGCGGCGGTGTCGTGTAGTAGACTATAGCATAGCGGCGGTGTCGTGTAGTAGGCTATAGCATAGCGGCGGTGTCGTGTAGTAGACTATAGCATAGCGGCGGTGTCGTGTAGTAGACTATAGCATAGCGGCGGTGTCGTGTAGTAGACTATAGCATAGCGGCGGTGTCGTGTAGTAGACTATAGCATAGCGGCGGTGTCGTGTAGTAGGCTATAGCATAGCGGCGGTGTCGTGTAGTAGACTATAGCATAGCGGCGGTGTCGTGTAGTAGACTATAGCATAGCGGCGGTGTCGTGTAGTAGACTATAGCATAGCGGCGGTGTCGTGTAGTAGACTATAGCATAGCGGCGGTGTCGTGTAGTAGACTATAGCGTAGCGGCGGTGTCGTGTAGTAGACTATAGCGTAGCGGCGGTGTCGTTTAGTAGGCTATAGCATAGCGGCGGTGTCGTGTAGTAGACTATAGCATAGCGGCGGTGTCGTGTAGTAGACTATAGCATAGCGGCGGTGTCGTGTAGTAGACTATAGCATAGCGGCGGTGTCGTGTAGTAGACTATAGCATAGCGGCGGTGTCGTGTAGTAGACTATAGCATAGCGGCGGTGTCGTGTAGTAGACTATAGCATAGCGGCGGTGTCGTGTTGTAGACTATAGCATAGCGGCGGTGTCGTGTAGTAGACTATAGCATAGCGGCGGTGTCGTGTAGTAGACTATAGCATAGCGGCGGTGTCGTGTAGTAGACTATAGCGTAGCGGCGGTGTCGTGTAGTAGACTATAGCGTAGCGGCGGTGTCGTTTAGTAGGCTATAGCATAGCGGCGGTGTCGTGTAGTAGACTATAGCATAGCGGCGGTGTCGTGTAGTAGGCTATAGCATAGCGGCGGTGTCGTGTAGTAGACTATAGCATAGCGGCGGTGTCGTGTAGTAGACTATAGCATAGCGGCGGTGTCGTGTAGTAGACTATAGCATAGCGGCGGTGTCGTGTAGTAGACTATAGCATAGCGGCGGTGTCGTGTAGTAGACTATAGCATAGCGGCGGTGTCGTGTAGTAGGCTATAGCATAGCGGCGGTGTCGTGTAGTAGACTATAGCATAGCGGCGGTGTCGTGTAGTAGACTATAGCATAGCGGCGGTGTCGTGTAGTAGGCTATAGCATAGCGGCGGTGTCGTGTAGTAGACTATAGCATAGCGGCGGTGTCGTGTTGTAGACTATAGCATAGCGGCGGTGTCGTGTAGTAGACTATAGCATAGCGGCGGTGTCGTGTAGTAGGCTATAGCATAGCGGCGGTGTCGTGTAGTAGACTATAGCATAGCGGCGGTGTCGTGTAGTAGACTATAGCATAGCGGCGGTGTCGTGTAGTAGACTATAGCATAGCGGCGGTGTCGTGTAGTAGACTATAGCATAGCGGCGGTGTCGTGTAGTAGACTATAGCATAGCGGCGGTGTCGTGTAGTAGACTATAGCATAGCGGCGGTGTCGTGTAGTAGACTATAGCATAGCAGCGGTGTCGTGTAGTAGGCTATAGCATAGCGGCGGTGTCGTGTACTAAAATCACGTTTTATTGAGTCAACAGTTATATACAAACAATACAAACAACAAGGAAAGCTTCAATACAATACTTCAATACGATCTGGCTTCTGCGGCCGGTATGCGCACGCACCCTGTGATGTGTGTGAACAGGAAACTGTGTATTACGTAGATTTACTGTTTACATCAAATTCATGCAAATTCAATACGTGTGCGTTTAGCTTTAAAGTGTGTCTTCAACAACGCAATTATATAAAAAGCGTCTATAGCACAGTAAGTTTTCACAAAATGAGGTTTCGCGTGCATATGATACGCACTTTATTGCGTGTAATACACACACACACACACACACACGTACCCCACACCACTACTAAACCTACCCATACATATCATATGCACGTAAAAACTAATTTTCGTGTATAAATTGAACGATAAACACACTGCGTGCTATAGAGACGCTTTTAGTGTGACATACAAAGGCACAACACCAAATTTTTCTCTTATTCTGTAGATTTTGCCCATTTTCCTCCTACTTCTCTGCTCCACTGTGCCCTGTGCGCGCGCAGCTGCACGTGACGGGCCTGTGACGTCTACTCCAGATTGGTGTGTTGACTCGAGGGCTCAGTTTACTGAGTTTACTCTCCTGGAAAGGACATGCACTCTGATGAAAACACAGATTAGCGGATATTAAAAAGCTCTGAAAGGAGGATTGTGTGTCTCATATCTTGACCTTCTTCATGCAGTGAGCATCTACTGAAGGTCTTTAAGAACATGACATGGTTTCTTACCAGTCCAGGATAATGAAACTGCACTGGTATTAAGATCCCAGTATGTTCTCGTAGGGGATAGCGTGTGCTTCATGATCTCAGGGTCGTGTTCGATCAGCTGGTGAACATCTGGACATCAGAACCTCTGCTCTGAAGGCTTCATCTGCACTTCTCATGCGTGTCCCTCACTGGTTCCTCTGATCCATGTTTTAGCCACCAGTCCTGAAGGCATTTACCGAGCTGGATATCTGTAAGCACTTCTGTAGACTTTTAGAACATCTAAAACACTTTTAACTCTAGTTTATTTTTAGTAATTTGAGTACTTCAACTTCAACTTATTTACTTGCCAGGGCAATATTTCTTGTTTTTTTTAATTACGTTTTTCCTCTGATTTTCATTGTATTGCCGCTTCGTTTCAATGACCCATTTTTGTTGTTAGTGGCCGTTTACACGACTTACAGGGATCTTGTTTCGCATTTTGGCCGCTCATTTACAAGACAGCTAAAGCACAATTAATCGTTAAAAGATCGCGATCTTATTCCTAAATGACAAAGATTCGTCTGTAATGCTATCTAGATATGAAACAGCTTCACAAAAAGTATTTTCAACCACACAGTATCATTATTTCTGTCTTACAACCATTCATATTGTCACTGAAGTACCGTTTAGTTGTTTAGTTTGGATATAAACGCTGATGTCTACGGTAGTGAGCAAAATAGAGTAAATCACCTTTTAAAAGTAACTTGATGCTTCAAATAAAGATTGTGCCATTACATCAGTACGCCAGTAGGCGGCGACAAGCGACGGTTAAACGTGTGTTTGTCATCGAATCATTCATTCAAGAGATTCGTTCAAAAACACTGATTCATCCAGTAAAGAAACAAGTGAAGTATTTATGAGTGAGTCATTGAATCATTCGTTCAACCCGATTTGTTTTTTTTAAATAATTCATTCAAATGAATCAAACATTTTTAAAAAGACTGCAGCAATTAACATTTTGTCAGAACATCTAGTAAATTACATGTTATTTTGTTTAGTTGTCTGCTCAGAATCGTAGGAGAATCACTGTTTGAAACAATACAGATTTGATTTTCACTGTGTTTTTGGAGCCTCAAAGCGAAACAAATTTGTAAACAGTGCAAGTTTTTGAAAATTATATAGTTATCGTCTCTGTATAAACTACAAAACTGAATTTGTGAAAGTAGTGACGTCATGCGCATGCATATTATATGGCGCTTCTTTACGAAGTGACATCTTCTTTACGAAGTGACATCGCCATCTACTGGCCTGGAATAAATAATACCGCATTTTTAGTCATTTCCCGCAGATCTGTGTGAACGGGGATCACTTTTACAACGTTGTCGTCTGTACGTGAAAAACGAAAAAATGGGAAAAAAAACAATGTTTTTAGTACATCGTTGTCTTGTAAACGTACCCTGAGTTAACAAGAACAACTGTAGTCTTGTGCTGAAAGGGGTGGTATAATGCCCTTTTCACAAGATGTAAAATAAGTCTCTGATGTCCCCAGAGTGTGTGTGTGAAGTTTTAGCTCAAAATACCCCACAGATATTTGTGTATAGCATGTTAAAATTGTCACTTTTTGAGGGTGAGGAAAAACGCACCATTTTTGTGTGTGTCCCTTTAAATGCAAATGAGCTGCTGCTCCCGACACAGGGGGCGGAGCTTCAAGAGCTAGTGTGTGTGTGTGTGTGTGTGTCCCTTTAAATGCAAATGAGCTGCTGCTCCCGACACTGGGGGCGGAGCTTGAAGAGCTAGTGTGTGTGTGTGTGTGTGTGTGTGTGTGTGTTAGCAGCTCCGATTACCTCACACTGACACACGTACAGAAATTTAAAAAACTTTTGACCTTTTATGTTTAAACCGGAGTCGGACAAAGATGGAGAGACTCAAGATGACTTTATGTAGCTTATGTGTACTTATCTTCTAGTCATTGATTAGCATATTCTGTGATGATAATCTATAAATCGTGTTCTAGGGGCGGGGTTTATGTAAATTTTAGGGTTGGTGATGTCACTAACCCGGGAGGAAGCTCGTGTAGTTCCTACCAGCCGTTTGTTGTAGTCCTTAAACTATTTCTGTAAAAGCTAATATCTCCCTTTGGTTTGAACTTTGAGCGTCGTAACTTTGCAGACGTTGTTTATGATCAAATAGCAACATTACACACTAACTAAAGCTGGAAAACTGAAATCATAATCAACCACCCCTGCTTAGCATGCTTTGCTGAAATGACAATTTAAACATTTTTGAAATAAAATGACAGACTCCTTTTTGACAGACCATCTTTTTATATACTAATTACATACAATTAAATCAGATTTTCACTATTTACCTTGATTTTCCCATGATTTCTTCACACATCACACACATGATAAACTTCACTAGGGGTAAAAGTGTTGTTTTTTAGTAAAGTAAAAATTTTCACACAATGAATAATGAAATAGTTTATTTCACTCATTGTTCATAAAATCGTTACTGTGTAAAAGTCATATTTGACAGATTTAGGATTGAAGGTCTGGCTCATACACGGCATTTAATGAACACAGTCCGAGACAGCTTTAATGTAACCTTCATGCAACAAAAAAGAAATAAAAATCAGATATAAAAGTCATAATTGGAGAAACGCCCAGTGCTGGTATCCCACACTTGTACGGCTCCAGGATTAGTATCTGAGTGTGTTACAGTGTGTAAAGATGCAGTGAATCCTAGCACCACCTGCCTGTTCTCACACACACACTCCAGCAAACACACCGCAAGCCACACTCGATATACGTGTACTTTACACTGTAGCTTTCAGGTGTGTGTGTGTGTGTGTGTTTCTCTGCCACAGGAAGTGAGGCGGTGAGGAAATGCCTCCACACAGGAGGTGTGTGTGTGTACTTGTGTTGACAGGAATCAGAGCGTGAATGAAGAGGATTTGCCTGCAGTTTCAATAGAACAGAATTAGCAGCGTTCACATGAGTTCAGGACGGACGAAACGTGAGAACAGGCTAGACCTGTCTTTAGGAGACACACACACACACACACACACACACGCGCGCGCTTTATAGACGGAAGGAAATCTTTTTTTGTCTTTGAGGGTGTTTTGAGCACAAATACAGCAGTCATCAGTCATCATATGACTTGTGGTTTTCATCTGTTGATTAAACTCAAGTGTTGTCCGTCAGGAGTGTGTTAAATGTTTTGTAGTGTGTGTTGGTCTGCTTTCTCGTGGCTCTTGTGCTGGACACACCACTCATATCAAAGGCAGAGGTGAGCTGCGTCGAGGTCAGAGGTCAAACACATGCTGCTGTGTGGTTTCAGCTCATGCGAAAGTACAGCCAATTCAGACACAACTTTAAAGATGACAGTAAATCAAAATCTATTCAGTCTCAATAAATGTTTTGCTGGTCTTGGGGGTCGTTTTTGCATCCCATTGTGCCATTTTTCCATAGTTGTTGTACATTTTTCCAATATTTTTTCCATTAGACAGACGTCTTTGACCGATGCGCTCGTGTTTCACGTCTTTTACACACAGTTCTTAAACCCGCTTCTCTAGTTAAAACTTTAAACAGTATTAAACGTAAAAAAAAAAAAAATCATCCCACTTTTTAATGAAAAAATGCGCTATTCATGCATGTTGTTTATAACATTCAATTTATACATTTACAGTGCATGTCAAATAAATCATATTTAAAAAAAATAATTTTCTGTAAGTACATTTTGTTAAGAAAACTTCCTACTTGGGAAATTGCAAACAGAGGCTCTTCCATTTTTGAGAGTAGGGCTTTTATATAACATTCATTATGAATTATGATAGCGCTTGGTCCATTGGGTCGGATTGATTTCTCACTCCAGAGTTCGTTTCCAATCGGGCGAGATGACTTCATTCAGACGATCTCTGAGCGAATGCCGTGTTCATTAATGCCTAAACCACACCAGGATCTGAATCAAACACGCCAAATGAGCCAGGGGTCAAAACACATTCCCCATATTGTTCAAGGTTTGGGGTCAGTGAGATTTTAAAGAGCCAATCAGCCAATCAACCAATCAACCAATCAGCCAATCACCCAATCAACCAATCAGCCAATCAACCAATCAGCCAATCAACCAATCAGCCAATAAACCAATCAGCCAATAAACCAATCAGCCAATCAGCCAATCAACCAATCAACCAATCAGCCAATCACCCAATCAACCAATCAGCCAATCAACCAATCAGCCAATCACCCAATCAACCAATCAGCAAATCAACCAATCAGCCAATCAACCAATCAGCCAATCAGCCAATCAGCCAATCAACCAATCAACCAATCAGCCAATCAACCAATCAACCAATCAGCCAATCAGCCAATCACCCAATCAGCCAATCAACCAATCAGCCAATCAACCAATCAGCCAATCAGCCAATCAGCCAATCAACCAATCAACCAATCAGCCAATCAACCAATCAGCCAATCAACCAATCACCCAATCAACCAATCAGCCAATAAACCAATCAACCAATCAACCAATCAGCCAATCAACCAATCAGCCTATCAACCAATCAGCCAATCAACCAATCAGCCAATCAACCAATCAACCAATCAGCCAATCAACCAATCAGCCAATCAGCCAATCAGCCAATCAACCAATCAGCCAATCAACCAATCAGCCAATCAGCCAATCAGCCAATCAACCAATCAGCCAATCAACCAATCAGCCAATCAGCCAATCAGCCAATCAACCAATCAGCCAATAAACCAATCAGCCAATCAGCCAATCAACCAATCAGCCTATCAACCAATCAGCCAATCAACCAATCAGCCAATCAACCAATCAGCCAATCAACCAATCAGCCAATCAACCAATCAACCAATCAGCCAATCAACCAATCAGCCAATCAGCCAATCAGCCAATCAACCAATCAGCCAATCAGCCAATCAACCAATCAGCCAATCAACCAATCAGCCAATCAGCCAATCAACCAATCAGCCAATCAACCAATCAGCCAATCAGCCAATCAGCCAATCAACCAATCAGCCAATAAACCAATCAGCCAATCAGCCAATCAACCAATCAGCCTATCAACCAATCAGCCAATCAACCAATCAGCCAATCAACCAATCAGCCAATCAACCAATCAACCAATCAGCCAATCAACCAATCAGCCAATCAGCCAATCAGCCAATCAACCAATCAGCCAATCAGCCAATCAGCCAATCAACCAATCAGCCAATCAACCAATCAGCCTATCAACCAATCAGCCAATCAGCCAATCAACCAATCAGCCAATCAACCAATCAGATTTCAGCGTTAAGTTTACAGTTTATGTCCATATTAGGTTCATAACCAGGGTTATGTGCATCTACATCAGTGTCATTCATCATCATTTCCCTTTGATTTCAGGCATAAGTTATGGGTATGGTTCGGTTTAGGGGAAGGGATAGGGTTAGGACTGGTTTTAGAAACCAAGATTATTTTTCTTACCCCGTTGGCTGATCATTTTGCTTGCTTTAAGCAAAAACTCACTTAATTTGTATTTATTTCCACAGAAAACAAGACATAATATCTGTCATTTTACTCATCTAGTAAATGTATCTTGATTTTTTTATATTTGGACTGGAAACAAGACAATACTATGTAAGAAAAGCATTTTTTGCAGTGTGCACATGAATGGGAGAAAATTATATGACGTAACTGTCACAAAAGTATTGTTTTTTAATACACACAGAGAACAGTGGATCTTAAAAGGACAATAGATGCTACAGCTGAAAAACATCACCATTGTAAATGTATCAGTGTGCAATCGTTGTTTGTTGAAAGATGAGTCGATATAATAGTGTGGTAACTGACATCAAGCCGCAGATCTGTCTATAGATTGTGTTTCCTCTGAATGAGTTTGCTCATGTTGCAGTGCTTCACAGTGAAAGGCTGATGGGATGTTAATGGTTGTGTTTATAATGATAAACCATGTTTGCAGTTGCTGAATTTCTTTAGCTTGTAATTAAGTCAAGATTAATAAACATGCTGAGTGTAGGTTTATCACTTACATAAGGCTTATAAATTGTCCTAGACAAAAGTACATTTAGACGTTTCTACACTGACGGTGTGTGTGATGCGTATGGTTTATATAACCAGGGCTGCACATAACTGGTGTGTGGTAAACATAAAGCAGAAAATGTGGAGGGAAGCGCTTTGAGCACCAAGATAGCAATCATGACGATAAGAGTGTTCATTAAT
>NW_026606792.1:2090000-2172500 GCF_029890125.1 Rhinichthys klamathensis goyatoka | reverse complement strand
CCGTAGTTCTGCCGAGCCAGCGCGATGAAGACGACAATGTAAAGAGTGACATTACGGTGCAATTTTAATGAGGTAAATATTTTCTAGAAATAAAAAATCGCAGATAAAGCATATTCATTTTTCATTGATTCTTGCACCCAACAACACAACAAGATGACATTTAATAATAAGAAGAATAATTTAAGATCCTTATTTTGTAGCCGAATCTGTGCTGGTTTGTATTTGCCGCCTCCAGTTTTCACTTTGTTCTGCCACCAGCTAGCGCCGTGACGTAACTGTGACGTCGGCTGGAAATTGGTCTATTGTTCATTGAAGCTGATATATTGTGAGAGATCGTGTAAGCGATTGTACCTGCATTTACAGTAGATATAGCATTTTTCCTTCAGCTCGGTCCTATATTCGTAATAAAAAATCCGTTTGAATGTCCGCTGCGATATATTGTCCGTTAAGGGGTTTCCCCGTGCCATGACACGCTAGTCGTCTGTGTCAGTTGTGTCTTGCTTCTCCGTGTTCACAAGTTTGTCCTTTCAATGTAAAAGTCTTCTCTGCTGACTGACTGACTCACTCATAAACAGTCTTCACCTAATGGAGAAATAATGTTGCTGTTCACAGTAAAGGACTATTTTTTTCCAGCGGAAGGAAGGCTTCTAGTGATTTTACTTCACGAAAGTTGCATTGATTTATAATTGCAGTGTTTTTGGGCACTTAAGTTACTGTAATTGCATGTTAATTGCAATTCAATACAATTAATTTTTATATATATATATATAATTTGAATTTAAATGCAATTAGCCCACTTCAGTTCAATAATGTTGTTATCTAAGCACAGGGTTTTTTTTACACTTTCCTTTTTCACAAGGGCAAACGTGAATCACAGTGAAGATGGTATTGTGTGGAATGGCAAACTACTTATGCTGCATACTGTATCAGGTCCGTCAGGTCAGGACACACACGGTCTGTATGTTTGACACCGTGTGTGTGTGTGTGTGTGAGGGTCCACAGCTATTAAATGCGTTTGTATGGCGTCCTCTGGAGATGTTTGGTGTTTAATGTCAAACGCTCCTCAGAGTCTCTCTCTAATCACCCATTCAGACACAGCTAAACAGCCCATTCATATGATAATGCCCCTTCATAGAGCCGCTTGCTCCGTTTATTCTCAGTTTTAGGGTTTAATGCCTTTGTGACCGGTAAAATACGACACACACACACACAACGACAGCAATACAAAGTAGTCATCTTGCATATGAACACATGCTAACACATCTACTGCGGCTGCTATTGCTCCTTCACTCATCATGACTGACTCGCTCCATCAGATCCTGCGGTTCACCTAGTGTTCATGTACATTTTAAACACAACCTTACACACATTTAACAAGAGTCAGATGCTAACAGTTGTGGAGTGTTCAAAGTTAAAGCAAAGATTTTACCATTATAGGGTTCGACAATATGACCAAAATCTTTCCAAGATGTGTGTTTTGACATATATTTATGTGTACTTGACCATTTTATAAGCAACAACTGTCATACACTGTGTTGTAGGGTGTTTCCTGTGCTTGTGTTTCGGGTGTGTGTGTGCACAGAAAGCCATCTGCCAGACACCAAGTCCAGTTTGTGTGTGTGTGTGTGTGTGTGAGAGAGAGAGAGAGAGAGAGAGAGAGAGAGAGAGAGAGAGAGAGAGAGAGAGAGAGAGAGAGAGAGAGAGAGAGAGAGAGAGAGAGAGAGAGAGAGTGTGTGTCTGTGTGAGTCTCCTCTTCCTTGTTCCCCAGTGTCTCAGCACACCCGTTAGTGTAAACGCACTAATTACTCCTGTAGCAAACGAGAGAAAGACAAGGAAGTTAATGAGAGAGGGGGATGAAAGCCCTCCCTCTCTTCCTGCCTCCCTCTTCCCCCCTTTCTTTCCGTCTTTTTATCTCACAACCCCTGTCTGCCGAAATCCCTGTCCCTCTCCACCTCTCCTTCCTCTCGGCTGTTTCTCCTCTCTCATGTTCTTTCCTTCCTGTCTCTTATTTTGCCTTCCCCAATTTGCATATTTTCCAGTTTCTCACCGTGAGGGAATCCATCTGGAATAGCCGGATTCATATGCAGATCGTAATCAGTGTGTTATTCACAGAAGTGTGTGTCATTTGTACGGCTGATTGCATCTCTGCGTTTGGTCTTGTAAACGTCGATGTCTCCGAGGATAGAGTCGAACACCGGGAAGATCCGAGGATAAATGATCCTGGGTGAGGAGGTCTATTCCTGCTCGTTCTTTTCCTTCTCTTTATCTCCACCATCATCTTCCTGCTCTGCAGATTCCTCCTCTCATCCTCCTCTGTGTGTATCAGCGCTAATGTTGGCTAATTGATGTTCAGATCTTCATTAGAGGAGCTGATGGGGCTTCTGTCTTCCCTCAGGACTCGAACTCGTTCCCTGTTTTCACCGGAGTGATATTATAATCAAGCGTTTTGTGTACCTGCTCTCTTTCCATTCATCTAGTTGCATGAAGGTCTATATAATGCTTTAAAATATACACTGTAAATACATTTTTGGACTTGATTTTGAGAAGTGTGTCAGTTATTTGAGTGCAGCTTGTTCACATTTAAGTAACTATGTTGCATCTTTTGAAAGATAGTCTAACTGAATGTGTTCACGTATATGTACGTTGTAGGGGTGTAACGGGACACAGAAGTCACGGTTCGGTACGTACCTCGGGTTTGGGGTCACGGTTCGATATGAGTTCGGAACAACCCCCCCCCAAACACACACACACACACTGAAGTCTGATCTTCTGCTTGACTTGTGGAAGAATGTGATCATAAGAGTCATTTATTCACACTTCAGACTTCACAACTCTTTGCGGTCCTGATGAAAACGGGTACATCTTCCCAGCTATTGTCAACCTCGGCTAATTTTTAACATTTTTTGACTCAAATGTGTATGGTTGCAGTTATTTACAAGAACACTGAGTTGATTATAAGATGCGTTATAAGGGTTAATGAATAATGATTCGTATGATACACCATCTGTAGATCCCGTGCATGGCTCGATTCTTCTCGCTAAAGCTTGTTAAAGCTGATTAGCCGGTGGCGCCTACACTGTGTTTATGCTTCAGGGTGTGTGTGTGTGTGTGTGTGTGTGTAATTAGGCAGTGCATTAGAGAGGATCTAGCACTTGTGTTTCACACTTTGACTGAGGAGATTAGATGTAAATCTTGTATTGTGATCATGTTTGGCCACACAGATCTTGCTCTCTGACTCGTCTATAAAGATCTCAAACGTGATCATGTTGAAGAAATGTTGGCTTGATTTTTTTCGAGAGCTTGTTGTGATGTGTCGTCTTTAAAAACACATGTGACTTGTCACATTTATCTGTGTTTCCAGTATGTCTGGTATTCTGCTGTGTTGTGTGGTGGTGGTCGCACTGAAACACACGAGAACACTGCTCTCTTTCTCTCTCTAACAAGATCACACACACACACACACACACACACACACACACACACTGTCTGTCAGTGACGGGTCAACGGTCTCACGGCTCGGGATTCCTCACGAACACTGGATCTGGATGTGAAGCCGATGAATGCATATCTGTGTCCGGCATGCTTTCTGACACGGCAGGTGTGTGTGTGTGTGTGTGTTCGCTTGTTTATATGTAAATAACGGATTCGGTAAGAACAAACAGTGCTTTACAGCCTGACAGGAAGCGTCTAGGACCGATTTAATCTCATCAAGGAACTTTTTATTCTCTAGTTCTTTTTAAATTGTGCTTTAAACGGATAATTGACTCGAATAAATGCGCGTTCTGTCATCATTTACTCCTCATGCCGTTCCTCCACGAACACGAGAGGAGATGTTCAGTGTGTGTCCACATAATAAAGCTGAACTGGCACAAATGTCGTCACGTTACAAACACGACAGGAAAGATTATGTGATACTCATTATGTGCTGAAAGTCTCGCATCTGTTAAACTCATTTGCATTCACATATATATTTAAATATGGCGAATTAGTGACACCGAAGCCATTATTTGTTGCTTGTCATGACAATTTGAATATGTCCAGGTCCGATTTTCAGTGAATAATAATAATAATAGTAATAATTTTTATTTTTTATAGCACCTTTACATGCAATTTACATGAGCATATATATATAAACACACACATACACTAAAAATATTGAAGGAAAAAAAAGATTAAATAACAAACATTTATATATAAAAGGAGAAATTATGCTACTACTTAACATCAGGCATCATAAACAAAAATAGAAAAATACTTTTACAGCATTTATGATTTAATTTGATTAGTTTTTACATTATTGCAGAAATTAACATTGGTTAATGTATTATGAACAAATATGAATTAACAATGAACAATAGTATATTCATTCAACTTTGATAACTGTTGTAAAAAAGTTGAGAAAAATATATTGTGGTGTTTTTTCTAATTTTTCACCTTAACAGCAATTCAAAAACACATTCATTATATGGTAACGATCAGCTTGGAAATTCTACAGATTTATTTACATTATAAGTTTATCAGACTTTTGTTTCTCATTTCTGAAAGTTAGGTTTTCATGACGTGAGGTTGGCCATTGTTAATTTCGGATGAACTATTGCTGTAAAGAATCTTTAAGATCTCGTTTAAGCCATATTGAGCTCTATGATGCAAACATTGGAGATTCCTGATAGGTGGCGTGAAGAAGCTTGATCTGTGTGAGTGTGAAGAACAGTGGGGGTTTAGTGTTTCCTAATCCGTCAGACCGGCTGGGCTCGGGATGAGAGAGAGAGGGTGAGTGTGTGTGTGTGTGTGTGTTAGAGAGAGAGAGAGAGAGAGAGAGAGAGAGAGAGAGAGAGGGGCTGAGGTTTGGGGGAGGAGGACAGACTGGAGGAAGTGTGTGTGTGAGAGAGAGAGAGAGAGAGAGAGAGAGAGAGAGAGAGAGGAGAGAGAGAGAGAGAGAGAGAGAGAGAGAGAGAGAGAGAGAGAGAGAGAGAGAGAGAGAGAGAGAGAGAGAGAGAGAGAGAGAGAGAGAGATAGGGCTGAGGTTTGGGGGAGGAGGACAGACGGGAGGAAGTGTGTGTGTGTGAGAGAGAGACAGCAGAGGTTTGCACTCTTCTCTCGGGCGGCTGACTTCAGCTCTCTCTCTCTCTCTCTCTCTCTCTCTCTCTCTCTCTCCGCTGGCCCGTCTGCACTCACTGTGGTTTAGATGAGCTCAGCGTCAGTGGGACACACAGATCCGAGCGCTGGGACTGTGAGCTTCAGAGAGCCGGACCGGATGAGTGTTTCACACCTGAGCTGATCCAGCGGTGAGTGAGGGATCATGGCAAACTGGGAAACACTGGGAAACACTGGGACACACTGGGACACACTGGGAAACGCTGGGACACACTGGGACACACTGGGAAACACTGGGACACACTGGGAAACGCTGAGACACGCTGAGACACACTGAGACACACTGGGACACGCTGGGAAACGCTGGGACACACTGGGAAACGCTGAGACACACTGGGACACGCTGGGACACACTGGGACACGCTGGGACACACTGGGAAACGCTGGGACACACTGGGAAACGCTGAGACACACTGGGAAACGCTGAGACACACTGGGACACACTGGGAAACGCTGGGACACACTGGGAAACACTGGGAAACGCTGGGAAACGCTGGGACACACTGGGACACACTGGGAAACGCTGGGAAACACTGGGACACGCTGGGACACACTGGGACACACTGCCATCAACTTTGTGCCAGAAGAGGGAGAAATAATGCAGACACACACCGAGTGTAGAGGGAAGCTGAGATCAGGGGCTCATGTGCATCAGTTCGAGTAAACCGTGATCAGTGTGTGTGTGTCCGCTGTGTGGTGTGTGTGTCCCCGCTGTGTGGTGTGTGTTTCTGCAGGCTGGCAGAGCCGTGATCAGTGTGTGTGTGTGTCCGCTGTGTGTGTGTCTGCTGTGTCGGGTGTGTTTCTGCTGGCTGGCAGAGCCGTGATCAGTGTGTGTGTGTGTCCGCTGTGTGTGTGTCTGCTGTGTCGGGTGTGTTTCTGCTGGCTGGCAGTGCCGTGATCAGTGTGTGTGTGTGTCCGCTGTGTGTGTGTCTGCTGTGTCGGGTGTGTTTCTGCTGGCTGGCAGAGCCGTGATCAGTGCCCGCGGTGGGCATCACACACTTCATTATGGTCTGGAGGAGAACCGTATCTGATGCTGTTTTACACACACACACACACACACACACACACACACACACACACACACACACACACACCTACTGTATTGTTTTCATCTCGTGTCGTGGGGATTCTGGTGTGATGCAAAGATTCAGTGGGTTTAGGGATTCTCCTGTTAAATAGTGTGTGTATGTGTGTGTGTGTGTGTGTGTGTGTGTGAGAGAGAGAGAGAGAGAGAGAGAGAGAGAGAGAGAGAGAGAGAGAGAGAGAGAGAGAGAGGGGGATGGTGGTGAAAAAGAGTCTGAGATTTTGAGAATTCTTGTTTATTGGTTTGGTTTATTATTTGATATTGCAAAGGTTTATTGTAGCCTATGTATCTATAGTACCTCCCCTTAAAGACATATTCTGTTATAAATAATGTTACTACACTCTAAAAAATGCTGGGGTGTTTTAACCCAACTTTGGGTCAAATATGGACAAACCCAGCCATTGGGTTACATTTTTTATGGCTAACCTTTTTGTCCATATTTGACCCAAATTTGGGTTAAAACAACCCTGCATGCTTAAGAGTGTAAACAGACATCCACTTCAACTCATACTTCAGTTGGTAAAAATAAATAAATGAATAAAATGTTGTAATCTGCTGCCGGCAGGCGTACAGTGGTTATGAATGTCTCAGATGCTGTCGGTAGAGCTGAACCCAGAACACTCTTTAACATCGAGCTCTTGCTGCATCATTCGTTTACTGCACACTCTAAAACACTGGGTCGTTTCAACCCAAATCTGGGTCAAATATGGACAAACCCAGCCGTTGGGTTACATTTTTAAATCACCTTTTTAACTCAACGGTTGTGTTTGTCCATATTTGACCCAAACTTGAGTTAAAATAACCCTGCATGTTTTAGAGTGCATCATTATGACCAGATCCTGGCTGGTTCTGTCTTCTGGCTCTTACGCTGGAGATTTGTCTCTGGTTCTGGATGTGATTGGACTGATAGTGATGGATCATGCCTAAACGCTGGCTAATGGTTCCCAGGGGTCCGGCTCTCAGGGACAGCGGGACAGGGGCTCTCAGAAACCCGTGTGACCTGTCGGAAACATGTGCACCTGAGGGGGTTTGTGTGTTTGTGCTCGTGTGTGTGTGTGTGTCACGTCTTTGAAAGCAGCGTGTTCTTGTTGTGGAGTAAACACAGCTTTCGGGATTTCCTCAGAAGCGTAAACATACGATAATTATTCATGAGCAGTGATATGAGATGCTCTTGTATTTAAAGTATCTTCTTACTAGACGTTTACTATTTTTTGTTGTTGAAAGTTGGTTTTTGAAATTTGAAATTTCACTCAGAAAATGCTAGTAAATGTCACGATTAACCCTTTCCCCGCCATTGATGATATTTCTGTCATTTGCGACCATAGACTGTATAACTATATGTGCGTAGTGTGCGTGACGTCACCCGTAGTGTTTCTGAAGAGCGTTTTTGAAGCCCAAAGTGGGCGGAACCGGCCGTCGCCATCTTGGCCGCGCGGATAACCGGAAATGTGCAGCGAGGCGGACTAGCTGAGGTGACGTGACGCTAACAGCAGACAAACGGCTAGCAGTGACATCAGCGGAAATCCAGCTGTCACTCAAAAAGCCACGCCCTTAATTATGCACAACTTTAAGGCTTAATATAATTTAAACGGATGAGTTATTACAAACTTCACCGTCCTCACAGTCGTCATGAAGGGCAAAATTAGCGATATAGACCAAAACCACTTTTTGCACCAGACTGTAAACATGTTCTTTTCTGCTGTGAAGTTGGGCATTTTAACATGGAGGTCTATGGGATTGAGTCTCTTCTGCAGCCGGGCTCTAGTGGCCGGTCGATGAACTGCAGTTTCAGTCACTTCAGTGTGGGATTCACGAGAGAGACGGGAAGGTTTCCGCTAGTTTGCGGACTGAAGCTTTGGGGTGTTGATGGACTCGATCTACTCCATCTGTGGTTAGATCGTCGTTCTGAATCCCATCCAGATTATACAATTATATAAACAATAATTATAGTGTCAAACAGGTTTCCGCAACATTCAGAGCACAAGTCTCGTCTTTAAGCTTTAAACTTAAATAGGAGAGAGTATTTTAACATCTAAAAGCAGTCTTAAATAGACGATGCTTCAACGTGAGTTCTCGAACCACTGGGAATGGGAAGTTATTGCCCTGTGACATTAATCTTTCTGTTATCTGTCGATTACTGTGACCTGAAGGATGGGGCTCCTCATCGCATGTGTCGCCGGGACTAGATGGAGCGGCACCTGTAAATGAGAGTCTCTCACTGGAACGAGAATTGACTCGACGGGACAGAAATCTGGGTCAGTCTGTGACTGGAATGCACATAAATACACGTCTGGTGTGCGGTGAACACATAATGGAGACGAAGAGACACGACTGAGAGGAACATCTGAAAGAGTGAGTGATGGACACTAGACAGCGATGATGATGATGATGGTGGTGGTGGAAGAGGAAAAGAAAGAGTCGATCGAGGCAGTCTTGGGTTAGATGTACGGTATAGGGATGATTTAGCCCTGTTTCTGGGCCGGCATGCAGTCTGTGCCCGCAGGAACTCTGGAGAAGAAATCGACTAGTTTAATGATGCTTTATGCAGAGTTCTGCAGATTTCCCCACAGATTTAGCACTGAGAGAAAAAAAAAAAAGATTTAATCTGGGCCGATTCATTGGAAGTACTGTAGTGTACTTCAAATCTTAACCTCTTAAGTGTCGCACCTCCTTTTTTGAATAAACATGAAAATGCACAATCCGAACTTAAATGGTTGTAATTCAAGAATGCTTTGGAATATAGACGTAAGATTGGTCTTGTTTTAAAGAAGACAGATTTTTGTAGAAGTTAAATAAATGAAGAAAGTGAAACGTAAAATGTAAAAATTTAATTATTAATATTTTATATCAAATTTTAGGTTGATATCTCAAAAAATGAGCTTTCAGTGAGTGTGTTTGGGCGCAGTACCGAACGCTTCCACTAGGGCACAGCCAGACTCCATTACTGCCCATATAAGGGCGCCTTCATCTCCATATGTGTTCTGTGTGATCTGAACCATTATTTCCACAATTTTCATACAATTTATGAAGTAGACATCCTATTCAGAAGTAGTAGGGTAAGATTGGCAGATTTTGATATGAATTCAACCTCAATAATCACATAAAAATAACACGCATGTGCGTTATAGCTCGCCGCCGCATCACAAATGGTGAATCTATAATTTTTTTCTTTATATTTAAAACATTTTCAGACCTTTTTTTCAAAAAAAATGTAATGGATGCTATTTTTTGAACTCTTGGCATGAAAACAAACTGAGGTTTCGACCCTTCTTACATGATTTTTCATGTTCATCACTATTTCAAAATAAAGGTCTGAACACGCCTTAGGAGTATGAAAATATTCTTGTTGCAAATTGATAGATTACGGTAATTTTCTTCTGTAATTTATTTGAAAATCAATCACCAAATATGAAAACTACAGATTGTAAGCTTTCAAATGATATATAGTTTGTCAATATTTAGGTTTAGAATAGGATATTACTGTTTTAAATATGTAATAGCTGTGGTAATAGCTGTAATATTTTTTTCTAATATTTAAAACATTTTTAAAAAAAGCCATACTTGTAGATAATCTAATATGAAGTGAATGAAAGGCCAGTTAAGGGCACTTTCATGACTGTTTCTTAACACTAGGGATGGCCCGATACCATTTTTTTTCAAACCGATACGAGTACGAGTATTTACATTTGTGTACTTGCCGATACCGAGTACCGATACCGATATTTCTACCGCAAAAGTAATAGGCTCCCAGAAGAGAAGACGACTATTTTAGAACACAGGTTAGAAGACTGTTTTTATTTTCTTCTCTGCTTGTTTTAACAAGTCAAAAAAAAAAAAAAGTAAAATAATAAATGTATTAACACACAAACCACTGTTAATTTAACATAAAAGCAAGCAGGCTACTGCGTGCATGGGCATGACTGAATGCACGCACAGTGCGCACCCTTAATAAATCCTAAAAGCTGACAGTTCATCGCGGTCTCACACATCTCTGTTATTATCAATGAAGCTGACTGCACAATCAATCTTTCATAATATCCACACTTTGTTTGTTATAATTAGAGGATTTGCCAGCATACAGTATTCAGCACTGAACAAAAAAGTCCGTTTTGAGCGGTGAGGGGAGTCTATCTTAAATGCTTCTGATTGGCCATTGCGTTCAAGAAATCAACACATATGTCTGTGATTGGCTACATCGCTCAACGCTGTAACCATGTTATGAATAGAAACTCTGTCCTGTAAATCGTTTCTATTTTGTTGTAGTTGTTCTTGTTGCTTTTCTGCAAGAGATGAATAAACATCTATTAGTTTTTATGTTTTATTCAAAGATATTTCTAGTTTGCGGGAGTCCCGCGAATCGTTTTATTCTCCCGCACACACACAGAGTGAGTGCATTACCGCCCGCGCGCGCGCTCGGCCATCAGATCTATGATGCGTCTTCAGATGTTTAATTAGATTGCTGGTGTTAAACGATGTACTTTCTTTCCCTCCTCTCGACACCTTAGCTGAACATAACTCACAGTCTGCCTTGCTGTTGTCATCATCCCTTATCTTGAAATGAGCCCAAACCGCCGACATTATACTTTCCTATGCCTCAGTTCACCTCGACAAAGCTCTCGCGGCGGCCAGTTTCGTTTTGCAAAATGTACGTGGTATCGGCGAATTTTTATGAGTACGAGTACGAGTATATGAGGACAGTATCGGCCCGATCCCCGATGCCAGTATCGGTATCGGGCCATCCCTACTTAACACACTGAAGTAAAAAGTGCACAATAATACATTTCCATTTTATTGCGATTAACATGCAATGAAGTGTCTGAAAACATAACACTCGGTCCACACTTTAGTACACACTTCTAAAGTATATTACCTACATGATAAGTTCTCTTTATGCTAACCTGTAGTTCTTTTGCACAAGTCATTGGCCGATACTAGCACAATTGCAGAAGGTTTTTACGTTTCTTCCGTCTTTTTACTTCATTTATACAAGCATTCTTTGATCACATGTCATGTGATTAATGTATAATCATAATTTTTCTTTGAATATCTTGTACTAGCTCTCTCTCTCTCTACCTCTCTCTCTACCTGTCTCTACCTCTCTCTCTCTCTACCTCTCTCTCTACCTGTCTCTACCTCTCTCTCTCTCTCTCTCTCTCTCTCTCTCTCTCTCTCTACCTCTCTCTCTACCTGTCTCTACCTCTCTCTCTCTCTACCTCTCTCTCTACCTGTCTCTACCTCTCTCTCTCTCTACCTCTCTCTCTACCTGTCTCTACCTCTCTCTCTCTCTCTACCTCTCTCTCTACCTGTCTCTACCTCTCTCTCTCTCTACCTCTCTCTCTACCTGTCTCTACCTCTCTCTCTCTCTCTACCTCTCTCTCTACCTGTCTCTACCTCTCTCTCTCTCTACCTCTCTCTCTACCTGTCTCTACCTCTCTCTCTCTCTACCTCTCTCTCTACCTGTCTCTATTAAATATCTTGTTTCACTCACTAATACATCATGTTTTGTGGTTGTGAATGTCATTTCACATTGAGTTTCAGACATGAACCAATAATACTCTGTGATTGATCGGTTGGTGCCGCTCCAGTTTACCCTGCAGGATCATGTTTGAAGTCAGAATCTGCCCAGTTCGGCAGGGATAAGTGTGTGTGTGTGTGTGTGTGTGTGTGTGTGTCATCAGCAGCTAATGGCCAGTTGTTCTGGTTTGATGTGGAAGGGACGAGCACCTGATCCCCGTCAGTAACACCGTCCCCTTATTGACCTTTATCTGAACCACAGCATCATATGAAGCTCTTGCTGTGAGGCTGGGCATTAGTCACATCTCCTCATTGTTCCTCTTAGCATCTCTATTGATTAATAAATTAAACATTTTGATAGTAATGGTAGTGGTCCAGAGAAGGGTGTGACCAATGGCCAGTGATTCTGGGATATTTTGCAGACAATAAAAGCGGCCCGTTGTCAGTATAGCGAAGCATGAAGAACATCTCGCACTGAAGTCATTCCAATCTCCATTGGGAACGTGTCCGCCGTTACACAAACCTCCCGAATACACAGATTCATTTAAATGTTGTGATGACTAAATTCACTTGTAGCATTTGATCCTATTTTCTTATTTAGATTAAATATTGTAAAATATGGCCATCATCCATTTATCGGTTATTAGCCATGACATTAAAAAGAATATTGTCTTATGTAATTATATTATATATATATATATTATATTGGCTGATAGATTTTTAGTTTTTAGTGTTTTATTTTTAATTTATTTAGACAAAATATCATTTTAATATCAGCCATTTATCAGTTATCTGCCTTTACTTGAAAATAAAATCCGCTTATCGGTATCGATAATTTTAGTTGATTGATTTTAGTTTTTAGTGTTTTATGTTTAATTTATTTAGACAAAGTAGTATATTTTTTAAATCAGACTTTTATTGCAAAAAGACTTATCATTATCTGCCAGAATTTTAATATCGGTGCATTTTTAGTATAGACTACACTACATACACTATGAATACAGCTCTGTATTCAAGTGGCCTTAACGACTATATACTAACATTAAATACCCATAACTACCATATTCCCAGATTTGAAGGAGTTTGAATTATGGTTGGGTTATTAGTAAGAGTAGGGTTAGGATTAGGGGTTACAGTTTGGGGTAAGAGTGTAACAACAAATGCAAGTACTTTACAATCCACTGACATGTACATATTTAGTGTGTATCAAATGTATAAGGACACATTAGGTAAGGCCTTAATCTAGTATAAAGTGCGACCCTGCGTTCTGTACATGTCCTGGATGAGCGACGGTGTCTTGTAACAGAGTGTGTGTGTGTGTGTGTGTGTGTTCAGGAGAATAGCCCTCTATTGTGTGTGTGAGCAGATAATGCATGCGTCAGGTCAGCTGCCCGATCTCTGCTACAGTAATGCATTGTGTTCATGATCCTGGAGACAGTAGAGCTCTCAACTCCTGCTGGTGACTCACACACACTCCACACACTCCACACACTGAACTGTGTGTGTCTGTGTGACGATCACACCTCGTCTGTGAGCTCGCAGACGAGCCGTGTCTCTAGTGATGTACGATCCACCATATCGGTATCGGCCGATAAATGTTCGTTTCTGTTGTTATCGTTATCGGCCCGATAAGAAGATTTGACCGATGTATAAAGCCGATAAATAATGCATTATTTCCTTCAGCTGAGACTCTGTTCAACATGATGGTTTTGAGTTGCTTGAAATATGATTGAAATCACTTCAAAAAAGGAAAATACAGTTCAGTGCAACATGTGCAGCGCGTCTGTCATATCGGCTACATACAGTCATCATGAGAACATCATTATAATTGTGTGTTTGGGACGTGGCTTTTAATGATGAGACTTTTTTGTTTTTGTAATCAGGCTCTCAAAATAACTAATATATAAAAATTTGGATTTAGATTTATCGGCCAATATATCGGTTACCGGCTTTCAGATATAAAGAATTATCGGTTATCGGTATCGGTCGAAATGTTGATATCGCTGCATCCCTGATCTCCAGCCGTCGGCGTCGGCTCTGCCGGATCTGTACGGGACAGTGCTCCGCCGTATCTGTACGGGACAGTGCTCTGCCGTATCTGTACGGGACAGTGCTCTGCCGTATCTGTACGGGACAGTGCTCTGCCGTATCTGTACGGGACAGTGCTCCGCCGTATCTGTACGGGACAGTGCTCCGCCGTATCTGTACGGGACAGTGCTCCGCCGTATCTGTACGGGACAGTGCTCTGCCGTATCTGTACGGGACAGTGCTCTGCCGTATCTGTACGGGACAGTGCTCTGCCGTATCTGTACGGGACAGTGCTCCGCCGTATCTGTACGGGACAGTGCTCTGCCGTATCTGTACGGGACAGTGCTCCGCCGTATCTGTACGGGACAGTGCTCTGCCGTATCTGTACGGGACAGTGCTCCGCCGTATCTGTACGGGACAGTGCTCTGCCGTATCTGTACGGGACAGTGCTCCGCCGTATCTGTACGGGACAGTGCTCTGCCGTATCTGTCCGGGACAGTGCTCTGGCGTATCTGTACGGGACAGTGCTCTGCCGTATCTGTCCGGGACAGTGCTCTGGCGTATCTGTTCGGGACAGTGCTCTGCCGTATCTGTACGGGACAGTGCTCCGCCGTATCTGTCCGGGACAGTGCTCCGCCGTATCTGTACGGGACAGTGCTCCGCCGTATCTGTACGGGACAGTGCTCTGCCGTATCTGTACGGGACAGTGCTCCGCCGTATCTGTACGGGACAGTGCTCTGTTGGATCTGTACGGGACAGTGCTCCGCCGTATCTGTACGGGACAGTGCTCTGCCGTATCTGTACGGGACAGTGCTCCGCCGTATCTGTACGGGACAGTGCTCTGTTGGATCTGTACGGGACAGTGCTCTGCCGTATCTGTCCGGGACAGTGCTCTGCCGGATCTGTACGGGACAGTGCTCTGCCGTATCTGTACGGGACAGTGCTCCGCCGTATCTGTACGGGACAGTGCTCTGTTGGATCTGTACGGGACAGTGCTCTGCCGTATCTGTACGGGACAGTGCTCCGCCGTATCTGTACGGGACAGTGCTCCGCCGTATCTGTACGGGACAGTGCTCCGCCGTATCTGTACGGGACAGTGCTCCGCCGTATCTGTACGGGACAGTGCTCCGCCGTATCTGTACGGGACAGTGCTCCGCCGTATCTGTACGGGACAGTGCTCTGCCGTATCTGTACGGGACAGTGCTCTGCCGTATCTGTACGGGACAGTGCTCTGCCGTATCTGTACGGGACAGTGCTCCGCCGTATCTGTACGGGACAGTGCTCTGCCGTATCTGTACGGGACAGTGCTCCGCCGTATCTGTACGGGACAGTGCTCTGCCGTATCTGTCCGGGACAGTGCTCTGGCGTATCTGTACGGGACAGTGCTCTGCCGTATCTGTCCGGGACAGTGCTCTGGCGTATCTGTTCGGGACAGTGCTCTGCCGTATCTGTACGGGACAGTGCTCCGCCGTATCTGTCCGGGACAGTGCTCCGCCGTATCTGTACGGGACAGTGCTCTGTTGGATCTGTACGGGACAGTGCTCCGCCGTATCTGTACGGGACAGTGCTCTGCCGTATCTGTACGGGACAGTGCTCTGCCGTATCTGTACGGGACAGTGCTCCGCCGTATCTGTACGGGACAGTGCTCCGCCGTATCTGTACGGGACAGTGCTCTGCCGTATCTGTACGGGACAGTGCTCCGCCGTATCTGTACGGGACAGTGCTCTGTTGGATCTGTACGGGACAGTGCTCCGCCGTATCTGTACGGGACAGTGCTCTGCCGTATCTGTACGGGACAGTGCTCCGCCGTATCTGTACGGGACAGTGCTCTGTTGGATCTGTACGGGACAGTGCTCTGCCGTATCTGTCCGGGACAGTGCTCTGCCGGATCTGTACGGGACAGTGCTCTGCCGTATCTGTACGGGACAGTGCTCCGCCGTATCTGTACGGGACAGTGCTCTGTTGGATCTGTACGGGACAGTGCTCTGCCGTATCTGTACGGGACAGTGCTCCGCCGTATCTGTACGGGACAGTGCTCTGCCGTATCTGTACGGGACAGTGCTCCGCCGTATCTGTACGGGACAGTGCTCCGCCGTATCTGTACGGGACAGTGCTCTGCCGGATCTGTACGGGACAGTGCTCCGCCGTATCTGTACGGGACAGTGCTCCGCCGTATCTGTACGGGACAGTGCTCTGCCGTATCTGTACGGGACAGTGCTCCGCCGTATCTGTACGGGACAGTGCTCTGTTGGATCTGTACGGGACAGTGCTCCGCCGTATCTGTACGGGACAGTGCTCTGCCGTATCTGTACGGGACAGTGCTCCGCCGTATCTGTACGGGACAGTGCTCTGTTGGATCTGTACGGGACAGTGCTCTGCCGTATCTGTCCGGGACAGTGCTCTGCCGGATCTGTACGGGACAGTGCTCTGCCGTATCTGTACGGGACAGTGCTCCGCCGTATCTGTACGGGACAGTGCTCTGTTGGATCTGTACGGGACAGTGCTCTGCCGTATCTGTACGGGACAGTGCTCCGCCGTATCTGTACGGGACAGTGCTCTGCCGTATCTGTACGGGACAGTGCTCCGCCGTATCTGTACGGGACAGTGCTCTGCCGTATCTGTCCGGGACAGTGCTCTGCCGTATCTGTACGGGACAGTGCTCTGTTGGATCTGTACGGGACAGTGCTCTGCCGTATCTGTCCGGGACAGTGCTCCGCCGTATCTGTACGGGACAGTGCTCTGCCGTATCTGTACGGGACAGTGCTCCGCCGGATCTGTACGGGACAGTGCTCTGCCGTATCTGTCCGGGACAGTGCTCCGCCGGATCTGTACGGGACAGTGCTCTGTTGGATCTGTACGGGACAGTGCTCTGCCGTATCTGTCCGGGACAGTGCTCCGCCGGATCTGTACGGGACAGTGCTGGCTGTTGGGAAGGGCAGGTTAGACGTGTGCATTGGTGACCCAGCTGTTGAAGTGTGATGTTTTCCCAGCGCCCCCCTCCTGTGTTTCCGAGGCTTTCCTCCTCCTCTCCGGGCGGCTGGGAAAGGCTCGAGGAGGGGAATGTGTTTGGGAGTCTCTCTTTTCTTTAGTGGTGTCAGTCAGCAGGGCCGTGGCCTCCACGCTGAATCAATATGGCTTTTGTTAGAAGAGAAAAGCTTCTTTAGATGCTGGGATCTTGCAGTGAAGCAGGGTGATGCAGGATAACATGGGAATAAGCATCCCGACACAAGGCTTCGGCATTCCCAGTGTCACACGTTTCCCAGCACCCAACTTACTTTTCAGTCCTCACGGCTTTCATTTATCGGTTATCGGCTTTAAGATGAACATTTTTTAAGCTTATGGGTTTTTTAGTGTTCATTTTTAATTTACTTGCACAGCATAAAGTTTTAATATTAGACGTTTATCATTACTTTATATATCTTTATCAGTTGATTGATGTTAGTTTTATTGTTAGTTGTTTTATTTTTAATTTATTTAGACAAATCAGCCATTTATCAGTTAACACACACACACACACACACACAAACACATCAACATTTATTGGTATCGGCCAGAATAGTAATTTCTGATTTCTGTCGATCCGTGAATTTTCTTACTGTCATAATACTATGATCCAGTCACTGGGACCTGATTGGTTGGTTGTTTGGCCTGTTTTATCATCATAATGTGTTTGGTGTCAATAATCCCAGCGGATCACTTGCTATAGGAACTGTCAGGCGTCTCTCCTGCTTTTATCAGTCCGTCTACCAGAAGAAAGGCTCAGTATTGCTGTTTTCAGCTTTATGTGTTTTGATTCCTCATTGGTGTGATTGAAGAGTGAATGAAGTGTGCCAGTGTGTGGCGGTGTGTGTGTGGTGGCATTACTGATGGCAAAGCTCTCCATTAGTTTATAAAATAGCATGTGTGCCGGACAGCCTGTTATTAAGCGTGTGTTTGCGAGGCCAGACGGCCGTCAGCAATATCAGCAGGAGGAAAACCACTCCAACTGTGTCAGAGGACTTGGATTTCAATAAGTATTTATGAAGTTTGGAGTAAAAATTCCATAAATCTCAGCTGATTTATTCAACATCTGCTACAACTGACTTGCGCAGTGCATTAAATGTCATGTTTTTAGGTTTGTTTTAGATTAGTACATGTTGTCCAAGTCTCTTCTGTAGAATAGACCACCATTCAAAACATTAGTGTCGCTCAGATTTGACCATGTTTTAATTTGTACTAAATGCAGTACAAACATAAATATTGTTATTATTATTAGTTTTCTATGTGAATATATAGTAAAGTGTAATTTATTCCTGTGATCAAAGCTGCAGTGTCACATGATCCTTCAGAAATCACTCTAATATGATGATCTGACCAGGAAGATGTTTCTTTAGCACAAGGAAAGTTACGCGTGAGCACTGGAGGACTCAGTGATGTGTGTGTGTGTTAATCCCGGGAATGGATGTGTGTGCAGGCCAAGCGTTAGCTGTGTGTTTACGGGATCGCTGGACGCTCTCGTGCCCCGCTGTGCCAGGACTGTGGGCTGACTCTGAGCAATGTGATGCCAGCTTTACAAACACAGAATACATGATTCATCACAATCCCTTTGTCTCTCTCTCTCTCTCTCTCTGTAGGTGACATCACACAGAAAGGCTATGAAAAGAAAAGAGGGAAATTATTGGCGCCCTACATACCCCAGATACAAGGTAAACAGCTCGCTCTTATCTACTGTTTAATGAAGTATTTCACTCACAGTGCATGTCTAGGTTATAAAGCCCTCACGCGTGTCACGTGTCCGATCTCTCCGAGCTTCGCGAGACTCTGAGTCCGACTGCGGTCTGGAATGATCTGAAATACATCAATGGTTTCAGTTCTGTCAAGGATATCTGAGCTAATGGAAACAGTGTGTGTGTGTGTGTGTGTGTCTCGATGGGGAAGAGGAGTTATCCACACTGTAAAACTAAAAACTAAGTGCAGGGTTCAAACTGCCTCAGACTCTCAATTATGTGGTGTGTGTCCTCTTGTTGCTTGGTTTAGGGTGGCTAGCAACTGCCCATATATCCAGGCATGATATCTCTTTCCATATGCTGAATGCTGGGTTGTTTCAACCCAAATTTGGGTCAAAAATGGACAAACCCAAACGTTGGGTTAAATTTATTTATTTATTTTTTATTTTAAATTATTTGACCCAAATTTGGGTTGAAACAACCCAGCATTTTTTAGGGAGTACAGTACAGTAGTCAACATTTGAAGTGGATCAAAAAAGTTCATCAAAAGACAAGAACGGGTATTGTTCAAAATTCATGTGTAACTTTGGTGAAAGGTTTTTTTTGATCCACTTTATATATAGAACATACTTTTTTTTGCAGTTTTATTTAAAATTAAAGCTGCAAGCAGCATTTAGCGGTGTTCAAGCAGTTAAGGCCTTTAAGGCCGTTAAGCACAAAAGCATCAAAAGACATTAAGTTTTATGTAGCAAGCATTTAACCATTGACATCATAGATGGAATAGACCATGTTTTAGCATGATTTACCATGATATACCAAATTTAGTGTGATTTTTCATGATCTACCATGTTCCAGTATGATTTACCATGAATCTAGCATGATTTAACATAGTTTACCATGATTTACCATGTTATAGGATGATTTACCATGATATACCACATTCTAGAATGATTTACCAGGATTGTAGCATGATTTACCATGATTCATCACATTGCTAGCATGATTTGCCATGATACACCATGTAATAGTATTTTTTACTATGATTTACCATGTTTCTATGGTGATTTACCATGATTTACCACATTGCTGCATTGATGTGAAGTGCCAATAAAAATGAAGTGATAAACTCTGACAAAAAATGATTGTGTTATAATAGTTAACATGGAAAAACTGGTTTGCTTTAGTGCTTTGATTTACTGTTGAAAATCAAGTGTGTCAAAATGAGAGTGAGCCAATAAGTGGTCTTCTACTGCCCTCTGCTGGCCATTCTACTTATTAATAAAGTGTTTTCACAGGTGCTTTTGCACTCATATGTAGACATTTGCTCACACACACACACAAAGTCATTATGAAAATATATTTTAATGGTCTATAAGCATTTAATGTCTTTGCAAGCTATTAATCAGATTATTCAGAATTTATTCAGAAACATGGGACTACACACACACACACATTCTATTGTAGATTAAACTGTCTCATTCAGGGTTCACATTTGTCAATGTGACAATGAATTTTGACTAAATGTGATTGTAAATGTTAAAATAGTGATTATGTTAATTCTAAAAATGAATTATAGAACAATGATAGTCAGCATTATGACAAAATTACTATTTTAAACAGCAGGGGGCAGTAAAACACCACTTATTGGCTTAATATGCCACTATATTCATATCATTTTCACCTTTTTAACTGTTATAGAGGCAAATTTTGTCCGATCTGTCTAAAATTTGTCAAGCTTGTTTAGAGTGATATGTCCTGACCTTTTTTTAAGAAGATCTGAGCATTCATTGAAGAGATATAGGTTTTTGGGGACATTTGGTCAAGGCTACATATTGAAGTGACCCTATTATAGCCATCCAAATTAAGAAGTTATACCTTTTCTGATCATTATTGATCTAGAGAGTCCAGAGAATTGTACTGCACTGGTTTTAAACATTATGATATGAAAAGTATACGATCATAGATGGAAAAGACAATTTACAGCCAATACAGGCAATTTACCATAGGAAATGTATGGTTTTAAAGCTTTTTAACAGTTATAGCGCCACCTATGGTCCGATCTCCATGAAACTTTGCATGCTTCTTCACCATGGTATGACACATATGCTCATCAATTTTTGTCAAGTTCTGAGTTTTCATTTATGATTTATAGGCTTTTGAGTGTATTTTGACACGCCCCCTTTTCTAAACGACCCTGTTACAGTGAACCAAAGGGCAAAGTTCAACTTTTTTTGGATAATTATTGATCTAGAGAGTCCATAGAATTGTCCTAGACTGGTCTGGTTCCGATCAAGGAAAAAACCAGGGACTAGTTCGCAAAAGTAGGTTTTGGACAAAATTGGCCATAACAAATTTTTTGCTCAAATCAAGAATCCGAGATATACATCTTGTCCGTCTTGAGCCAAGGAACACAGTGGTGCAAAAAGCTTGATTCCAAGTCAAACGGTCTAGGAGTTATGAGCAATTTAGTACTTTTGGTTGCTGTAGCGCCACCTATGGGCCAATCGGGGTCATACTCTGATAGGTTCTCCCCAAACTGAGGCCCTAGCACCTGGCCAGGTTTCAAGTCTCTAGGCCTTACGGTTTGGGCTGCACGATGCGTTTTAGGTTTTTTTTTTTTTTCAAATAGCAATTACAATAGGTTTTCAGCACTTCGTGCTTGAACACCTAATAAGTAGTACCTACTCAAGAGAGTATGCGATTTTGGACGGACGACTAGCCTCCAGCAAACACTGAACCAGACTATTCAAATGCTGAGCAAGCGATCTGATTGGCTGCAGGATCAGCAGAGACCAATCAGCTCGTGTCATGCAGTGATGATGTGATTGCTTGCAGATTGCATGTAAAGCCCTGCATTTCATAATTTGAACTAGATATTCATGTCATTCTAAACATATGTGATTTTCTTTCTTCTGTGTTAGTCAAAAAGAGGATAGTTAGCAGAATGTTCACACTGCTTGCTTCAGTAAAATTAAAGTGAAAACAAAAATCACCATAAATCTATCATAAAAATTGTCTATGTGTCTTGTGTCTTGAATTCTGCAGTCATATAATAGCTCTGTGTGAGAAACAGACTGAAATATTTATTGTTATTAAAGAAAAAGCTTACTATCCGACATTGCTCTAAAATCTCATTCATGTTTTTCACCGAATGTTATTAACATTATTCTGTGTCCTGGCTTGATGTATCTTGACTGTCACGGATGATAATTATACAAATAATAATCAGACAGGCAGGGCAACACACACTCAATGTAACCGGACCGAACACTAAATGACCGAACACTGAAGAACTGTGAGGGAAGAACTTAAGTAGTGACTCAAACAAGATAACTAATAACAGTAACCATAGAAACAAAGGAGTGGCGGGAAAATCAAACAAGGGAACACATGATGCGAATGAAAACAAACTAGAAATCCATAGCTAAGACAAGCTGAACATAACGGTGACATTGACATTTGAATGAAAAAAAAAAAACATATCAAAAGATTTGAGTGAATTAAAGCAGCACTAAGTAGGAATTTCGTTTTTGTCAAACAGCGACCCCTAGAGTCGCTGTGGAGCGCTTGTACTGTCGTGAATAGCACTCACGCAGAGATGGCTCGCACTCGCGGCCGGATCCTCTCCCCCTGTACACCGGTACCTGTTCAGCGGGATGGACGCTGTAACGAGTGGAAATAAGGTATGGCCCCTTTAAGAGCTGCGCACGCCCAACACCACATGTATACGGCGCCGGGTTATTTATGCTCATTTTATCAGAATTTTTTCAGATCTGTTTTTTGCCGTAAAGCAATTCGTTACCTCGCGAGACCTGATATCACACGATACTTCCTAACACTCGGCTCGCCAGCCCAAAGTTGCAAGGGTGGTTTTGCGGCTCACAGGCACCAGGGGGGTGCGAGACGACCACCATTCAACACGAAATCAGTAATATAAACATTACAATGACTCCAAAGCGGTTAGGTTAAGGTAAAAAAGTTACTTAGTTCACCTTTAATCAGGACTTGAACAAGAATTTAAAAAAAAAATGCACCCAATTGTCTTTTCTCTACACTGATCTTGTAGGAAACAGTGTTACTTTAGTACTGTTATATACCATTAATATGTAGTACATTTTTCAATTTTAGTGTAAGTTTTAGCCATTTCAGTTAATTGCCAAGACAACATTTCTAACTTTTGGTTATGTTTAATTTTTCATTTAATATTTAGGCCTATATTAGCTTTATTTCGATTTCCAGAAATGATGTTTAGCAGTTTTATTTGCACAGTAGTTGACAGTGACGGCACTGGTGGGAAGAGCCGAGGGACCTGAGCATAAGTGGAGGTCGCAGGTCATCTCCCCGCTCCAGATCAATGGCGTCTGTTTTGGTGATTTCGTTCACACGCGCCGGTCAATATCTCGGCTCTGAACAACCCCCTCGCTGCACGCTCGATCTGTATTCCTCATGTATGCTTAATTATAGAATGGCTTGAATGCGTGTTGCATGATCGCTGCGGTGGCTCGTGGAAAAGGGAACGTCTGTCTCGGCCACACTCTATATTTTTGGTTTGGCTTTGAAACGGAGAATCAGGACTTGATTTTAAACCAGAGATGGCTCTCCGTCATGGGCTTTGTCTTTCTCATCATCTTAGCAGACCACCACACTTCCTCCCATGATGCTCTCTGTGCTCTGCGGGTCCCTGGAGTTGAGGAAGTACACTTTAGCATACTTTGGAAAAGAGTACTTATTACAGAGATAATATACCTGTAGTTTAAAAGAATATACAGTAACACTTTACTTGAAGGGGTGTGCATAAGACTGACATGACACATGATATTAATATGAAGGAGGGTTTATGCATGTTTATGACAACTGTCATTAAGTGTCATTCGCTCAATTAGGACATTTTTAATGCAAATATGACATTGTTCGAGATGTCTTTGTTATGACAACTTGACATTACGAAGACAACACAACCTGTCATAAATATGTCATAAACATGACATAGCAGATTAATGACCAAACTTAAGAAAGCACTTAGCTTTATGGGTTAACATTACATTAAACTGTCAGGTGGTTGGTGTTGACATTGGCTGTCATGAGGCATTATAACTGTGTTATGAATATTTTACAGTGGTACACATTGAATTTGTCATTAAAATGTTATAATGGCCTCATGACAGCCAATGTCAACACAAACCACATGACATTTTAAAACTGGTTTCTTAAGTTTGATCATTAATCTGCTATGTCATGTTTATGACACATTTATGACAATTTATGTTGTCTTGGTAATGTCAAGTTGTCATAACAAAGACATCTCAAACAATGTCATATTATTTGCATTAAAAATGTCCTAATTGAGTGAATGACACTTAATGACAGTTGTCATAAACATGCATAAACCCTCCTTCATATTAATATCATGTGTCATGTCAGTCTTATGCACACCCCTTCAAGTAAAGTGTTACCATATATTCTTGAATGAATGTAATATTCGCAGACACTTAATTGCATGTTCATTGAAATTAAATAAAAATAGATATACATAAATCCCAACGCAGGGGTAGCTGGGGGAGGGGTTCAGACGATGAATATATTTGTAATTACACATTTATAAAGATGCAATTTAGTACATTTCAAATATATTAACTTTTAAATGTAACATCGAATAACAAACTACAGTTAAAGTTCAACTCAATCAAGTCGACACATCAAATCAAGTGTACTTCTTTAAAGCATGACAAAAGATTTTAAGACGTAATGATTAAAATCATAATGATAAAACGTAAATACAAGTGCAGTCCTTTAAGAGGTCTTTATTTCAGCAATATTATATTATCTGCAAGTACAGCATTTTAAAATATACACATTCAATACACTTCTTTTCACAAGGGACGTGGACGAGGCCACACAGATCTCTCTCTCTGCATTAGTCTCTGAATCTGTGTGGGCATGTTCACAGCTGATGTCTCTAACTCAGGACAGAGGAGCAAACGGCACACGGTTTCGGCTGGAAACTTCTACAGTTCACCGATATTGTACTCCGCCACTCGAGCTGAACACAGTCGAGTGAAGCCATTTCTCATGAAATCTCAAATCTACCAGTTTATGTAACCATTTCGATCAAGACTCGTAATAAGAGCTCAGTCATGATGAGGGCTGGCACATCTCCTAAACATCTTCTCACTGTTACAGTGTTGCGTCTCTGAAACATTCGTCCAGGTCTGGCTGGTAACACTCGTCTGGAAGCAGGAGCGGGATTGGCTGGTTATCAGCCAACCGTTGAGCGACATTTACTCGCTTAGCAACTGGACGTGTAGCATTTACTGCCGAGTTATCTTTGCACATAGTTGGGCTTTTGTGAGTGTGTGTGTGTTCGCTCTTATGAGCCAGCAGTCCCTCACTGCTTTTGATGTTGCACACTGTGTCTTACTGTCCTCATACAGCGTTAGCCGCGAGTAAGCTTTTGTTGAGTTAAAGGGATAGTTCACTTTGAAATAAATTTTTGGTATGTTTTAGCTTACCTCAAGGGCATCATAGATGTAGGTGTCTTTGTTTCCACAGTAGTTTCAATTGTGATATTTTTAGGTCAAACCGTTCTTGTCTGTCAGTGATATAATGCAGGTCTATGGTCACCACCTCAAAGAGCATGCACAGAGAAGTCCAAATTAAACATGATTTAATGACTCGTAAATGTAAGTACACATTGATGGCCTAAGACACGAAACGAGCGGTTTGTGTGAGAAAACGAACAGTATTTATATCGTTTTTACCTCTTGTAACCACAGCCACGTCCAAGTGATCTGAGGGCGCCGGCGCTTCGGTCTTTTCCGGAAAGTACCGGAAGTGAAACCTCACGCGTGTACGTCACTCATACAATTGTTTGTTTTTTTTGTTTTTTGTTTTTACGACGGTTTAAACATCCCGGATAAGCGCAAATTAGTACCCTTTTAATTAGCCGTCTTACCTACAATCTCTGTTCTGTGTAAACAATGAGTGACGTACACGCGCGAGGTTTCACTTCCGGCGCTTTCCGGAAAAGACCGAAGCGCCGGCGCCCTCAGATCACTTGGACGTGGCTGTGTTTACAAGAGGTAAAAACGATATAAATACTGTTCGTTAAGCAGGATTGGAGGTTTCCCAGAACCAGCATGTCCAGTCCAGCCCTCACAGGACCTGATTGAGACAGCAGCAGCGTTATAATGCGACTACTGTGCAATTATGGAGAACACCTGAAGCTGTTATGATGGACTTAATAACAGAGGAAACGAGAGATGATTTAATAAATCAGAGATGAAGGAATAACAATCATGTTTACAGGATAAAGTCTATGGGGAACGTAGCAACCCCGAGGGTTAAATATAACTCATATGTGTGGCATTTGATCTGTACATTTGTCTAAATTGTCATTTAGTGTTGTTGAAGACAGATGTGAATACACACACACCATTCAGAAGTTTAGGGGAATGTGTTTCAGTGTTTTGGAAGAAGTCTCTTCTGCTCAGCAAGACTGCATTTATTTGACCAGAAACACATGGAAATAATGTGAAATATTATTACAATTTAAAATAGCTGTATTCTATGTGAATATAAAGTTTATTCTGAATGTTCGGCATCATTACTCCAGTCTTCAGTGTCACATGATCCTTCACAAATCACTGTAATATGATGATTTGATGCTCAAGAAACAATGTTGAAATCCATAATTTGTCATATTTTTTGGCAGAAAACACGATTCAGAATTTTTTTAACATATTTTCTGTGATAATCAACAGCAATGTTATATATGATGATGAATGCTCCTCCGTGTCAGCGCAGTCGCTGGAGTTCCCGGGGTCAAGAGGTCAACCTGAACTGGTTGCTAGGCAAACGGTTTGGGAGGAGGTAAACAATCCCATGTCAGTTGCTTTGACTTTCCAAGAAAGAAGAAACAACGAGTTTAACACAAAGATAAAAGGTCACCAGTTGTCTTAACCTGTGATAGATGTTCCACCAGGTCAAAGTTTCACAAAGAGTTTGGTTTTATTTAGATCCTATGACAAAAGCAGGACTATGTTTTTTAAACGCACTTTGTCTTGGATGTCGTTCATCTCTCGCTGTGTGTGTGAGCGTTCAGTGGACTCAGGTCAGAGACACACTCCTCTATGAGTTCTGCTTTCTGCTGCAGTGCTGGGTCTTACGCAAGCGGCGCTGTGACTCATCCATCTTAACCTTCCTCAAGGTCAAGCTTCTCCAAACTCACAGTGACATTGAGCTCCTCAGAAGCTTTAAATGAAGAGGTGAAGCTCTGTGGTTATTACTGTACGTGCGCTATATTCAGATGTGTAGGGGCTCAAGCCGTCTCTATATGACTCTCAGATTATACAAATATATGTTTTTCTTACACACACCTATCATTCTTCTACACGTACATCCGGGAATGCTGTGTGTGTGAGTGAAAGATGAGAGAGTTCTCAGTTTTGTTTCTTTCATTATTAAAATAATGACAATAAGTTCCCAGGACCCTTATGAACGGCGACTGTTATATGTAAATTGCTGTTATATTAATAAGACAGCATTGTGTGGACACATACTGTATGTACACATCGTCTACATAATCAGGGTTGGTTCTAGGATTTGATCCTCACTGACGGTCTGGAGCGAGAGAGCATTGTCTCTTTAAATCGACACCACTATATTACTAGTCAAAAGTAGCCTACCAGTGGTAACAAGTCAACACAAGAAGTGTGGTTGCACTTTATTTTACAGTATGTGTATTTACAGTGTACTTTAGAAAGTACTGGGTAATGTAAGGTAATGGGTTAAGGCTAGATTTAGATGTAGTTTCAGGTTATTATAATTAATATAATAAGTGCATAGTATGTGCGTGCGGAAAAGGCAGCCCGATCTCACGGCAATTCGTACGAATTTTACGAGGTGGCTAATTCGTACTAATTCATACGACCTCACTCGTACAAATTCGTACGATTTTTGCTAATTCGTACATATTTTACGAGTTACCAAATTCGTATAAATTCGTACGAATGACCTACCCCTGACCCCGCCCCTAAACCTACCCATCACGTGGGTTTAGACAAATCGTACAAATTCGTACGAGTGAGGTCGTATGAATTAGTACGAAGAATTAGCCACCTTTTAATCACTCGTACGAATTGGTCGTGAGATAGCGTGGAAAAGGACAGTAAAATAAAGTTCTACTAAAAGTTGAATGAATGATATAATTATAATATTTTTGCAGTTAGAAAACTGTCATCATATTATTATTATTAACAGGTATTCCTACTCCTAACACTCACTGGTCCTGCCTTTTTGACCTAAGTTAACTTACCATACCAACATTTTAGTTACCAGTGAAATCTCACGATTTCTCGATTCCAGTTTACGATCACAGCAAAACCTAATACTATCCTAACTAATATAACTTTCGGTAACACTTTATTTCGATAGTCCACTTTAGACATTCTACTAACTATAAATAACTTTGCAGCTACATGTCAACTAACTGTCATTAGAGGATTAGTAGACTGTCTGTTTAATATTTGCTAACACTTTATTTTGTTGGTCCCACAACAGACACTCTACTGACTATAAGTAACTTGGCAACTACGTCAACTTATTCCCCCAACCCGAACCCTAACACCTAACCATAACCTAACAGTCTATTGACAGTTTACTATAGCCTACTAATGAGAGTTAGTTGACATTTAGTTGAAAAGTTACTTATAGTTAGTAGAATGTCTAAAGTGGACTATCGAAATAAAGTGTAACCTAACTTTCAAACAGTCAATAATAAAATAAGAACAAATAATCACATTCAAGCAATAGCACACTCTAAAAAATGCTGGGTTGTTTCACCCCAATTTTGGGTCAAATATGGACAAACCCAGCCATTGGGTTACATTTTTGTAATTACATTTTTAACCCAACGTTTGGGTTAGTCCGTATTTGACCCAAAATTGGGTTAAAACAACCCGCCAGAATTTTTTAGAGTGCATAAATTAATACAAGAAAATATAAAATTATACAAACAGTGCTTGTGAAAGCTGTAACTGTACACAGTAAATACGTATTACATGAATGAGGCTGCTGTCACTTTAAGAGCAGATGGTCCTCTGGGAGACGACAGATCGCCCCCTATAATGGGTCTCGAACCACCCCTGTACACAATAAATAAATCATATGTACAATTGTTATCATATTTATTTCTTTATATGCCAGTTTTGAAGTAATTCATAGCGGTGAGAAGTTCTCAATGGAACGCCTCAGCTGCAACTCTACTCTGGTAGATGTAATGTAAGAGTTGTGTGTCTGTCGTGTTTGATGAAGTATTGTGGTATCTCAGCACTGGATCCCCATGAGAGCTCAGATGTGGTGTAAAGGACCCATTGATCTTGAGGTGTTGGGTTACCCGGATAGCAGAGAAGTCTGAAGTCGAGAGAGGATTTATGTTGCCATCTAAATGTGCTGAAACTGAGTAGTGTCACTTATTACCAGTGCATTACTCACACTAAGATTATTTGTTTCTGTGGGCCCAGAACAGGATTCACTGCACAGTGTAGTGACCTTGATTCTGTAATGCTGGGTTTGCAGGTTCTTCAACTGTCTTCCTGCGTTCCCTTTACGCCACAGTTAGCTTGCGTATGGGGAACATGTCACGCATGGAAACTGCAGCGATGCCTGTGTGTGTGTGTGTGTGAGATGGTAACGCTGTGGTCTCTGTTGTGTGCAGGTGTAGACCCGTCTCTGCAGATAGACCACAGGATCCACACGGCGTCACAGGTGGCTCCTCCGGGCTCCAAGCAGAACAAGCCCCGCGTGGCCAACTCACGGGATGAGCGCTTCAGATCAGGCACGAGCTCTCCTCTGCTAAACCAGCACTCAGACACTCACATCGGGATGCTTGCAACAAACAACTGCACTTTATCACACTTGTATTTTTTATTTTACCAGATGATGTCCCATCGAGATATTCAAATCTCTTTTACAAGGCAACAATTACACAAGTTACACAGAATCACATAAACAAACACAACAAACAAAACAGATTTACAGTACATGTAAAACAAGTTTATAAAAGAGTACTTCGGAAAATAAAGCAATATGGAAAATAATATACTTTATAAGAATATTCGTACGTACGTGTGAACTGAATGTAATGTTTTCTTTCACTTAATTGCATGATACATTTCATTTAAATGAAACTCTAGTTTAAATTTATATGAAATGCAATCAGCTGATCTTTAGTGTTTTTGACCCCCTTTAGTTGAGTACATCTTTATATGCAATTTCATAATTCTACTGTCTTTGAAATATGGTTAAAGTCACTACTGAATGTACTGACAAGCATTTATGATCAACTAACATTTCTATTTAAACTTGTTTGTCAAGTTTATTTGTAATTACACATTTATAATGAAGCTGTAGTTTAGCACATTTATAATATATTAGCTATAAATGTAATGTTGAATAACACACTACAGTTAAAATGATAATCAAGTACTTTACATGTGCTTTAGTATGTTAGTCAGCACATTAAAATAAGTTTAAAGCACGACAAAAGACTATTAAAACAATGATTTAAAATGTACTTTAAAGTAAAACTTTTCACTTTAACACTATTATGAAGAAAGTGCACAAAGCGTCCCTCTTTAAGTGCACTCACTGTACGTGGCCTTTGAACTCATTAACATTATCTGACTGCAAGTATATATTTTTTTAAATATACTTTTATGATTTGAAGTAAACTATAAGTAAACATTCAATACAGCTTAGTGCACTTCTTTTTCACAGGGTTCAGGATCACTATTGTGTGTTTCATTATTACTGATGAACTTTTGCATGTAAATTAATATGAATGATACATCAAATCATGTGACTTAAGCAAGCAGAGGTGTTTGTTCTTTTCCAAGAGATCGACCTTACATTGTTCCTTTGTTTCGAACCAAAAGGCTAAGAACATCAAAGCACAATATAATATAATAATATACTCTGTAATATTATTCAGGTCCCTTGCGAGAAGGTTATTATTGTAAGTGTTAGTTTACTTTATTATTATTATTACCGAATGGTTGTCTATGGTAGCCCTATGAACAGAACATGGGAAAATGAGGAAAATTGGCACACTTGTAGTGATGGTAATGAATATTAATCTGACCAAATTTGGGGTTGTCACGATGTCACCCTGCTTTGGACTCAGTTGCACCATTTCCCGACACTAGTTTGTCGTCATAGTCACTAATTTGATTTGCCATCACTGCCAGCTGTGTTAACGTTAATCACCTCATTTGTCTGTCTATTTAAGTCCTATGTTTTCAGGTCACCCCTGTCCGGTCTCGTTTATGTATGGTTGTGTTTGCTTGCTGTTCTTCATGTGGATTTACCCTGTTCATATTATTGAATACAGTTTGAACCTTTATCTTCATCTTCGTGCCTTTTTATGCAGCACAACCGTGACAGAAGACCGGAACAAAAAGTGATATAGACTGGGGCGTGTTTTTGATTTGTTTTGTATCAGTGTTTTTTATGTAAGTTATTTTTCCCTCATTATCATGGACTCTCGCTCGTTCCTGTTAATCTGCCCTGAGCAGGGAAATCGCTCCCTCGAGGCACATGTGACAGAATTCCTCGCACATCAGTCGAGCTTCCCGGACAACTGCCTTTGTTCCTTCCTCTATGTTGGACCCAACGCATTGACAAAGGCACAGTTGTCCGGGAGGGACCTCGAGGGAGCTTCGCCGCATATGTGGAGTGGGTGCTGGCATCATGTGGATTGTCTTTCACTGTCAGATTCGATGACACCATTCCCACTCCTAATCCAGTCTCCAGCCAGGAACCTCCAGACAGAGAAGGAGCCAGCAATACATTTCGCTGAGCGAAACATCGCCGTGGAGCCGGAGCACAGCGAGTCTGACCAGGTGTGCGAGCCGGCTGCATGATCCCACGCAGAGGGAGTTTGTGATGAGTGTGAGGGTGTATTAAGGAGCTCCACCCACACTCCCAGCACTCTGAACTATTGCTTTGAGTTTGGAGAGGAAGAACACCAACCCCTTTAATCCCTCCAGAGCCTGTCTGCTTTTTTTTGGATGAGTTTGTTCCGCCTCCTCTCCAGACTTATTACCAGGATTGTTTGTTTTCCGCCAATCCCTCTGTTCATCATCAGTCCCTTCTCCAGCCCTCAGCCACACCTGCTACCCATCCCTCACTGTCTCCCATCAGTCCCTCAGTTCCTCATCAGCCTCCTCTCAGTGGCGCAGCTACACCTGTGTGTGAGTCAGCTTCTCGTGGGCGTGGAGATCCCGTTGCTCCGTCCCCGGCCTCAGGTCCCGTTGTTCCACCTCGGCTCATCGTCCTGACTCCTTCGCCTTCGATCCCTCCTCCCTCAACTCCAACAGCGACCGTCGAGCTTTCGGCTCCACTGGCCTCCCCCAGACCATCGGCTCCCCCTGGCTCAGACATCGGCATCACATCACTACGGACTTGCGGGCCGTTCGCTACACTCCGGCCCTCCACCCCTACGCCTCTGTTTGGCTCCGGGTTAGGGCAAGCTACGCCTCCGCCCTCAGTCGTTCCAGCTCCACCTCAGCCCTCTGGTACCCTATTTCCATCTCGGTGGGGTCGTCGCTGCAGCTCCGTCGTGGACTCGGGGGCCTCAGCATCACTCCGCTCCTTCGACTCTCTGTCTTCACCTAGGGATCCACCTCCATCAGCTCTGTTACCTCCACTCTTCCCCAGGGTAGCGTGGAGACCTTCACCCCCTTGGCTCCTCCCTCCAGTAACGCCACCGTGGGATGCCATCGTGGCTGTGGCCTGGAGCTTCATCAGGCAACCCCTGCTCAAGGCCACCCCCTGGATGACACCGCCATCTTCACCTACCTGGTCTTCTCTGCCTGTCCGTCTACCTGCTCCTCTTACCAGCCCTTCTTCTGCTCCTCTTACGGCCCTTCTTCTGCTCCTCTTACCACCCCTTCTTCTGCTCCTCTTACCAGCCCTTCTTCTGCTCCTCTTACCAGCCCTTCTTCTGCTCCTCTTACCAGCCCTTCTTCTGCTCCTCTTACCAGCCCTTCTTCTGCTCCTCTTACCAGCCCTTCTTCTGCTCCTCTTACCAGCCCTTCTTCTGTTCCTCTTAACAGCCCTTCTTCTGCTCCTCTTACCAGCCCTTCTTCTGCTCCTCTTAACAGCCCTTCTTCTGCTCCTCTTACCAGCCCTTCTTCTGCTCCTCTTACCAGCCCTCTGCTCCTCTTACCAGCCCTTCTTCTGCTCCTCTTACCAGCCCTTCTTCTGCTCCTCTTACCAGCCCTTCTTCTGCTCCTCTTACCAGCCCTTCTTCTGCTCCTCTTACCAGCCCTTCTTCTGCTCCTCTTCCAGCCCTTCTTCTGCTCCTCTTACCAGCCCTTCTTCTGCTCCTCTTACCAGCCCTTCTTCTGCTCCTCTTACCAGCCCTTCTTCTGCTCCTCTTCCAGCCCTTCTTCTGCTCCTCTTCCAGCCCTTCTTCTGCTCCTCTTCCAGCCCTTCTTCTGCTCCTCTTACCAGCCCTTCTTCTGCTCCTCTTCCAGCCCTTCTTCTGCTCCTCTTCCAGCCCTTCTTCTGCTCCTCTTACCAGCCCTCTGTTCCTCTTACCAGCCCTTCTTCTGCTCCTCTTACCAGCCCTCTGCTCCTCTTACCAGCCCTTCTTCTGCTCCTCTTACCAGCCCTTCTTCTGCTCCTCTTACGGCCCTTCTTCTGCTCCTCTTACCAGCCCTTCTTCTGCTCCTCTTACCACCCCTTCTTCTGCTCCTCTTACAAGCCCTTCTTCTGCTCCTCTTACCAGCCCTTCTTCTGCTCCTCTTACCAGCCCTTCTTCTGCTCCAAATCCCCCTCCCTCCCTCCCTCCTTCACCTCTTCTTCAGCGCTAGATTGCTCCTTCCGGGAGGGGGGCGTTATGACTTGATGTCACCCTGTTTTGGACTCAGTTGCACCATTTCCCGCCACTAGTTTGTCGTCATAGTCACTAATTTAATTTGTCATCACTGCCAGCTGTGTTATCGTTAATCACCTCATTTGTCTGTTTTTAAGTCCTGTGTTTTCAGTTCACTCTTGTCCGTTCTCGTTTACATATGGTTGTGTTTGCTTGCTGTTCTTCGTATGGAGTTTACCCTGTGGATATTATTAAATACTGTTTAAACCTTTATCTTCGTGCCTTTATATGCAGCACAGCCGTGACAGGGGTCTCTAACTCTCCTCAGCAGCCTAGTGAAACAGCATCAACTGAGTGGCGCAACTTGCTAAGCCACAAGCCCCGAACCTTTCAGGTCGTGGGTTTGAATCCTGTGTGGCAAATGCCCAGACCGCAAGAGGTACTGTGGCCAGAAATCGTGCAAGAAGCTGCATCTTCTGTTCCAGACTCTCACTCTTTCTGAGAGTGATCTGATGATCATGCTTTGATGTAATTGTTATGCTTGTTGTACATGCTGAATTTACTCTGCTTGCGGTGACTTCGGTGCTTCGTTACGTGCAGTAAATGTGATGTCTTACGGTAGTTTTCTATCTCATCTAATGTTGCCGCTATCTGTGTCCCCACAGACCTTCATACAGAAGCAGTACAAGCAGCCTTGTCAAAGTATAAAGAGAGAAAGATGCCGATGCCCTCGAAGAGACGCTCTGTTCTAGTGCAGTCCTCAGTTGAAGCATGCACTCCTCCAGGTAAAACACACACACACACACACATATGTATACATGGTATAGTGCTGGTCTAACTGGTGAAGCATGAATATTTAAATCTTCATAATCATGATGGTCTCAAGGAAAACTGAGCTGGTTTGCAGGCCGTGCGGTTGACCAGCATCCAGCCTTCCCTGTTGATCCCAGCATGAAGAACACACCTTATGCTGGTGACCAGCAATGCTGGGTTTTTCAGCAGGGGATGTTTTGATCTTCTGAGTCTTGAGAGAACAATGCATAGTTTTCTGAATAATAGCCTCATTATTTACTCGAAGCAAACTGCTCCTGACCACTCAGTTCCCAGACCACCTTCCCACACGCATGCATATGGAGATGTTTAACAGAGCTCCAGCTTTATTGACCCACTGGGTGCATATTTAGCTATTTGAGTATTGCATTTAGTTTAACACACAATATTTAGCTAATACAAAATGGATCTTACCTTATTTTGGGGTATAAGAGACTGACAACATCTTTTTTCATAGCTCATGTGACTTTGAATCTTTTAAGTGTTAACTGAATTCCTTAGGAGAAATAAAAAAGATGCACTTGTTGACATACTGTACAGTAACAGTACAGAAAGGTATTTCATTTGGTTCAGTTTTCAACGGTTTAGTTCCATTTTGTTGCAAAATGTTTGAGTTCACATTGAAATCTTTGACTTTTGATGGCAGACTTTGGTACTTTGGCAAATCTGAGCACAGTTTGAGATATTATTAAGATCTCTTCTGAAGCTCAATAGGACATGTATGTGAGATTACTGGTTCCTTTTTCTCAGGAGATCAACCTGAGAAGCAGGAGAATGAAACCTCAAGCTGCCCTCCATGTAACCTTGGAGGATGCAATGAGACAATTGATGAGAAAAGAGTGTAGGTTGTGTTACGTAACGTGGTAGTGGAAGTAGGCTGAAGACGAAGGAGGATGATAATAATGGTCTTTTAATGACAAAACTCTTTAACACTTTACGCACCACACACAAACGATAACCGACCAGGAGTGAGGGAGAACACAGGGTTTAAATACACATGGAACAGATTGGGGAAACAAGGCACAGCTGGGGCAAATGAACTGATAACGACAGGTAAACAGGTGAATTAACTAAACAGTAACGAGGAGCGGAAAAATGGAAACAGGACTGAACCAAATACACAAAGAACGGGGGAAACACAGGACACACATGTAGTTTTGGCATGAGTTGCTGATCTAGACAGGTGGTGCTGGGGAGGAGGAGGGACAGAAAACAGGACAGGAATAAATAAGGTTGCATGGGTAGAGATCGATTGGCTTGGATAAAAACAGCAACAATTAGCTACCTGGAAGAGTTTCATGCATTCAAATCCATGATTTATCTGTCCTATTGGTTATTTTGTTTTGTATCATCTGTGTTGATGTTGTTATATCAGTAAGACTATATTTGGCCTTTCACAGTTTATTTCGTGATGTCTGATGATTTCTTAATGATGGCACATTATTGCATCCTGTGGTCAGATAAGCTCATCTCTCACACCTCATGTTTGTGTAACGTCTTTGCTTTGTCCGTCAATATGGATTACATTATGGCAGTGTTTGTTTAACGCTAACGAGTTTCAGAGTCTTGGTGTGCGGATACACTCTTCGGTCAGAATGATGAAGTCAGGGAAAGGTCACCGGGATTAAAGGTTCAAGGGTGGGGTCAGATCAGCATAACGGGAGCCATTCAGGGTCGCTCCCTGTGGGAATTGGTCATGGTCCGCTAAGTCTTTTGTGCCCTGCATGGACGCAGTAATGCACTAAAGCTGTCTGACTGCCCCGACGGAGATGATCTGATAACCCATCTGGCCTGTCAGATGCCCCACTCTTGCCCTCTCGCTTCATTCTTGAGGCGGGTCTTAAAGAAACCCCAAAATGAAAAATCTGTCGTTTACTCATTAATGCTTCAGACCTGCAGGACAGGATATTTTGAAGAATAATGATGCCGTATTTTTGGCATTATGATATCCGTGATGTAGAAAATGCGGATGGAATCATGGAATCCAGTCATAAAAATGGAATTTACTATATAACGTGGAATGACACAGAATGGCATTTTAGATGAATATATTAACACCATTTTTGACAATAAATTTGTATAAATTCAGAAAAATTAAACAGATTTTCTGAAAAGATAAAACATTCCACAAGGCCCTATTATTGTAAAATATTTAATAAATCATTCAATTGATTCGAAAATGTCAAAAATAAAAAATTTCTTAAACTTTTAATAATTTGTTGTTAAATTGCATAAATATAAAGATATTTCAATTAATTAGACATGCTTATAAAAACTTGCCATTAAAACTTAAAAAAAAAAAAAAAAAAAACCTGAAATATTAATAAATTTCATAGGCCCTACATGTTAAAGTGTGTAGTGTCTACATGCTGTCAATCTCCAAAACAGAACAAAAAGCACCATGAAGTATCATAAAAGGTCAATATGACTTCCAAAGCCTCTGAAAATGGCGTTAATTGCTCATGCTACATATGCTCTAATCACTCGTCCCCTGATGCAATCGGTCATGTGACGTGCGAGACCCAGTGGAGTCTGTGTCGTTGATGTGGTGTGTATGTGACCAGACTCGTCCCTCTCTACAGAACAGTGTGTGTGACTGGATTCTGCTTCTGTCTGGATCTGACCAGCTTGAGAAATGTCCCACTTTCCCTGGCGTTCCTGGCGATGTCTGCGGTGTCCCGGTCTCAGAGACACACACACACTGAGAGAGAGCTTTTAGAAGAATCACTTCTGTTTTAAAGCTCAGGTTGCCAGTTAGGTTGTTAAGTGTGTTTCTTGACACATCGACTCATTTCAGTTCATTTCGGTCTCCTCCTTGTCATTGTCAGCTTCTCTCTCCTGAATCTGTGTCAAGGTTACTCTCCGAGTGCCGGAGGACATGCTGTGAGAATACAATTAATATAGTTCTAGTTTTCACGAGGCTCTTCTTAGATCATTAAACATGCTTTCCTTTCGAGAGGGAATTGACTGAAACATTCTGATCAGCAAAACTGTTTCAGCTCCAAAATATACTGGATAACTATTTCTATATTTATAATTAGTTCTTTACAATAGTATTATAATTATTATTCCTGTGAGCAAAGCTGAATGTTCAGCATCATTACTCCAGTCTTCAGTGTCACATGATCCTTCAGAAATCACTCTAATATGATGATCTGATGCTCAAGACACATTTATGACAGCATTTATTTGAAATAGAAATCTTTTGATCAATTTAATGCATCCTTGCTGGATGAAAATATTAATTTCCTTACTGACCCCAAACTTTTGAACGGTAGTGTATGTCACTTAATTTTGAGTAGATATTGTGTATATTGATATTTATATCATATTGATCTGAGGGTACCTTGTTCTCTAAATCTTCATCATCTTCATCTTCATAACAAGCTTGAGTTTCATATGTGAGTTGTGTGTGTGTTGCGCTGATCGTCACATGTATCAGACACACACACACACGAGTGGAGGCAGATCCTTCTCCTTCATCAGTACACACACACACACACGAGTGGAGGCAGATCCTTCTCCTTCATCAGTACACACACACACACACTAGGATAACGCCTTTCATGTTTAACGCATGACTGTTTGTTGCTCAGTGTCTGTTAATTGTCTGGACACGCTGTACAGTAATTGCTCCCCGCGGGTGATTAATGCATGATTAATGTCACACAGATCTGCTATACCCACAGGCGTCCGGCAGTCAGCCTCTCGCTCCTCTGCCCGTCTTTTCTCTGTTCGTTTCTGTGTGTTTGATGATTAAAATAATCCATCAACATTGAAAAGCAACTTTTATGGAATGTAAGTAATAGAGTATTACATGCTAAAGCATTAAACGCCATTTAGTAACTCGTTTCACACGGTTGTACCTCAAATCATGTGACTTGTTGTGTGAGATATGACTTTTGGCATTTTGGACAATAAATACCACAATTTTACATTTAAAGGCCTCGCAATTCCTTCTATCATATTTCTATCATATATCATATCTATCGTAGCTGTTTGCTGCAGAACGTCTAAAAATTGAAATGTAAGTGAACTGGCAAACAGCAGATCATTATTGGTAATGGGTTAATGATAATTATACTTTTCTAATAGAGTCAATTAATCGTGAATCTCTTTTAAATATCGTTTTCTCTCTGTTGTTACACTCTTTACACCGCAGCACACAGTTTGAGTGATGAAATAGTACAGAAGGTTTAGCTACATATTTTATTCATTATTTGTCGGACATCTGTTATTTTCTATGGCGTAACATTTATAATGTATTTATAATATGGAAAGTGATGTCATCATAACTGCAGGCCTCACATGCTCTGCCTCTGACCACATGAGCATTACATCATATGTATTTCCCCCGCAGATCTCACCAAAGTCATATTTGGGTCTGGACTGAAAACTTTCTCTTCCATAGCGCTCATATATCAGTCCTCCTGGGGTTTATGATGGAAGCTTTGAGAAGATTTTTGACTGTACAGTCAGTGAGTGGACCCACAAAGCATTCGGATGATTAAGTCAGACTCAGGGTCCATTTACACAACACCCTTTTAGACTTAAAATAGGAATATTTTTATGCGTTTTCACTGTTCATTTACACGACAGCGGCGTTTTGAGGGATGAAAACTCAAACTTTTGAAAATGGGCTTCAAAGTGCAAGTTTTTGAAAGCGATACCGTTATGGTCTTTGTGTAAACTACAAAATCGTGAATTTGTGCATATTAAATGTTCAATCTATTGGTGCGTACTGTTTCTTTACAAAGTTTAGTTACACTTTATTTTAAGGTGTCATTGTTACAGTGTAATTATATATTTAAGTTCTGAGTAATATTAAGCAACTACATGCACTTACTATAGGGTCAGGGTTTGGTTGAGGGTTAGTTGCATGTAATTATGCATAATTTATTGTTATTACTATGGTAAGTACATGTAACATATGAAACAAGGACACTGTAAAATAAAGTGTTACCCAAAGTTTCTTTACAAATATCTGTGAGAACGTTGTCGTCTGTACACGAAAAACGCGAAGGAAAAAAATGTCTGTTTTTAGTAAATCGTTGTCGTGTAAACGTAACTTTAAAAATGTAGTGCATTTCGTTACATTAGATGACAGAATATCCAACCAAGTTGCATTTAAATTAAAGAGATGTATGAAAAACTTTTTAAGCAAAAAAAAAGTGAAATGATAAAACAATAAATATATTGTTCAAAATAAAGACGGAAAGAAATGTGACAGTGCTTGTGACACATTACTGGATCCGATTAATAAAGTGATTCTCTGCTAGGAACTTAAAGTCCCCCTGTAGTCGATCATTTTATCCCTTAAAACTCATCTTTAATCACCAAAATGACATATTTAAAAGTTTTTTCCTTGAAAATAAAATTCTTCACTCCTTAAAATAGCTTGAATGTAACTTGACACCCTTGCCTCATTTAGTATGCGTGGTTCTATGAATATGCAAATGAGCCCCGCCTCCACTCACTCCCTCAGCTCAGAGATCCACTGGTTGACGATCACACGTTGATCTGATTGGTTACAAGGTCGTTTGTGACGTCAGAAACACCAGCGATTTCAAACCGTGTTTTTGAGACTGTCTTTGGTTCACTGCAGATTTAAGGAGAAAATACTCAGCAATGCTGTCGACTTATGAACTTACTCATGGTGTGTCTTAAAGCATATTAACAACACAGCAGAAGTGATGAGGAAAAGGGAAGTGCCTGTGTTATCTTCTCACCCGCTGTTCCTGCCTCACAGACACGTCGTCGGCGTCAGAAGACGAGGGGTCGCTGCGCCGGCAGGGGCGGATCTGCTCCTCGTCCCCGTACCAGGCGCACCCGAGCGTGGAGCACTGGTTCAACCGGGTCATCCAGGGCTCGTCCACCTCCTCGTCCGCCTCCTCCACCTCATCACACCCCGGAGGAAGAGCCCACCACTCCAACGCCACCTCTGCTTCAGCGGCCACCGTGCTGGCCGACCTCATGGCTCACACACAGCTGGGTCAGTACTGAACACACTCACACACAGCTGGGTCAGTACTGAACACACACTCACACACAGCTGGGTCAGTACTGAACACACTCACACACAGCTGGGTCAGTACTGAACACACCTCACACACAGCTGGGTCAGACACACACTCACACACAGCTGGGTCAGTACTGAACACACACTCACACACAGCTGGGTCAGTACTGAACACACACTCAAACACAGCTGGGTCAGTACTGAACACACACTTACACACAGCTGGGTCAGTGCTGAACACACACTCACACACAGCTGGGTCAGTACTGAACACACACTCACACACAGCTGGGTCAGTACTGAACACACACTCACACAAAGCTGGGTCAGTACTGAACACACTCACACACAGCTGGGTCAGTACTGAACACACACTCACACACAGCTGGGTCAGTACTGAACACACTCACACACAGCTGGGTCAGTACTGAACACACCTCACACACAGCTGGGTCAGTACTGAACACACACTCAAACACAGCTGGGTTAGTACTGAACACACACTCACACACAGCTGGGTCAGTGCTGAACACACACTCACACACAGCTGGGTCAGTACTGAACACACACTCATGGCTCACACACAGCTGGGTCAGTGCTGAACACACACTCACACACAGCTGGGTCAGTACTGAACACAAACTCACACACAGCTGGGTCAGTACTGAACACACACTCACACACAGCTGGGTCAGTACTGAACACACACTCACACACAGCTGGGTCAGTACTGAACACACCTCACACACAGCTGGGTCAGTACTGAACACACCTCACACACAGCTGGGTCAGTACTGAACACACACTCAAACACAGCTGGGTCAGTACTGAACACACACTCACACACAGCTGGGTCAGTGCTGAACACACACTCACACACAGCTGGGTCAGTACTGAACACACACTCATGGCTCACACACAGCTGGGTCAGTGCTGAACACACACTCACACACAGCTGGGTCAGTACTGAACACAAACTCACACACAGCTGGGTCAGTACTGAACACACACTCACACACAGCTGGGTCAGTACTGAACACACACTCACACACAGCTGGGTCAGTACTGAACACACCTCACACACAGCTGGGTCAGTACTGAACACACACTCACACACAGCTGGGTCAGTACTGAACACACCTCACACACAGCTGGGTCAGTACTGAACACACCTCACACACAGCTGGGTCAGTACTGAACACACCTCACACACAGCTGGGTCAGTACTGAACACACCTCACACACAGCTGGGTCAGTACTGAACACACCTCACACACAGCTGGGTCAGTACTGAACACACCTCACACACAGCTGGGTCAGTACTGAACACACCTCACACACAGCTGGGTCAGTACTGAACACACACTCACACACAGCTGGGTCAGTACTGAACACACTCACACACAGCTGGGTCAGTACTGAACACACCTCACACACAGCTGGGTCAGTACTGAACACACACTCACACACAGCTGGGTCAGTACTGAACACACCTCACACACAGCTGGGTCAGTACTGAACACACACTCACACACAGCTGGGTAGGTACCGAACACACACTCACACACAGCTGGGTCAGTACTGAACACACCTCACACACAGCTGGGTCAGTACTGAACACACACTCACACACAGCTGGGTCAGTACTGAACACACCTCACACACAGCTGGGTCAGTACTGAACACACCTCACACACAGCTGGGTCAGTACTGAACACACCTCACACACAGCTGGGTCAGTACTGAACACACACTCACACACAGCTGGGTCAGTACTGAACACACCTCACACACAGCTGGGTCAGTACTGAACACACACTCACACACAGCTGGGTCAGTACTGAACACACTCACACACAGCTGGGTCAGTACTGAACACACCTCACACACAGCTGGGTCAGTACTGAACACACACTCACACACAGCTGGGTCAGTACTGAACACACACTCACACACAGCTGGGTCAGTACTGAACACACCTCACACACAGCTGGGTCAGTACTGAACACACACTCACACACAGCTGGGTAGGTACCGAACACACACTCACACACAGCTGGGTCAGTACTGAACACACCTCACACACAGCTGGGTCAGTACTGAACACACACTCACACACAGCTGGGTCAGTACTGAACACACCTCACACACAGCTGGGTCAGTACTGAACACACCTCACACACAGCTGGGTCAGTACTGAACACACCTCACACACAGCTGGGTCAGTACTGAACACACCTCACACACAGCTGGGTCAGTACTGAACACACACTCACACACAGCTGGGTCAGTACTGAACACACCTCACACACAGCTGGGTCAGTACTGAACACACACTCACACACAGCTGGGTCAGTACTGAACACACACTCACACACAGCTGGGTCAGTACTGAACACACTCACACACAGCTGGGTCAGTACTGAACACACCTCACACACAGCTGGGTCAGTACTGAACACACCTCACACACAGCTGGGTCAGTACTGAACACACCTCACACACAGCTGGGTCAGTACTGAACACACACTCACACACAGCTGGGTAAGTACCGAACACACACTCACACACAGCTGGGTCAGTACTGAACACACCTCACACACAGCTGGGTCAGTACTGAACACACCTCACACACAGCTGGGTCAGTACTGAACACACCTCACACACAGCTGGGTCAGTACTGAACACACACTCACACACAGCTGGGTAAGTACCGAACACACACTCACACACAGCTGGGTCAGTACTGAACACACCTCACACACAGCTGGGTCAGTACTGAACACACCTCACACACAGCTGGGTCAGTACTGAACACACCTCACACACAGCTGGGTCAGTACTGAACACACTCACACACAGCTGGGTCAGTACTGAACACACCTCACACACAGCTGGGTCAGTACTGAACACACACTCACACACAGCTGGGTCAGTACTGAACACACCTCACACACAGCTGGGTCAGTACTGAACACACACTCACACACAGCTGGGTCAGTACTGAACACACCTCACACACAGCTGGGTCAGTACTGAACACACTCACACACAGCTGGGTCAGTACTGAACACACACTCACACACAGCTGGGTCAGTACTGAACACACACTCACACACAGCTGGGTCAGTACTGAACACACTCACACACACAGCTGGGTCAGTACTGAACACACACTCACACACAGCTGGGTCAGTACTGAACACACTCACACACAGCTGGGTCAGTACTGAACACACCCTCACACACAGCTGGGTCAGTACTGAACACACTCACACACAGCTGGGTCAGTACTGAACACACACTCACACACAGCTGGGTCAGTACAGAACACACCTCACACACAGCTGGGTCAGTACTGAACACACTCACACACAGCTGGGTCAGTACTGAACACACACTCACACACAGCTGGGTCAGTACTGAACACACTCACACACAGCTGGGTCAGTACTGAACACACCTCACACACAGCTGGGTCAGACACACACTCACACACAGCTGGGTCAGTACTGAACACACCTCACACACAGCTGGGTCAGTACTGAACACACACTCACACACAGCTGGGTCAGTACTGAACACACACTCACACACAGCTGGGTCAGTACTGAACACACCTCACACACAGCTGGGTCAGTACTGAACACACACTCACACACAGCTGGGTCAGTACTGAACACACACTCACACACAGCTGGGTCAGTGCTGAACACACACTCACACACAGCTGGGTCAGTGCTGAACACACACTCACACACAGCTGGGTCAGTACTGAACACACACTCACACACAGCTGGGTCAGTACTGAACACACCTCACACACAGCTGGGTCAGTACTGAACACACACTCACACACAGCTGGGTAAGTACCGAACACACACTCACACACAGCTGGGTCAGTACCGAACACACCTCACACACAGCTGGGTCAGTACTGAACACACACTCACACACAGCTGGGTCAGTACTGAACACACACTCACACACAGCTGGGTCAGTACTGAACACACCTCACACACAGCTGGGTCAGTACTGAACACACCTCACACACAGCTGGGTCAGTACTGAACACACACTCACACACAGCTGGGTCAGTACTGAACACACACTCACACACAGCTGGGTCAGTACTGAACACACACTCACACACAGCTGGGTCAGTACTGAACACACACTCACACACAGCTGGGTAAGTACTGAACAAACCTCACACACAGCTGGGTCAGGACTGAACACACCTCACACACAGCTGGGTCAGTACTGAACACACACTCACACACAGCTGGGTCAGTACTGAACACACCTCACACACAGCTGGGTCAGGACTGAACACACCTCACACACAGCTGGGTCAGTACTGAACACACCTCACACACAGCTGGGTCAGTACTGAACACACCTCACACACAGCTGGGTCAGTACTGAACACACCTCACACACAGCTGGGTCAGTACTGAACACACACTCACACACAGCTGGGTCAGTACTGAACACACCTCACACACAGCTGGGTCAGTACTGAACACACACTCACACACAGCTGGGTCAGTACTGAACACACCTCACACACAGCTGGGTCAGTACTGAACACACACTCACACACAGCTGGGTCAGTACTGAACACACCTCACACAGAGCTGGGTCAGTACTGAACACACACTCACACACAGCTGGGTCAGTACTGAACACACCTCACACACAGCTGGGTCAGTACTGAACACACACTCATGGCTCACACACAGCTGGGTCAGTACTGAACACATACTCACACACAGCTGGGTCAGTACTGAACACACACTCACACACAGCTGGGTCAGTACTGAACACACACTCACACACAGCTGGGTCAGTACTGAACACACCTCACACACAGCTGGGTCAGTACTGAACACACCTCACACACAGCTGGGTCAGTACTGAACACACACTCAAACACAGCTGGGTCAGTACTGAACACACACTCACACACAGCTGGGTCAGTGCTGAACACACACTCACACACAGCTGGGTCAGTGCTGAACACACACTCACACACAGCTGGGTCAGTACTGAACACACCTCACACACAGCTGGGTCAGTACTGAACACACCTCACACACAGCTGGGTCAGTACTGAACACACTTACACACAGCTGGGTCAGTACTGAACACACTCACACACAGCTGGGTCAGTACTGAACACACACTCACACACAGCTGGGTCAGTACTGAACACACACTCACACACAGCTGGGTCAGTACTGAACACACACTCACACACAGCTGGGTCAGTACTGAACACACTCACACACAGCTGGGTCAGTACTGAACACACCTCACACACAGCTGGGTCAGTACTGAACAGACACTCACACACAGCTGGGTCAGTACTGAACACATACTCACACACAGCTGGGTCAGTACTGAACACACACTCACACACAGCTGGGTCAGTACTGAACACACACTCACACACAGCTGGGTCAGTACTGAACACACACTCACACACAGCTGGGTCAGTACTGAACACACTCACACACAGCTGGGTCAGTACTGAACACACACTCACACACAGCTGGGTCAGTACTGAACACACCTCACACACAGCTGGGTCAGTACTGAACACACTTCACACAGAGCTGGGTCAGTACTGAACACACACTCACACACAGCTGGGTCAGTACTGAACACACCTCACACACAGCTGGGTCAGTACTGAACACACCTCACACACAGCTGGGTCAGTACTGAACACACCTCACACACAGCTGGGTCAGTACTGAACACACACTCACACACAGCTGGGTCAGTACTGAACACACCTCACACACAGCTGGGTCAGTACTGAACACACTCACACACAGCTGGGTCAGTACTGAACACACCTCACACACAGCTGGGTCAGTACTGAACACACACTCATGGCTCACACACAGCTGGGTCAGTACTGAACACACACTCACACACAGCTGGGTCAGTACTGAACACACACTCACACACAGCTGGGTCAGTACTGAACACACACTCACACACAGCTGGGTCAGTACTGAACACACCTCACACACAGCTGGGTCAGTACTGAACACACCTCACACACAGCTGGGTCAGTACTGAACACACACTCACACACAGCTGGGTCAGTACTGAACACACCTCACACACAGCTGGGTCAGTACTGAACACACACTCACACACAGCTGGGTCAGTACTGAACACACACTCACACACAGCTGGGTCAGTACTGAACACACCTCACACACAGCTGGGTCAGTACTGAACACACCTCACACACAGCTGGGTCAGTACTGAACACACACTCACACACAGCTGGGTCAGTACTGAACACACACTCACACACAGCTGGGTCAGTACTGAACACACACTCACACACAGCTGGGTCAGTACTGAACACACACTCACACACAGCTGGGTAAGTACTGAACAAACCTCACACACAGCTGGGTCAGGACTGAACACACCTCACACACAGCTGGGTCAGTACTGAACACACACTCACACACAGCTGGGTCAGTACTGAACACACCTCACACACAGCTGGGTCAGGACTGAACACACCTCACACACAGCTGGGTCAGTACTGAACACACCTCACACACAGCTGGGTCAGTACTGAACACACCTCACACACAGATGGGTCAGTACTGAACACACCTCACACACAGCTGGGTCAGTACTGAACACACACTCACACACAGCTGGGTCAGTACTGAACACACCTCACACACAGCTGGGTCAGTACTGAACACACACTCACACACAGCTGGGTCAGTACTGAACACACCTCACACACAGCTGGGTCAGTACTGAACACACACTCACACACAGCTGGGTCAGTACTGAACACACCTCACACACAGCTGGGTCAGTACTGAACACACACTCACACACAGCTGGGTCAGTACTGAACACACCTCACACAGAGCTGGGTCAGTACTGAACACACACTCACACACAGCTGGGTCAGTACTGAACACACCTCACACACAGCTGGGTCAGTACTGAACACACACTCATGGCTCACACACAGCTGGGTCAGTACTGAACACATACTCACACACAGCTGGGTCAGTACTGAACACACACTCACACACAGCTGGGTCAGTACTGAACACACCTCACACACAGCTGGGTCAGTACTGAACACACCTCACACACAGCTGGGTCAGTACTGAACACACACTCAAACACAGCTGGGTCAGTACTGAACACACACTCACACACAGCTGGGTCAGTGCTGAACACACACTCACACACAGCTGGGTCAGTGCTGAACACACACTCACACACAGCTGGGTCAGTACTGAACACACCTCACACACAGCTGGGTCAGTACTGAACACACCTCACACACAGCTGGGTCAGTACTGAACACACTTACACACAGCTGGGTCAGTACTGAACACACTCACACACAGCTGGGTCAGTACTGAACACACACTCACACACAGCTGGGTCAGTACTGAACACACACTCACACACAGCTGGGTCAGTACTGAACACACACTCACACACAGCTGGGTCAGTACTGAACACACTCACACACAGCTGGGTCAGTACTGAACACACCTCACACACAGCTGGGTCAGTACTGAACACACACTCACACACAGCTGGGTCAGTACTGAACACATTCTCACACACAGCTGGGTCAGTACTGAACACACACTCATGGCTCACACACAGCTGGGTCAGTACTGAACACACACTCACACACAGCTGGGTCAGTACTGAACACACACTCACACACAGCTGGGTCAGTACTGAACACACACTCACACACAGCTGGGTCAGTACTGAACACACCTCACACACAGCTGGGTCAGTACTAAACACACCTCACACACAGCTGGGTCAGTACTGAACACACACTCACACACAGCTGGGTCAGTACTGAACACACCTCACACACAGCTGGGTCAGTACTGAACACACCTCACACACAGCTGGGTCAGTACTGAACACACTCACACACAGCTGGGTCAGTACTGAACACACACTCACACACAGCTGGGTCAGTACTGAACACACTCACACACAGCTGGGTCAGTACTGAACACACCTCACACACAGCTGGGTCAGTACTGAACACACCTCACACACAGCTGGGTCAGTACAGAACACACACTCAAACACAGCTGGGTCAGTACTGAACACACCTCACTCACAGCTGGGTCAGTACTGAACACACCTCACACACAGCTGGGTCAGTACTGAACACACCTCACACACAGCTGGGTCAGTACTGAACACACCTCACACACAGCTGGGTCAGTACTGAACACACCTCACACACAGCTGGGTCAGTACTGAACACACACTCACACACAGCTGGGTCAGTACTGAACACATACTCACACACAGCTGGGTCAGTACTGAACACACACTCACACACAGCTGGGTCAGTACTGAACACGCCTCACACACAGCTGGGTCAGTACAGAACACACACTCACACACAGCTGGGTCAGTACTGAACACACACCTCACACACAGCTGGGTCAGTACTGAACACACTCACACACAGCTGGGTCAGTACTGAACACACACCTCACACACAGCCGGGTCAGTACTGAACACACCTCACACACAGCTGGGTCAGTACTGAACACACACTCACACACAGCTGGGTCAGTACTGAACACATACTCACACACAGCTGGGTCAGTACTGAACACACACTCACACACAGCTGGGTCAGTACTGAACACACACTCACACACAGCTGGGTCAGTACTGAACACACACTCACACACAGCTGGGTCAGTACTGAACACACCTCACACACAGCTGGGTCAGTACTGAACACACACTCACACACAGCTGGGTCAGTACTAAACACACCTCACACACAGCTGGGTCAGTACTGAACACACACTCACACACAGCTGGGTCAGTACTGAACACACCTCACACACAGCTGGGTCAGTACTGAACACACTCACACAGAGCTGGGTCAGTACTGAAAACACACACTCACACACAGCTGGGTCAGTACAGAACACACACTCATGGCTCACACACAGCTGGGTCAGTGCTGAACACACACTCACACACAGCTGGGTCAGTACTGAACACACACTCACACACAGCTGGGTCAGTACTGAACACACACTCACACACAGCTGGGTCAGTACTGAACACACTCACACACAGCTGGGTCAGTACTGAACACACACTCACACACAGCTGGGTCAGTACTGAACACACACTCACACACAGCTGGGTCAGTACAGAACACACACTCATGGCTCACACACAGCTGGGTCAGTACTGAACACACACTCGCACACAGCTGGGTCAGTACAGAACACACACTCATGGCTCACACACAGCTGGGTCAGTACTGAACACAGACTCACACACCGCTGGGTCAGTACTGAACACACCTCACACACAGCTGGGTCAGTACTGAACACACCTCACACACAGCTAGGTCAGTACTGAACACACCTCACACACAGCTGGGTCAGTACTGAACACACCTCACACACAGCTGGGTCAGTACAGAACACACACTCACACACAGCTGGGTCAGTACTGAACACACACTCACACACAGCTGGTTCAGTACTGAACACACACTCACAGACAGCTGGGTCAGTACAGAACACACACTCACACACAGCTGGGTCAGTACTGAACACACTCACACACAGCTGGGTCAGTGCTGAACACACACTCACACACAGCTGGGTCAGTACTGAACACACACTCACACACAGCTGGGTCAGTACTGAACACACATTCACACACAGCTGGGTCAGTGCTGAACACACACTCACACACAGCTGGGTCAGTACTGAACACACACTCACACACAGCTGGGTCAGTACTGAACACACTCACACACAGCTGGGTCAGTACTGAACACACACTCACACACAGCTGGGTCAGTACTGAACACACACTCACACACAGCTGGGTCAGTACAGAACACACACTCATGGCTCACACACAGCTGGGTCAGTACTGAACACACACTCACACACAGCTGGGTCAGTACAGAACACACACTCATGGCTCACACACAGCTGGGTCAGTACTGAACACAGACTCACACACCGCTGGGTCAGTACTGAACACACCTCACACACAGCTGGGTCAGTACTGAACACACCTCACACACAGCTGGGTCAGTACTGAACACACACTCACACACAGCTGGGTCAGTACTGAACACACCTCACACACAGCTGGGTCAGTACTGAACACACCTCACACACAGCTGGGTCAGTACAGAACACACACTCACACACAGCTGGGTCAGTACTGAACACACACTCACACACAGCTGGGTCAGTACTGAACACACACTCACAGACAGCTGGGTCAGTACAGAACACACCTCACACACAGCTGGGTCAGTACTGAACACACACTCACACACAGCTGGGTCAGTACTGAACACACCTCACACACAGCTGGGTCAGTACTGAACACACCTCACACACAGCTGGGTCAGTACTGAACACACACTCACACACAGCTGGGTCAGTACAGAACACACACTAATGGCTCACACACAGCTGGGTCAGTGCTGAACACACACTCACACACAGCTGGGTCAGTACTGAACACAAACTCACACACAGCTGGGTCAGTACTGAACACACACTCACACACAGCTGGGTCAGTACTGAACACACACTCACACACAGCTGGGTCAGTACTGAACACACACTCACACACAGCTGGGTCAGTACTGAACACACACTCACACACAGCTGGGTCAGTACAGAACACACACTCATGGCTCACACACAGCTGGGTCAGTACTGAACACACACTCACACACAGCTGGGTCAGTACAGAACACACACTCATGGCTCACACACAGCTGGGTCAGTACTGAACACAGACTCACACACCGCTGGGTCAGTACTGAACACACCTCACACACAGCTGGGTCAGTACTGAACACACCTCACACACAGCTGGGTCAGTACTGAACACACACTCACACACAGCTGGGTCAGTACTGAACACACCTCACACACAGCTGGGTCAGTACTGAACACACCTCACACACAGCTGGGTCAGTACTGAACACACCTCACACACAGCTGGGTCAGTACAGAACACACACTCACACACAGCTGGGTCAGTACTGAACACACACTCACACACAGCTGGGTCAGTACTGAACACACACTCAAAGACAGCTGGGTCAGTACAGAACACACACTCACACACAGCTGGGTCAGTACTGAACACACTCACACACAGCTGGGTCAGTACTGAACACACACTCACACACAGCTGGGTCAGTACTGAACACACACTCACACACAGCTGGGTAAGTACTGAACACACACTCATGGCTCACACACAGCTGGGTCAGTACTGAACACACTCACACACAGCTGGGTCAGTACTGAACACACACTCACACACAGCTGGGTCAGTACAGAACACACACTCACACACAGCTGGGTCAGTACTGAACACACTCACACACAGCTGGGTCAGTACTGAACACACACTCACACACAGCTGGGTCAGTACTGAACACACCTCACACACAGCTGGGTCAGTACTGAACACACCTCACACACAGCTGGGTCAGTACTGAACACACACTCACACACAGCTGGGTCAGTACTGAACACACCTCACACACAGCTGGGTCAGTACTGAACACACTCACACACAGCTGGGTCAGTACTGAACACACCTCACACACAGCTGGGTCAGTACTGAACACACACTCACACACAGCTGGGTCAGTACTGAACACACACTCACACACAGCTGGGTCAGTACTGAACACACACTCACACACAGCTGGGTCAGTACTGAACACACACTCACAGACAGCTGGGTCAGTACAGAACACACCTCACACACAGCTGGGTCAGTACTGAACACACACTCACACACAGCTGGGTCAGTACTGAACACACCTCACACACAGCTGGGTCAGTACTGAACACACCTCACACACAGCTGGGTCAGTACTGAACACACACTCACACACAGCTGGGTCAGTACTGAACACACACTCACACACAGCTGGGTCAGTACTGAACACACCTCACACACAGCTGGGTCAGTACTGAACACACCTCACACACAGCTGGGTCAGTACTGAACACACACTCACACACAGCTGGGTCAGTACTGAACACACACTCACACACAGCTGGGTCAGTACTGAACACACACTCACACACAGCTGGGTCAGTACTGAACACACACTCACACACAGCTGGGTAAGTACTGAACAAACCTCACACACAGCTGGGTCAGGACTGAACACACCTCACACACAGCTGGGTCAGTACTGAACACACACTCACACACAGCTGGGTCAGTACTGAACACACCTCACACACAGCTGGGTCAGGACTGAACACACCTCACACACAGCTGGGTCAGTACTGAACACACCTCACACACAGCTGGGTCAGTACTGAACACACCTCACACACAGCTGGGTCAGTACTGAACACACCTCACACACAGCTGGGTCAGTACTGAACACACACTCACACACAGCTGGGTCAGTACTGAACACACCTCACACACAGCTGGGTCAGTACTGAACACACACTCACACACAGCTGGGTCAGTACTGAACACACCTCACACACAGCTGGGTCAGTACTGAACACACACTCACACACAGCTGGGTCAGTACTGAACACACCTCACACACAGCTGGGTCAGTACTGAACACACACTCACACACAGCTGGGTCAGTACTGAACACACCTCACACAGAGCTGGGTCAGTACTGAACACACACTCACACACAGCTGGGTCAGTACTGAACACACCTCACACACAGCTGGGTCAGTACTGAACACACACTCATGGCTCACACACAGCTGGGTCAGTACTGAACACATACTCACACACAGCTGGGTCAGTACTGAACACACACTCACACACAGCTGGGTCAGTACTGAACACACACTCACACACAGCTGGGTCAGTACTGAACACACCTCACACACAGCTGGGTCAGTACTGAACACACCTCACACACAGCTGGGTCAGTACTGAACACACACTCAAACACAGCTGGGTCAGTACTGAACACACACTCACACACAGCTGGGTCAGTGCTGAACACACACTCACACACAGCTGGGTCAGTGCTGAACACACACTCAGACACAGCTGGGTCAGTACTGAACACACCTCACACACAGCTGGGTCAGTACTGAACACACCTCACACACAGCTGGGTCAGTACTGAACACACTTACACACAGCTGGGTCAGTACTGAACACACTCACACACAGCTGGGTCAGTACTGAACACACACTCACACACAGCTGGGTCAGTACTGAACACACACTCACACACAGCTGGGTCAGTACTGAACACACACTCACACACAGCTGGGTCAGTACTGAACACACTCACACACAGCTGGGTCAGTACTGAACACACCTCACACACAGCTGGGTCAGTACTGAACACACACTCACACACAGCTGGGTCAGTACTGAACACATTCTCACACACAGCTGGGTCAGTACTGAACACACACTCACACACAGCTGGGTCAGTACTGAACACACACTCACACACAGCTGGGTCAGTACTGAACACACACTCACACACAGCTGGGTCAGTACTGAACACACTCACACACAGCTGGGTCAGTACTGAACACACACTCACACACAGCTGGGTCAGTACTGAACACACCTCACACACAGCTGGGTCAGTACTGAACACACCTCACACAGAGCTGGGTCAGTACTGAACACACACTCACACACAGCTGGGTCAGTACTGAACACACCTCACACACAGCTGGGTCAGTACTGAACACACCTCACACACAGCTGGGTCAGTACTGAACACACCTCACACACAGCTGGGTCAGTACTGAACACACACTCACACACAGCTGGGTCAGTACTGAACACACCTCACACACAGCTGGGTCAGTACTGAACACACTCACACACAGCTGGGTCAGTACTGAACACACCTCACACACAGCTGGGTCAGTACTGAACACACACTCATGGCTCACACACAGCTGGGTCAGTACTGAACACACACTCACACACAGCTGGGTCAGTACTGAACACACACTCACACACAGCTGGGTCAGTACTGAACACACACTCACACACAGCTGGGTCAGTACTGAACACACCTCACACACAGCTGGGTCAGTACTAAACACACCTCACACACAGCTGGGTCAGTACTGAACACACACTCACACACAGCTGGGTCAGTACTGAACACACCTCACACACAGCTGGGTCAGTACTGAACACACCTCACACACAGCTGGGTCAGTACTGAACACACTCACACACAGCTGGGTCAGTACTGAACACACACTCACACACAGCTGGGTCAGTACTGAACACACTCACACACAGCTGGGTCAGTACTGAACACACCTCACACACAGCTGGGTCAGTACTGAACACACCTCACACACAGCTGGGTCAGTACAGAACACACACTCAAACACAGCTGGGTCAGTACTGAACACACCTCACTCACAGCTGGGTCAGTACTGAACACACCTCACACACAGCTGGGTCAGTACTGAACACACCTCACACACAGCTGGGTCAGTACTGAACACACCTCACACACAGCTGGGTCAGTACTGAACACACCTCACACACAGCTGGGTCAGTACTGAACACACACTCACACACAGCTGGGTCAGTACTGAACACATACTCACACACAGCTGGGTCAGTACTGAACACACACTCACACACAGCTGGGTCAGTACTGAACACGCCTCACACACAGCTGGGTCAGTACAGAACACACACTCACACACAGCTGGGTCAGTACTGAACACACACCTCACACACAGCTGGGTCAGTACTGAACACACTCACACACAGCTGGGTCAGTACTGAACACACACCTCACACACAGCCGGGTCAGTACTGAACACACCTCACACACAGCTGGGTCAGTACTGAACACACACTCACACACAGCTGGGTCAGTACTGAACACATACTCACACACAGCTGGGTCAGTACTGAACACACACTCACACACAGCTGGGTCAGTACTGAACACACACTCACACACAGCTGGGTCAGTACTGAACACACACTCACACACAGCTGGGTCAGTACTGAACACACCTCACACACAGCTGGGTCAGTACTGAACACACACTCACACACAGCTGGGTCAGTACTAAACACACCTCACACACAGCTGGGTCAGTACTGAACACACACTCACACACAGCTGGGTCAGTACTGAACACACCTCACACACAGCTGGGTCAGTACTGAACACACTCACACACAGCTGGGTCAGTACTGAAAACACACACTCACACACAGCTGGGTCAGTACAGAACACACACTCATGGCTCACACACAGCTGGGTCAGTGCTGAACACACACTCACACACAGCTGGGTCAGTACTGAACACACACTCACACACAGCTGGGTCAGTACTGAACACACACTCACACACAGCTGGGTCAGTACTGAACACACTCACACACAGCTGGGTCAGTACTGAACACACACTCACACACAGCTGGGTCAGTACTGAACACACACTCACACACAGCTGGGTCAGTACAGAACACACACTCATGGCTCACACACAGCTGGGTCAGTACTGAACACACACTCGCACACAGCTGGGTCAGTACAGAACACACACTCATGGCTCACACACAGCTGGGTCAGTACTGAACACAGACTCACACACCGCTGGGTCAGTACTGAACACACCTCACACACAGCTGGGTCAGTACTGAACACACCTCACACACAGCTAGGTCAGTACTGAACACACCTCACACACAGCTGGGTCAGTACTGAACACACCTCACACACAGCTGGGTCAGTACAGAACACACACTCACACACAGCTGGGTCAGTACTGAACACACACTCACACACAGCTGGTTCAGTACTGAACACACACTCACAGACAGCTGGGTCAGTACAGAACACACACTCACACACAGCTGGGTCAGTACTGAACACACTCACACACAGCTGGGTCAGTGCTGAACACACACTCACACACAGCTGGGTCAGTACTGAACACACACTCACACACAGCTGGGTCAGTACTGAACACACATTCACACACAGCTGGGTCAGTGCTGAACACACACTCACACACAGCTGGGTCAGTACTGAACACACACTCACACACAGCTGGGTCAGTACTGAACACACTCACACACAGCTGGGTCAGTACTGAACACACACTCACACACAGCTGGGTCAGTACTGAACACACACTCACACACAGCTGGGTCAGTACAGAACACACACTCATGGCTCACACACAGCTGGGTCAGTACTGAACACACACTCACACACAGCTGGGTCAGTACAGAACACACACTCATGGCTCACACACAGCTGGGTCAGTACTGAACACAGACTCACACACCGCTGGGTCAGTACTGAACACACCTCACACACAGCTGGGTCAGTACTGAACACACCTCACACACAGCTGGGTCAGTACTGAACACACACTCACACACAGCTGGGTCAGTACTGAACACACCTCACACACAGCTGGGTCAGTACTGAACACACCTCACACACAGCTGGGTCAGTACAGAACACACACTCACACACAGCTGGGTCAGTACTGAACACACACTCACACACAGCTGGGTCAGTACTGAACACACACTCACAGACAGCTGGGTCAGTACAGAACACACCTCACACACAGCTGGGTCAGTACTGAACACACACTCACACACAGCTGGGTCAGTACTGAACACACCTCACACACAGCTGGGTCAGTACTGAACACACCTCACACACAGCTGGGTCAGTACTGAACACACACTCACACACAGCTGGGTCAGTACAGAACACACACTAATGGCTCACACACAGCTGGGTCAGTACTGAACACAAACTCACACACAGCTGGGTCAGTACTGAACACACACTCACACACAGCTGGGTCAGTACTGAACACACACTCACACACAGCTGGGTCAGTACTGAACACACACTCACACACAGCTGGGTCAGTACTGAACACACACTCACACACAGCTGGGTCAGTACAGAACACACACTCATGGCTCACACACAGCTGGGTCAGTACTGAACACACACTCACACACAGCTGGGTCAGTACAGAACACACACTCATGGCTCACACACAGCTGGGTCAGTACTGAACACAGACTCACACACCGCTGGGTCAGTACTGAACACACCTCACACACAGCTGGGTCAGTACTGAACACACCTCACACACAGCTGGGTCAGTACTGAACACACACTCACACACAGCTGGGTCAGTACTGAACACACCTCACACACAGCTGGGTCAGTACTGAACACACCTCACACACAGCTGGGTCAGTACTGAACACACCTCACACACAGCTGGGTCAGTACAGAACACACACTCACACACAGCTGGGTCAGTACTGAACACACACTCACACACAGCTGGGTCAGTACTGAACACACACTCAAAGACAGCTGGGTCAGTACAGAACACACACTCACACACAGCTGGGTCAGTACTGAACACACTCACACACAGCTGGGTCAGTACTGAACACACACTCACACACAGCTGGGTCAGTACTGAACACACACTCACACACAGCTGGGTAAGTACTGAACACACACTCATGGCTCACACACAGCTGGGTCAGTACTGAACACACTCACACACAGCTGGGTCAGTACTGAACACACACTCACACACAGCTGGGTCAGTACAGAACACACACTCACACACAGCTGGGTCAGTACTGAACACACTCACACACAGCTGGGTCAGTACTGAACACACACTCACACACAGCTGGGTCAGTACTGAACACACCTCACACACAGCTGGGTCAGTACTGAACACACCTCACACACAGCTGGGTCAGTACTGAACACACACTCACACACAGCTGGGTCAGTACAGAACACACACTAATGGCTCACACACAGCTGGGTCAGTGCTGAACACACACTCACACACAGCTGGGTCTTTACTGAACACAAACTCACACACAGCTGGGTCAGTACTGAACACACACTCACACACAGCTGGGTCAGTACTGAACACACTCACACACAGCTGGGTCAGTGCTGAACACACACTCACACACAGCTGGGTCAGTACTGAACACACACTCACACACAGCTGGGTCAGTACTGAACACACTCACACACAGCTGGGTCAGTACTGAACACACCTCACACACAGCTGGGTCAGTACTGAACACACTCACACACAGCTGGGTCAGTACTGAACACACACTCACACACAGCTGGGTCAGTACAGAACACACACTCATGGCTCACACACAGCTGGGTCAGTACTGAACACACACTCACACACAGCTGGGTCAGTACAGAACACACACTCATGGCTCACACACAGCTGGGTCAGTACTGAACACAGACTCACACACCGCTGGGTCAGTACTGAACACACCTCACACACAGCTGGGTCAGTACTGAACACACACTCACACACAGCTGGGTCAGTACTGAACACACCTCACACACAGCTGGGTCAGTACAGAACACACACTCACACACAGCTGGGTCAGTACAGAACACACACTCATGGCTCACACACAGCTGGGTCAGTACTGAACACACACTCACACACAGCTGGGTCAGTACAGAACACACACTCATGGCTCACACACAGCTGGGTCAGTACTGAACACACACTCACACACAGCTGGGTCAGTACAGAACACACACTCATGGCTCACACACAGCTGGGTCAGTACTGAACACAGACTCACACACCGCTGGGTCAGTACTGAACACACCTCACACACAGCTGGGTCAGTACAGAACACACACTCACACACAGCTGGGTCAGTACTGAACACACCTCACACACAGCTGGGTCAGTACTGAACACACCTCACACACAGCTGGGTCAGTACTGAACACACCTCACACACAGCTGGGTCAGTACAGAACACACACTCACACACAGCTGGGTCAGTACTGAACACACACTCACACACAGCTGGGTCAGTACAGAACACACACTCACACACAGCTGGGTCAGTACTGAACACACCTCACACACAGCTGGGTCAGTACTGAACACACCTCACACACAGCTGGGTCAGTACTGAACACACCTCACACACAGCTGGGTCAGTACAGAACACACACTCACACACAGCTGGGTCAGTACTGAACACACACTCACACACAGCTGGGTCAGTACAGAACACACACTCACACACAGCTGGGTCAGTACTGAACACACCTCACACACAGCTGGGTCAGTACAGAACACACACTCACACACAGCTGGGTCAGTACTGAACACACACTCACAGACAGCTGGGTCAGTACAGAACACACACTCACACACAGCTGGGTCAGTACTGAACACACACTCACACACAGCTGGGTCAGTACTGAACACACACTCACACACAGCTGGGTCAGTACTGAACACACTCACACACAGCTGGGTCAGTACTGAACACACACTCACACACAGCTGGGTCAGTACTGAACACACACTCACACACAGCTGGGTCAGTACAGAACACACACTCATGGCTCACACACAGCTGGGTCAGTACTGAACACACACTCACACACAGCTGGGTCAGTACAGAACACACACTCATGGCTCACACACAGCTGGGTCAGTACTGAACACAGACTCACACACCGCTGGGTCAGTACTGAACACACCTCACACACAGCTGGGTCAGTACTGAACACACCTCACACACAGCTAGGTCAGTACTGAACACACCTCACACACAGCTGGGTCAGTACTGAACACACCTCACACACAGCTGGGTCAGTACAGAACACACACTCACACACAGCTGGGTCAGTACTGAACACACACTCACACACAGCTGGTTCAGTACTGAACACACACTCACAGACAGCTGGGTCAGTACAGAACACACACTCACACACAGCTGGGTCAGTACTGAACACACTCACACACAGCTGGGTCAGTGCTGAACACACACTCACACACAGCTGGGTCAGTACTGAACACACACTCACACACAGCTGGGTCAGTACTGAACACACATTCACACACAGCTGGGTCAGTGCTGAACACACACTCACACACAGCTGGGTCAGTACTGAACACACACTCACACACAGCTGGGTCAGTACTGAACACACTCACACACAGCTGGGTCAGTACTGAACACACACTCACACACAGCTGGGTCAGTACTGAACACACACTCACACACAGCTGGGTCAGTACAGAACACACACTCATGGCTCACACACAGCTGGGTCAGTACTGAACACACACTCACACACAGCTGGGTCAGTACAGAACACACACTCATGGCTCACACACAGCTGGGTCAGTACTGAACACAGACTCACACACCGCTGGGTCAGTACTGAACACACCTCACACACAGCTGGGTCAGTACTGAACACACCTCACACACAGCTGGGTCAGTACTGAACACACACTCACACACAGCTGGGTCAGTACTGAACACACCTCACACACAGCTGGGTCAGTACTGAACACACCTCACACACAGCTGGGTCAGTACAGAACACACACTCACACACAGCTGGGTCAGTACTGAACACACACTCACACACAGCTGGGTCAGTACTGAACACACACTCACAGACAGCTGGGTCAGTACAGAACACACCTCACACACAGCTGGGTCAGTACTGAACACACACTCACACACAGCTGGGTCAGTACTGAACACACCTCACACACAGCTGGGTCAGTACTGAACACACCTCACACACAGCTGGGTCAGTACTGAACACACACTCACACACAGCTGGGTCAGTACAGAACACACACTAATGGCTCACACACAGCTGGGTCAGTGCTGAACACACACTCACACACAGCTGGGTCAGTACTGAACACAAACTCACACACAGCTGGGTCAGTACTGAACACACACTCACACACAGCTGGGTCAGTACTGAACACACTCACACACAGCTGGGTCAGTACTGAACACACACTCACACACAGCTGGGTCAGTACTGAACACACACTCACACACAGCTGGGTCAGTACAGAACACACACTCATGGCTCACACACAGCTGGGTCAGTACTGAACACACACTCACACACAGCTGGGTCAGTACAGAACACACACTCATGGCTCACACACAGCTGGGTCAGTACTGAACACAGACTCACACACCGCTGGGTCAGTACTGAACACACCTCACACACAGCTGGGTCAGTACTGAACACACCTCACACACAGCTGGGTCAGTACTGAACACACACTCACACACAGCTGGGTCAGTACTGAACACACCTCACACACAGCTGGGTCAGTACTGAACACACCTCACACACAGCTGGGTCAGTACTGAACACACCTCACACACAGCTGGGTCAGTACAGAACACACACTCACACACAGCTGGGTCAGTACTGAACACACACTCACACACAGCTGGGTCAGTACTGAACACACACTCAAAGACAGCTGGGTCAGTACAGAACACACACTCACACACAGCTGGGTCAGTACTGAACACACTCACACACAGCTGGGTCAGTACTGAACACACACTCACACACAGCTGGGTCAGTACTGAACACACACTCACACACAGCTGGGTAAGTACTGAACACACACTCATGGCTCACACACAGCTGGGTCAGTACTGAACACACTCACACACAGCTGGGTCAGTACTGAACACACACTCACACACAGCTGGGTCAGTACAGAACACACACTCACACACAGCTGGGTCAGTACTGAACACACTCACACACAGCTGGGTCAGTACTGAACACACACTCACACACAGCTGGGTCAGTACTGAACACACCTCACACACAGCTGGGTCAGTACTGAACACACACTCACACACAGCTGGGTCAGTACTGAACACACACTCACACACAGCTGGGTCAGTACTGAACACACACTCACACACAGCTGGGTCAGTACTGAACACACACTCACACACAGCTGGGTCAGTACTGAACACACACTCACACACAGCTGGGTCAGTACTGAACACACCTCACACACAGCTGGGTCAGTACTGAACACACACTCACACACAGCTGGGTCAGTACAGAACACACACTAATGGCTCACACACAGCTGGGTCAGTGCTGAACACACACTCACACACAGCTGGGTCTTTACTGAACACAAACTCACACACAGCTGGGTCAGTGCTGAACACACACTCACACACAGCTGGGTCAGTACTGAACACACACTCACACACAGCTGGGTCAGTACTGAACACACTCACACACAGCTGGGTCAGTACTGAACACACCTCACACACAGCTGGGTCAGTACTGAACACACTCACACACAGCTGGGTCAGTACTGAACACACACTCACACACAGCTGGGTCAGTACAGAACACACACTCATGGCTCACACACAGCTGGGTCAGTACTGAACACACACTCACACACAGCTGGGTCAGTACAGAACACACACTCATGGCTCACACACAGCTGGGTCAGTACTGAACACAGACTCACACACCGCTGGGTCAGTACTGAACACACCTCACACACAGCTGGGTCAGTACTGAACACACACTCACACACAGCTGGGTCAGTACTGAACACACCTCACACACAGCTGGGTCAGTACAGAACACACACTCACACACAGCTGGGTCAGTACAGAACACACACTCATGGCTCACACACAGCTGGGTCAGTACTGAACACACACTCACACACAGCTGGGTCAGTACAGAACACACACTCATGGCTCACACACAGCTGGGTCAGTACTGAACACACACTCACACACAGCTGGGTCAGTACAGAACACACACTCATGGCTCACACACAGCTGGGTCAGTACTGAACACAGACTCACACACCGCTGGGTCAGTACTGAACACACCTCACACACAGCTGGGTCAGTACTGAACACACCTCACACACAGCTGGGTCAGTACTGAACACACCTCACACACAGCTGGGTCAGTACAGAACACACACTCACACACAGCTGGGTCAGTACTGAACACACACTCACACACAGCTGGGTCAGTACAGAACACACACTCACACACAGCTGGGTCAGTACTGAACACACCTCACACACAGCTGGGTCAGTACAGAACACACACTCACACACAGCTGGGTCAGTACTGAACACACACTCACAGACAGCTGGGTCAGTACAGAACACACACTCACACACAGCTGGGTCAGTACTGAACACACTCACACACAGCTGGGTCAGTACTGAACACACACTCACACACAGCTGGGTCAGTACTGAACACACCTCACACACAGCTGGGTCAGTACTGAACACACACTCACACACAGCTGGGTAAGTACTGAACACACACTCATGGCTCACACACAGCTGGGTCAGTACTGAACACACTCACACACAGCTGGGTCAGTACTGAACACACACTCACACACAGCTGGGTCAGTACAGAACACACACTCATGGCTCACACACAGCTGGGTCAGTACTGAACACAGACTCACACACCGCTGGGTCAGTACAGAACACACACTCATGGCTCACACACAGCTGGGTCAGTACTGAACACACACTCACACACAGCTGGGTCAGTACTGATCAGTTAAAGGGGTGGTATAATGCCCTTTTCACAAGATGTAAATTAAGTCTCCGATGTCCCCAGTGTGTGTGTGTGCGTGTGTGTGAGTGTGTGTGGGAAGTTTTAGCTCAAAATACCTCACACACAGATCATTTTTTATAGCATGTTAAAATTGTCCTTTTTTGAGGGTGAGCAAAAATGCGTCCTTTTTGTGTGTCACTTTAAATGTAAAGTGACAGGCGTTTGTTGTAGTCCTTAAACTATTTCTTTAACAGCAAAAATCTCCCTTTGCTTTGAACTTTGAGCGTTGTAACTTTGCAGACGTTGTTTATGATCAAACAGCAACATTACACACTAACTACAGCTGGAAAACTGAAATCCCGATCGACCACCGCTCGCTGTTCACACGTCTCGGACTGATGAAGACCAGGATGTGTGGTGCCGAAAGCAATAGTCCACATAAAAATGAATATACTGTCATGAATCTGCTCGCTCTCGTGCCGTCCCGCACCTGTGTGAACTCAACTGGAGATGCTGCGCAGACTCACGGCGATGGTGAACAGAGTCTGGGCCAGTCAAGCCAGAATGACAGAACAGCACTGGAATAGTTTTATAAAACTTCTGAAGCCATACGATAGCTTTGTGTGAGGAACAGGGGGAACATTCATCTCTATAACACGACATGCTTCTGTTGCACCCCACTGCTCTGATGATGATGATGATGATGATGCTGATGAAGATGATGATGCTGATGATGATGATGATGCTGATGATGATGATGATATCTCTGCTCTCGGTGTTCTGTCTCTGCATGCTCGTGCTGCTCATGCATGTGTCCGCTGTGCCGGCGTATCTTTAGCCCTGAAGCCAGTCTGAGCAGAGAAAGCCAGCGCTGGCCTCGCTTGACATGCACACTGATATTAATAATCATGTATTTTTATTAGTATTTCGCTGCTAATACACCCTGCTAAAGGAATATTTAGTGCTATACTCACTCTCATATCGTTCCCAAACATGATTTTCTTCAGTTAAGCACAGAAAGAGATGTTTTGTGAGTCGTTTACAGTAAAAGCGTCAAGCAAGAAAAATACTAAATTTAACTCAACACAGCGCTATATTCAACACTGTAAAAAGATAATTTTAACAGTAAAATACTGAAAATATGTGACATTAAACACCTGTTAATTGGTAAACAGTAAGTTCCCGCACTATATATGGGGAAAAACTGTAATAGATCTAACCTTACATTTCATGTCATTTTACAGTAAAATAAAGTTAACACCGTTTTTTTTACTCCATCAGAATGGTACCTGACATCTTACCGAAAGCTCGTTTTTTTAAATCAACATCAAATTTGGAACAAAACTTAATCAAACTCATGGCTTTGATTTTTCCCCACAGTTTTAGAGTAAAACGTGTTTTGGAAAATACATACTTCATATAAAAATGTAAAATAGTATTTTTGTGCATTTTTAATTTTACGTTTAACAATAAGCTGAATTGAATATTTTTTTCACTTCAGCAATAGTCTGCCAAGTGTCGTCTTTAAAAAGAGACTAAACTGAAGACTGTGATCCAAAGCATTCAAGATTTATGACTTTTCATTTATCAGGTTTATGCTGAAAAAATGTGAATGAATGGATTATAACTACTGTATAAATATAATTTAGTACCGTAAAATCCCATAAAAATACAAAATATGACATAAAAAAAAACTTATCGAACTAAAATCTAGTACAATCATTTCATTGAAATAATAATAATAAAAAAGAGATCATTGTTGACCGCCACGCGAGCAGCACCAGAGGTTACATGTACAGGTCATGTGGGAGACATTCACTGTACGTTTAAATTTCCCATAATTCCCTGTGTGACTCTTCATTTTAATAACTATGTTTCTTCTTAGTTTTTTAATATCAGTCATGTACATCAGGGTTTTTATGTTACATTATATGTTGTTAAATTAAAGTTTATTGCATTATTTTACGGCATATATTAGTATTTACCTCAGCTTGTGAAAAAGTGGGAAAAGTGAACTTTGATTTATTGTTGTCACAAAGCAAACTCAAACACTGACTGAAACACGGGCTAACAAGACACACCAAGCAGAACCAGTACAAAGAAAACAGGAAACTAAGGCATGAAACACAATAAAAGTCCTTAAAGGAATCGTGACAAATGTTTTAGTCATTTTTTGTTTTAGTCATTTTAGTGTAAGCAAAAATTTTGCTTTCTTTTAAGTTTTTTTAAACTCAAACACTGACTGAATCACGGGCTAACAAGACACACCAAGCAGAACCAGAACAAAACAACTACCGTACAAAGAAAACAGGAAACTAAGGCATGAAACACAATAAAAGTCCTTAAAAGAATCGTGACAAATGTTTTAGTCATTTTTTGTGTAAGCATTTTTTTTTTTTTTTTTTTAGTTTAATCTGTAAAACTTCAAATGATGCGACCGTATTTTTCACTGTGAAGTTCTGGCAAGCACACCGGCCTGTGTTTATGTCATGGTGCTTCTTTTGCCCGGTTCTGAGCTCGACATCCTCCAGTCACTGTTTGCTTTCAATGTATGAACAAGAACCGAATAAAACGTCTTCAAACGTACTCATATAAGTTCTGAACGGCATGAGAGCGAGTAATATCATAACTGCAGAACATGTTTAGTTTACTCAGCTGTTCTTTACAGGGAACATTTGCATTCCCAGTACATCTCCTCCGGTTCCGCCGTCTCCGCCTCCTTCTCCCGCCTCTCTGCCCCTGAAGGCCGGCGTCGTGAAGCTGTCCCTCGGCAGCGGCTGTAAATAACCTCAGATTTCACACAGTGTCAGAGTCGCACTGTGGATCCTCTGTTCTGACGAACCCAGCTGTGAGATTACACGTAAAACAGCTGCCGGTTGGTTAGTTAGGAGACGGGCGGTAAACACCACATGGAGTTAGGAGGACTTTTTTTATTTTTTATTTTTTTATTCTTCAACACCACAAACAAACAAGGTACATTAACAAATCTCTGAAAATAACCTCAATTGTTCAGCCTTAGGTTGAGAATCGCCAGTACAGAAAAAAACAGACTAGAACAAACAAATAATTAAATAAAGAGCAATACAAAAAAAAAGAAGGGACTTTTAAATTAATTTAAACATATCCAAAAAAGATATCAATTTAAGGGCTTTCTGATTTTTTAACTAATTTTAAAGATTTGCACAAGAGTTTAACCTCATTCATCCAGTGATTAAAGTTGGGTTTAGATTTAAACCATCTGCATTTGTGTATGAAAAACTTTCCAAAACATAACAAGAAATTAATACCAAAATCACAATCTTTGTTATCCAGACAAACACCAAACCTAATCAACTTCACCGTGAGAGGTGGGAGTTCAACCCTCCTAGACCTTAACCAGTTCTGCACCTCACTCCAAAAGGGTTGCACCATATCACAATCAAAGAAGACATGCTCTAAATTCTCAATATTTTTTTCACAAAAAACACAATTATTCACCTCAAAATTAAATTTCAATCTTAAAAATTCATTAGTAGGATAAATCTTGTTTAAAATTTTGAAGTTCACCTCCTTAGCTTTAGGAGGAAGGGGAAAAGACAAATCATTTTTCCTAATTTTTTTTATTTCAACCGTATCAAAATCTTTAAGCACGTAGTGCTGTCTAATTGGGTTTGGGTAATTAGCCTGTAAAATAAAATTTCTAATAACTTTATTTGTACATTTTTTATCACAAAGAGTTAGGAGGACAAGTGACAGAGAAAGCAACAAAAACACAGCGAATCAGAACATATTTGATGTTTTGGACCAATGAGATCTCATGGCAGGCAGTCACATGTTTATTATACACGCTGAAAGTATGTGCTTTGTTGATGATGGGAAAGTATATACTTTTCAGACGATTTTTCAGCTCACTCACTGTTCGGGTTGGGCATCGTTTCAATTTTAACCATTCCGATTTCGAGTCCTAATTTCGATTCCAATAATAAAAAAAAACCTTGGATATCATTCACTTAGTCTTATTGCAAAACATTTAATTGTGTAACTGAATATCATGAACAGAAATCAATAGGGCTAAATTTCAAGCATTATTAAAGACAAGTAAACACTCAGTAATTAAAAAAAGAACATTTGCAATCTCAACAAATAGGTACAACTGAACAAATATATGACTAAAATAAATAGTGTTTTAATATTTTCAGGTGTTCAGGGAGAGAAACTGTAATCAAATGTAAAATAACAGCACTTTATAAATAAAATATACATCACAAATATAGTTACAAAAGTTATCCAGTCGAGAACGAGTGAGTTTTCTATGTTTTGTTGTTTGATTTGTGTTATTATAGAGACGGCTGCAGGAATATCAGTGCTGTCACTTTAAGAGCTGCACAATATAAACACACACGCCTGCCGCTCTGAAAACAGCATAAAACATGAAACCTTGTCGTCTTGCGCTTGAAACGTCATATTGAAATGCTCACAAAGGAGCATTTGTTTAATTTTATATCAAGTGTTCGATTCCCAACCCTATCCCTGTCATTTCACGCCACCCCACATCCTGCACAGCTTCTTAAATATATGATCAATATTATAATTCCTCATGGGTTTGACCCCAGAGCACCATGCATTGCTGTATGTTGACCTCCACTCACCTTTGACCTCTGACACCTCATGACAGACGGGCCCAGCGCGCCGCCGGATGTGACAGGCCTGTGGGAGCGCTCGGTGCATGAGGAGCGTCCACAGGTGGCGTCGGTGCGAGGACACACACACACCAGCGTCCTGGAGACGGCCGACGGTGAGCACACACACACACACACACACACACCTCTCTGTCCTGTCATCTCATCTCTCCACAGCTCTCTCTCTCTCTACTGCATACACACTGAGCACGGTGTCTTTAGCTCTGGTCCAAAACCTAGAGATCTGATTAACTGAAGGTCCCTTGTCAAGAAGAAGTGCGCTAAATTGTATTGAATGTGCACTTGGTATATATTTTTTGGTGCTGGGCAATGATTAATCGTGATTAATCGCATCCAAAAAAGGTTTGTTTTTAATGTGTATAAATGTGTGTGTACTGTGTATAATTATTTTGTATATATATAAAAACACACATGCATGTATATATTTAAGAATTTGTATTTATTTATTTATAAAATATGTATTTTTATAGATAATATAAATTATGTGTAAATATACAGTATATATATGCAAATATTTCTTTAAATATATACATGCATATGTGTGTGTGTTTATAAATACAAAATAATTATAGACAGCACACACACATATATTATGTAAACACTATTAATCATTGCCCAGCAAAACATTTTTATAAAACTGTGCTTATAGATAATATACTACTAATGAAATAAAAGGTCACTTAAAAAGAGACACTATCATAGTATATATATATATATAATTTAATTGCTAGTAACATGCAATGATGTGTCTGAAAACATTACATTCAGTTCACACTTAAGTATATTACTTTAAAATATAGTATTTCAAAAGTATGCTTGAATGTACTTCTTTTTCACTGGGCGTAACATATTTAATTTCTAATTTCTGTCAATTGATCCCACATTCTGGATCTTCCTTTTTCACTCTAAAGCTGGAGGCTTTGTATCAGAGCTAATGAGATGCATTTACAGTTCATATCTATTGAAAAACTAGAGGGAGAGAGAGTCATATTTCTGGCTGTTTATTGGTCTGTTCCTGCTTGCTCAAGCCAGATATTATGATGTCATCAGCATGCTTTCTTTTTTGTGGGAATAATTCACTAAAAATGAAAATGCTGTCATCATCTCCTCACCCACATGTCAGTGTCAGTCTCTTTTCCACACATTCAGACCTGGTGCTGATAATGTCATTAAGAACTGATGTAGTTTGATACCCGAGTCACCGTCCACTTTCATTATAGGAAAAAAACACCATGGTCTACTGAGGGGGAAATCATACAGTGCTTTTTGAGCGTGTGTAGATGATGACTCATCGATTTTCATTTTTAGGTGTACTGTCCCTTTAAGACTCAGAGCTGAACGTCCCATCAGGATCATGATTAACCTGCTTTTTTGTCCTCCCTTGATGTGGTGTGTTAGTTCTTGGAAGGATGGCTATGTGGTGATGCTTTTCTTGATGCTCAGTTTGAGAGGCCTCAGCTCTGTAGAAGCAGCGCTGTGATGAACATGCGTGTTTATTGAGGTTTTCTCTTCTTCAGGCACTGACAGGGGCGATGGGGAGGCCACGGATGGTATTTATACACGTTTATTTCACTCTGCCCCTCCTCCTGGTGTCTCTGTGCATCTGTGTCTCAGCCGTGACCTCTGTGTTCATTATGATCGCAAGAAAAATATTTCCTCCTAGTGTGTCTCTTTTTGTCTTTTCAATGTTGTTTATTCTTTCAAGGGCTTTCACAGCATTCAGAATAGGTTTTGCAGTATGATTAATACTGTTATAAACAAAGCATTACATGGGAAGTTATTGAAGTTTCTCAAATACAACACTCGGTTACACTTTATTTTAGTGTTCTTGTTACATATTTTACATGTACTTACCATAGTAATAACAGTAAATTATGCACAATTACATGCAACTAACCCTCAACCAAACCCTAACCTTATATTAAGTACATGTTTTTAATGTATATTACTCGGTACTTAGATATATATTAACACTGCAACAATGACACCTTAAAATAAAGTGTAACCCAAAACTCTTTTAGTACACTTTTATACTTTTTTTTGTACATTTTAGGGGAAAAAATACTTAAGTGTAAACTCTATTTAATGTTTCCAGACACTTAATTGCATGTTATTTGTGATTAAATTAATATAAATCTAAGTTTAAATTTATATTGTTATGATGTTAGTCAACACATCAAAATAAGTGTGCTTCTTTAAAGCAAGACAAAAGATTAAACAATGATCTAAAATGTACTTTTAATAAACTTTTAATTTACAAAGTGCACTTTTAAAAAAAGTGTACTTAAGAATCAGTCACACTACACTTAAGTGGCCTTTTTTCATTAATATTATCTGCAAGTACAGTTTTTAGTAAGTTTGAAGTACACAACAAGTGCACATTCAATGCAATACATTTTCACCAGGGAAAGCTAGTGTTGAAGTAAATGAATGATGAGATAATTTGGTTGTTTGTCAAATGGTTCTTAGTACACGTTAAATTATTGTGGCCATAAAATGGTAATACAGTAGTGTCACACATTAGGTTGCAGCACAGACGAGGTGAAGCAAGATCTAAATACAACAGTCTTTATTTTCAATTCAAACTCAAATCTTTACAAAACCAAAATAAGCAGGAACAGAACAACCTAGAATATAGACGACGACAGACAAGGAACAGACTGAAACACAGGGCTTAAATACACGTCGTATAACATCAACGGGGGTGGGAGGGTGGGTGCCCTGGAGGCTGACGACGACGTGGCTTACCCAGAGCAGGAAGCCTCCAGGGTCGACAGTTCATCAGCCTCCGTGGCCTTGACCCTTGGCCCATTCCACTATGGCCGGGGACATATAGCAAACAAATTTTCTTGGGAGGAGCTAGGGGTTTATGGACTGGAGGCGAATTCCCTGGCGTGGCGGTGGCTATCTTGGCAGAGGGCTCAGGCGTGGCGGTGGCCATCTTGGCAGGGGGCTCAGGCGTGGCGGTGGCCATCTTGGCAGGGGGCTCAGGTGTGGCGGTGGTCATCTTGGCAGGGGGCTTAGGCGTGGTGGTGGCCATCTTGGCAGGGGGCTCAGGCTTGGCGGTGGCCATCTTGGCAGGGGGCTCAGGCGTGGCGGTGGCCATCTTGGCAGGGGGCTCAGGCGTGGCGGTGGCCATCTTGGCAGGGGGCTCAGGCGTGGTGGTGGCCATCTTGGCAGGGGGCTCAGGCGTGGCGGTGGCCATCTTGCCAGAGGGCTCAGGCGTGGTGGTGGCCATCTTGGCAGGGGGTTCGGGCGTGGTGGTGGCCATCTTGGCAGGGGGCTCAGGCGTGGCGGTGGCTATCTTGGCAGGGGACTCAGGCATGGCGGTGGCCATCTTGGCAGGGGGCTCAGGCGTGGCGGTGGCCATCTTGGCAAAGGGCTTAGGCGTGGTGGTGGCCATCGTGGCGGCGGTCATCTTGGCAGGGGGCTCAGGCGTGGCAGTGGTCATCTTGGCAGAGGGCTCAGGCGTGGCGGTGGTCATCTTGGCAGAGGGCTCAGGCGTGGTGGTGGTCATCTTGGCAGAGGGCTCAGGCGTGGCGGTGGTCATCTTGGCAGAGGGCTCAGGCGTGGCGGTGGTCATCTTGGCAGAGGGCTCAGGCGTGGCGGTGGCCATCTTGGCAGGGGGCTCAGGCGGGGCGGTGGCTATCTTGGCAGGGGGCCCAGCATAGACAGTAAAAGAAATGGACACAGCGACCCCGTTGATTTCAACGGAGAGAGTTGAAGCCGTTTATGAACTCTCTATCTATGGGCTTCTCCCTTGACTTTATACCTCCATGTCCACCCGATTGCCTCATAGACAGTAAACGATTGCCGACGAGCTTCTACTTCTGTCTATACGGTAATTTCTCTACTGTGCGACAGAGCGTCCCGTGGTTATGACGCAATCGTTAGCCTATTTTTACAAGAATGGCTTCTACGGAGCCATAACGTAAGATACAAAGTAATGGAGCCTTTTATACATTGTCGTGTTTTTTTTAGAAATAAACAATGGACAAATGGAGTCTTTGGACGCCTCAGATGTAAAGTTATTCGCTGTCAAAGTGACGCCAAAATGAATGGGAGTCAATGGGATGCTAACAGCAGGTGATAGCCAGCTACAATGGCGGCCCCCGGAGGCAGCTTCAACTTCCGGCTGATGGATTACCCCCTTGGGGCTCAGGCGTGGCGGTGGCCATCTTGGCAGGGGGTTCGGGCGTGGTGGTGGCTATCTTGGCAGGGGGCTCAGGTGTGGCGGTGGCCATCTTGGCAAAGGGCTTAGGCGTGGTGGTGGCCATCGTGGCGGCGGTCATCTTGGCAGAGGGCTCAAGCGTGGCAGTGGCCATCTTGGCAGGGGGCTCAGGCGTGGTGGTGGCCATCTTGGCAGGGGGCTCAAGTGTGGCGGCAGTCATCTTGGCAGAGGGCTCAAGCGTGGCAGTGGCCATCTTGGCAGGGGGCTCAGGTGTGGCAGTGGCCATCTTGGCAGGGGGCTCAGGCGTGGCGGTGGCCATCTTGGCAGGGGGCTCAAGCGTGGCGGCGGTCATCTTGGCAGGGGTCTCAGGCGTGGCGGTGGCCATCTTGGCAAAGGGCTTAGGCGTGGGGGTGGCCATCGTGGCGGCGGTCATCTTGGCAGAGGGCTCAAGCGTGGCAGTGGCCATCTTGGCAGGGGGCTCAGGGGTGGCGGTGGCCATCTTGGCAGGGGGCTCAGGCGTGGCGGTGGCCATCTTGGCAGGGGGCTCAGGTGTGGCGGTGGCCATCTTGGCAGGGGGCTCAGGTGTGGCAGTGGCCATCTTGGCAGGGGGCTCAGGCGTGGCGGTGGCCATCTTGGCAGGGGGCTCAGGCGTGGCTTACTCAGAGCAGGAAGCCTCCAGGGCGGAGCCGGCAGCCTCGGGGCGAATCGGCGTCCGTGGCCTTGACCCTTGGCCCGTCAACTATGGCCAGGGACATATAACCTCCGCCCCAACATTTTCTTGGGAGGAGCTAGGGGTTTATGGACTGGAGGCGAATTCTCTGGCACGGTAGCGGCCATCTTGGACGAGGGCTCTCATAGATAGATAGATAGATAGATAGATAGATAGATAGACAGACAGACAGACAGACATGCAGACAGACAGACAGACAGATAGACATATACAGGATTTGCCTTCGACGGGTCCTGCAGTGAATTGTGGGTACTTGAGCACAGTCTCTGACACAGACAGACAGACAGACAGACAGTGAGACAGATAGACAGAGATAGACAGACAGATAGATAGATAGATAGATAGATAGATAGATAGATAGATAGATAGATAGACAGATAGACAGATAGATAGACAGACAGCGGCTGAGTCTCAGGTGTCTCATGGCAGAGAGTGTCTCAGTCATGCATATATACATGACACATCGCTCTCTCTGTGGATCCACAGTCAGACGTTTGACAGAGAAATGAGCGGGTCGATTCATCATGTGAAAATGACCGTTCGCTTCTCTTCTCTTCTCTCAGTCGTGTGAAAGCCTGTGTTTATCTGGATAGAAACATTTGATGGGTGATTCTGTTATAAATCAGCTAAAATGTTCCTCAATCTTTAAGATTTCTGTTCAATTTAACAACATTATTTTTCCACCATAAAGTTCAGAGTGCTTTTGTGGTGTTTCTGTGATATTTTCCAAATTTAATTTATGTTTCTTAACTAAATAATATGATGCATATCATGTCATTTGAAATTTGTCATGATTTGAATGAGGAATTGCATTAATGAATGATGCATTAATTTTACACCCTTAATGGTTACACTATTTATTTAGTTTGCCTCTTTGCTTTTTATAATAATTTCCATTTTTATGTACAAAAAAATATTTTGTATACGAGGAATTGCTCGATTTGCAACAATTAATAGAATCACCCTAGTGGTCTTGTGATATTGTTTAACATGTATTGACTTTTGTCCCTGTGTTTCTTGTGAATGGAGTCTAACCTATGTGAAGTGTAATAATCGTGAAGCATATAGTGAAGGCTCTTTCAGCAGAAAGCTCATGAATGGCTGATGAGATGGGTATTGTTGCTAGGCAGCACGAGTCCAGCAGTCTCTGATTCGCTGGGTCAGGTGTCTCTACTGAGCGCGCTCAGTACCATCTCAACCAACCCCATGGGCAAACAGCCTTACACTGACTGACAGGCTGGTGTGTGAAACTGTCCTTTCACACTGACCTTTCATCTCATCTCTCTCTCTTTGTCCCGTCTTCTCCTGACGCTATCTCTGTCCAAAGGCGTTCCAGTCAACAGTCGAGTGTCCTCCAAGATCCAGCAGCTCCTAAACACGCTGAAAAGGCCAAAGAGACCCCCTTTACGAGAGTTCTTTGTTGATGATTTTGAGGAGCTTTTGGACGGTAGGTTCATATCACTTCAGTCATGAAACTCGAGATCGGTTCTTTACGTGTAATCTGCTCGCAATCACATCATTCGCTACATGGCACGAGCTGATTGGCCTCTGCTGATCCTGCAGCCAATGAGATGCTTGGTCAACATTTGAATAGTCTGGTTCAGTGTTTGCTGTAGGCTAGTCGTCCTCTGAACCCCTCCACCTCCCCAGCTCCACCTGCCTAGATCTGCTACAGGACTCATGTGTGTCTATTTAAGCAGCAGCAGCAGATCTAACATGCTAACAGCAGCGTGTCTGTGTATCTATTAGCAGTAGAAAGTACATACTTGATTTGCAGCCACGTAGAATTGTGCTAAAAACTACTCGCAACACCTTAGCAACTGCTTAGCATCGTGATAGCGAGATTTACATGACCAGTCACCGCTTACATGTTCTTCAGAGAAAGTAAAAAACCTTTATAACTTGTGTCTCGTGCTCAAGACCTCTACACAGAGAGCAGGCTAATGATATTTACTTTCATTTTATATGTAAGTTTGAACTTGTGAATTGGAATTTACACTTCAGATTGAATAGGTGTCTCTGAAATCCTTGCTCATAACCTTTTGTGATTTAGCCAAACAAGAAAATGCTTTTAAAAAGAAGCTACTGACCCAGGAGACAGGAAAATAACACAGAACTGCATATTTGAAGAAGGCTATTAAAGTTATTTCTACCTGATGTGTGTGTGTGTGTGTGTGTGAGGGGTCGAATGCACCTGAAAAAGCTTGTCTGTTTTATTATCGGACAGGTTCAGTCACACTTCTTTGATTCTCCTAGTATAGTTGTATATATTCACATATACACTACCATTCGAAAACCGGGGTCAGTAAGAGTTTTTTGTAAAGAAAGAAAGAAAGAAACTAACTTTTATTCAGCAAGGAGGCATTCAATTTATCAAAAAGTGACAGTAAAGACCTTTACATTGTTATAAGAATTTTTTTTCAAATTAATGCTGTTCTTTTGAACTTTCTATTCATCAAACAATCCTTATATAACGTTTTCCACACAAATATGAAGCAGCACAACTGTTTTCAACACTGATAATAATCATAAATGTTTCTTGATCATCGTTTTAATGATCAGAGTAACACACTAGTTTACCACATCAACACAAGACAAAGGGCTGAAGAAACGGAGGGCTTAAATACCCAGGGATGGTAATCAACAGAACAATGAACAGGTGAGCACTAATCAGTAACCATAGTAACAAACAAGTGGCGGTTAAACTGATAACAAAGAAAACGAGGTCAAATCAAAACACAGGGACAAGAATTCAGACAAAACACGTGACTATCCACTTTTCAAACAGTTTCTTAATTATTATTTAACTAAACGATGGAATGATAGCCAATGAGATGAGAACTCGGGTTGGTTGTGTGTATGCGCCACCGCCGTACTCTCCACGCCACCTCTCTAACCACCAGTGGGATTTCTCTAGTCATTGTGTCTCAGTCAGACGGTTAGTGTAAACAGCCTCTGCCAACAACACTTAAGTCCATTACTCTTTACTACATGCTAAAACACTCTTCATACCTGTATGCATCATAAATGAGCCTTTTTAACTAATGCAGGTTTTGTTTTGGCTGTTTATTTACACATATGACCAGATTGTAGTGTGCCGCCCGTATCATGTTCATTTATTCAGCCTCTTCTGTGGCCAGTCTCCAGTACAGTTCATCCGCACACTGCTTGAGGGGTTTTAAAGGCATTACAAATAATTGAGAATCCCTCCATCAATCTCACCTTCCCCTCTGTTCACTCAACCCTTGCTTACCTTTCTGAGAAATACTCTTTCATATTCTCTTCTCTTTATATTCTCTCTCTGTTTTTCTTTCTCTTTCTGTTTCAGGCGCACAAAATCAATCAAACCTATTTAAAGCCGTGTCACATCTCATCTTCAGGACGTATAAGTCACCCTGAGACGAGTCGTGTTTAGTGACATTTAAAATCACTCTCACACATAAAGTCTTTCTCAGTGATTTCAGTGTCCATCATGTTTCAGTGTCCATCTCTGTTACGAACTGCTCCGAGACACAAAGTTTGAGATCCAAATCTCATCTAATCTATACACAGGCGAAGGGTCAAGCACAGGAAGGCAGTAAAGACAAACAAACAAACAAACAAATGGGTCAAAGGCAAAAAGGGAATCCTAGAAACAGGCAAAAATGTACCAAGAGAACCAAGAGACAATAAAAAATGTAAAAAAGGGAGAATGCTCAGAAAGGCAGTGTAAACAGCTAACAAAACCTCAAAGTGAATGACAGAGTGAACCAGGCTTATATACACAGAGTTAACAAGGCTATGAGGAATAGCTGATGACAATGATGGTTGATTAGTCCGGGCAGTGGGTTATGGGTAATGTAGTCCGGGGGGAGTGCCCTCTGGTGGCTATCAAGGGCACTCCAACTGTTAATCGTGACCAAGCGTGCTGCACAAGCCCTGGAAAGTGAAGCCCAAGCGTCTCGATCGCCCCCCGGTGGCCGGTCCCAGTATAGGTCATAAGCCCCGCCTCCCCGTGTTATTCAACAGCACATGAGACCAACTAAACAATTAAATTACACTTCAAATATAGTTTTTCCAATGATGGTTTCTGTCATTTACGGTAGTTTTTTCACGCTGATGTAATTTCAAGTGTTTGTTTTTAAAATAAGTTTGTTTTTAGTTAGTTATTTGATGCGGTGGTGTGACGTCATGATTGACAGCTGTGATTGACAGGTTCTCTGAGCGAAGTAGTCACTGAAGCACCAACAGACTTTTTTTCGGGATCTTCGGAGGACTGAGGAGATTGGAGCTTTAAATTTAATATCTAAATTTCTGTAATTATTTTTTAAAAAGTGCCGGAGCGTGTGCTTGCGATTGATTCAGTGAGAGTGGGGGCGGGGCCTTGATTTCGCGGCTTTACTTCCAGCGCATGTCTGGTCCCGAGATCGCCACTGCGCAGACTCAAGGTCCAAGATGTCAGCGCCATATCGGGACACTCGCGGCTTCAGTTCTGACCAATGGAAGAGAGCGAAGGGGCGTCGTCCATCTTTTTTTTACAGTCTATGATCGTGACAGTTACTCTAAGAATACAATACAATAAAAACATACATATAGGAGAAAATTTCTGATTTAATTTACACTGACTGAACCTCTTACTATTAATAAGTATTTATTTATAATCGACATTCATTTATCGCTTTGTCCACCATCTTGTATTTCCATTTTCACAGAGCAGTGCATCTGTCTCTACCTCCATCCTCTTCCTATTCCTCTCCCCTCTTGGGAAACATATAGTCTCATATAGACAGGCGTTTGAATTGTGACATTAAGTCTTATCCACATTACAGCTTATTTTGCTAGGCCAGAATAAGCTGCAATGTGGATCAGACATAATTGTAGTATTACCGTCATTAATCTGCACGTTTACACACACCAGCCGACATTTGGCTTCACTGGCGCCACCAGAGACCAGTTCTAGAGCAACGGCAGAAGATCCAGCAAAGCCTGAAACTGTTCTGTGGTCGAGCACAGGCGACACTGAACACTGCTGACCAGAACACTCACCGCTGTCTTATAAACACCTCAGGAACTGTGGACACTTGTGGAAGAGTTCAACATGAGGAGGAGATGATCAGTGTCACTCCACAACAACTACAGAAACGTCTCCGCTAACATTCAGAAACGTGTAAAAGTGAAGCTCTCTCCGTAAGGCTGCACTCGCTGCTGGTTACTCCTGATCCTGGATCAGTGAGACTGGTGTGTTTGTTATTGCTGGAGTTTCTGAAGCTCGTGTAAAGGCTCCGCCCTCTTCTGAACGGAGGCGGGGCTACAGCTCATTTGCATTTAAAGGGACACACACAAAAAGGCGTGTTTTTGCTCACATCCAAAAAGGGGCGAATTTGACGAGCTATAATAAATGATCTTGAGTTGAAATTTCACACACAATCTGGGGACACCAGAGACTTATAATACATCTTGTGAAAAGCGGCATCATATGTCACCTTTAAAGGAGAACTCCGGCGCAAAATGAACCTTTGGTCTAATTACACATTGTTACCTAGTCAACCGTTATCTGAGATTTGTTTTCATGATTATCGAATGTAAATAGTTTTATCTCTACAAAAAGTTTAGCCTATAAAGCTAGTATAACGCTAGTATATTGGGCATAGTGTAATGACAAATAAAAATCGCTTGTTAATACCACTAAAAAGGCTGAAAATAGCCCCACACTAACACGGTAGCATAATGAGGGTCCCTACCTTCAAACCGAAGCATTGAGAACTTTGTCAGTGTCCAGACAGTTTAATAAGAAGATATTTTAAACATACAGTCAACTTCGCGTATACAGACAGGAGCCATCTTTGAAATACAGTCTTTACCAGTCGATCTACGAACGCCGATCCAAGCCTGCTGTTCGCGCTCACCTTATCACAACTTATAGCTCGTTCACATCTCACCAGCGCACTTGGATCGGCGTTCGTAGATCAACTGGTAAAGACTGTATTTCAAAGATGGCTTCTGTCTGTATACGCGAAGTTGACTGTATGTTTAAAATATCTTCTTATTAAACTGTCTGGACACTGACAAAGTTCTCAATGCTTCGGTTTGAAGGTAGGGACCCTCATTATGCTACCGTGTTAGTGTGGGGCTATTTTGAGCCTTGTTAGTGGTATTAACAAGCGATTTTTATTTGTCATTACTCCATGCCCAATATACTAGCGTTATACTAGCTTTATAGGCTAAACTGTTTTTAGAGATAAAACTATTTACATTCGATAATCATGAAAACAAATCTCAGATAACGGTTGACTAGGTAACAATGTGTAATTAGACCAAAGGTTCATTTTGCGCCGGAGTTCTCCTTTAAGAAATGATTTCACAAACAGAATTTGTTTATGGTATCTAACAGATGTGAGGATTTGATTATTTGCGTAAAGCAATAGCTTTACAATAGTGAGTATATGCTTTGTTTTATTTGTCCCTGTACGTTACAGTCCAGCATCCGGACCCGAACCAGCCGAAGCCTGAGGGGGGTGAGATGCGAGCGCTGAACGGGGATCCGCTCGGTGTGATCACGAACTGGCCTCCGTCACTCCTGGCCTCTCTACAGCGCTGGGGAAGCACACATCCCAAGAGCCCCTGCCTCACAGCACTGGACAACACCGGCAAACCCGTCTACACACTCACATACGGTACGCCTGTGGAGCGACTCAAGCCAGTCATTTACTCAAGAGTGCTTTCAGCTGACACAAGATTATGCTCGTCTTTCTTGAACTAGACTCATTGGTAATGCATTTGTAATCTTTAGTTCATGGTAAAAATCTGGCGAATATACTCTTATGAAAAAAGAAGTGCGCTCAATTGTACTGAATGTGCTTTTTATTTATTTATGTATTTAATTGTACTTTGTAAATTGGCCTCAGAGCACACTTTCAGGACTGTTTCTTAACACACTTAAGTACACTTTTAAAAAGTGCACTGTAATGTCAAATTAAAAGCTTTAATTGAAAGTACAGGTTAAATTGCTATGTTTTAGTAGTCTTTTGTCGTGCGCTAAAGAAGTACGCGGTAACACTTTATTTTACAGGATCCTTTTTACATGTACTTACCATAGTAATAACAGTAAATTATGCATAGTTACATGCAACTAACCCTCAGCCAAACCCTAACCCTATGGTAAATACGTTAATTAATATCACTCAGTACTTACATGTATAATTACACTGTAACAACGACACCTTAAGATAAAGTGTAACCAAGTACACTTATTTTGATGTGTTGACTAACATACTAAAGCACGCGTGAAGTATTTTTACTGTAGTGTGTTATTCGGCATTACAGTTATTTTAAATGTAAATTGCAACTTCATTACAAATGTGCAATTACTAATATATACAATACAAGTTCAATACCAAAATATATTTTAGTTTATCGTAAATGCTTGTCAGTACATTCAGAAGTAACTTTAACCATATTTCAAAGACAATAGAAGTAATTATGAAATTACATATAAAGATGTACTGAAGTCAAAAAACACTAAAGTTCAGCCGATTGCATTTAATCTAAGTTTAAACTATAATACTTTTAATTTAATTGCAATTACCATGAATTTTTTCCATAATAAGTACTCTTTTCAAAAGTATGCTTCTGTTTCACAAGGGTAATCCTGTATGTTTGGACTGTTTTTACTGGTAATGGTGAATGAGCTCTTATTGATAAGTGAACAGAGAGTGCAGGATTGAATGTTTGTGTGTATTATCATGTTTTCACAGGGAAGTTGTGGACGCGGAGTCAGAAGCTTGCGTTTACGCTGCTGAATAAACTGAGCAGCAGGAATGAGCCACTGCTGCGGCCCGGAGACCGAGTGAGTGTGTGTGTGTGTTTATCATCTCTCCATCAGGGCGTCACCGTTGCAAGCGCACAGTGCTGTGTGTGTGGCGGTTCGAATCTCTTATGGTGTCTTTTATTTTGAAATTCTGTCCCGTTTCCTTTTGGTTTTCATCATATCTACTCACCCAACGCACAATCAGTGCATCAGATCAGGGTTTAAATGGTTGTGATTTCGAGAACGATTTGACCCTCTATCATGTTACCAAGATATCATGTGATAGCTAATCAAACAAGTGTTTTCTAACTACTTAGGTAAGCTAGTAGGCTAAGATGTTAGCTTGCTTGCTAGATATGTTTAGTGTTTTATTTATATTTGATCATTTTTAGTTTTAATAATGTTTAAAATATCCAAAAAACACTAGAACAGTGTTGTATATTTAGTTGACTTGTGTACTTACTTTATCCCAAGTGTTTCCAACAATGTTTACATCCAGAGAAATCGGGCTATTTTAACCAGTGTAATGTATACCTGTTCAGGAAAGAAAACGGCGGATGTTAAATGTAGCTTTATTTGTAACACAACTAAAAGAAAGGAGCTGCAGCGGCGTTTTCGGCATATAAGCATAATAAAAACAGCCAGGTAAAATGTCCTCTTGTCTGCCCTGCTTCATACCACAGTAATGTTAATAAAACCTTAATACATTTGCTCATCTATAAACATGATTTGCTGCTCGGTGAAGACAACAACTCCCACAATCCCACGCTCGTATACAGTGTCATCAAGCTACGCCTTTGTTATTGTGTTGAATTACCGACCTCTAGTGGTGAAACTTACATACTGCGCCTTTAATGTCGGAAAAATCTACAAAATGACAAAAAAATACAGAAAATGTCATGTATAATATGTTATAATAATATATAAATGATACTAGAATAACACTTAGTGACACACCAGAGTGATGGATGTTACAGGGTCAGAATAAAAGACGTGATACAAAAAACAGGATGATAAACAACATTAACACAAGCGGTTTAATGCAGTTAACTCATACATCTATTGCTGTGTCTCCACAGGTTGCACTTGTGTTCCCGAACAACGATCCGGTGATGTTTATGGTGGCGTTTTACGGATGTCTGCTGGCAGAGCTGGTGCCGGTGCCCATAGAGGTGCCACTCACTCGAAAGGTGTTGATCAGCACACACACAACACTATCACTAGAGCCGGATAATACACCACCTGATGTCCTCTCACACCCTCATTATTATCCTTAAAAACCAGCATTGCATTACCAAAACTGGAAACACAATTGGTATAAGTATAAAAAAAAACATGCTGCTAGTCAAATGATCATGTTGCTGTAACCCTCTTCCTTCCCTCG
>NW_026606792.1:2057500-2085000 GCF_029890125.1 Rhinichthys klamathensis goyatoka | reverse complement strand
CACTCACTCACACACTCTATCTATCTATCTATCTATCTATCTATCTATCTATCTATCTATCTATCTATCTATCTATCTATCTATCTATCTATCTATCTATCTATCTATCTATCTATCTTCTGTCTGTCAGTAATATATAATCTTCCTCCACACAGTATAAGAGCAGTAAGGAGGGCAGCACTATGGGCATCACCGTGTCTCACGCTGCGATGTTGGCTCACTGCCATGCGCTCACACAGGCCTGTGGATACACAGAGGGTGAGTGTGTGCGACACACACACACACACACACACACACACACACACACACACACACACACACACACACACACACCGGCTCTTCTGAGACCGGCACTGCAGGTCTAGGTGTCCCACTTCTCTCTCTAAATAACTTCTCAGAAACCCCTAACACACTCCACACACACAGTAAACACACACTGCTGTCCTGTGCTCTGCCTCTATATCTCTTAAACTGTGTTTGATTACACATGTAACTGTTATCAGGGGTAATTAAGATCCACACAATGAAAGATTATTTAAAAGTTGAGATATGATTTATGATGTTTTACTTGCTGCTGTCACGTAGACCACAGTATTTCTTGCTTTTTGCAATACATATATATTTTACATCATATATCATGTTTCCTGTGATTTTTACTCACGTGTACAGGCGAGATTATAACAAACGTGCTGGACTTCAAACGAGACGCTGGTCTGTGGCACGGGGTGCTCACGGTGAGTCCTCAGAAACACACACACTAGTGCGATCGACATCTGGTGACACACACACACACAAACACACACACACATGCTTAAGGAGTTCGATACCCTCACACTCATCCAGCTGTCTCTTGCTTTCCCATCCGGTGTCCTTGGCAACGGCTGTCGTGGTGATGTGTGTGTGTGTGTGTGTTCAGAGTGTGATGAACCGACTGCACGTGATCAGCATCCCATACTCTCTGATGAAGGTCAACCCTCTCTCCTGGATACAGAAAGTCCACACCTATAAAGGTGAGTGTGTGTGTGTGTGTGTGTGTCATGGGCTTTTAACTCTGAGCTATGGCCACTTACACATGGAAGAACCAGATGGTATAGTTGCTGAACTGATGTAAAACTTTATTTAGGAATTGGTATCTTGAAATGACTAAACTTGTATCGACAGTAAAGACTTTTATAATGTTACCAAAAATTCAAATAAATGCTTTTCCATCACAGGAATAAATAATATTAGAAAACATATTAACATAGAAAATAAGCGTTTAGCATAGAAAACACACTATTACTTGTTTAATGTATTTTTGATCAAATACAGTCAAACCATAAATGATTCAGACACCAGATATAATTTTTGAATTTCTGTAAGTGAGGAGAGCAAAATAAAGTAAACTGTGACATATTATACCCAAATATTCTTCATACAGTGACTACCAGTAACATTTATAGCAATTTGGGACCAAAAATGACTCGGACACTTTGAGCTGATCATGTTTTGCTGAAGTGTGTTTTCTTTAATGACTAATGGAGCTTTTTACACACAGACTGAACAACATGAAGCATTGCTTGGTCACTGGTGGAGCTAAACTGGTATTATCTAATTGTGTAGTTAAATTTAACATCTGCCAGATATTCAACATAATTCATGTGTGAGAGTCTAACAGAAGGACGGACAAAACCAGTGAAATATCCACTGAGAACTCTGAGTTCTGCTCATATTTTATTACCATATTCTAAACTATAGCAAATAAATTGTGAAAATGTGAGAAATGTTGAAGGAGAAATTTTGGTTTAACTAAATCCAATACGCATAAGAAACTAAGGATTTTTGGACAGTACTGTATATTTCTTCAGATTATTTCTCCATATTATCTGAATCATGAGGATTTATTCACAATATTTAAAAAGACTCACTGTTCCACCTACTGGTGTAATGATGTAACTACAGAAAAAGGTGTGTGTGAAATTTTCACTGCAAAAAAATAAATAAATACTTATAACATTTTTACTAGGATAAATTTAGATTAGATGAAAACAGAACATTGTGAAGTGAAGGAAAACAGGATTGCTGTAGATTTTGCACATGTAATTTTAAGTTTACTAGTTGGTATATACACTGTATCCAGACAGTAAACACCTATTTCTCACCACAGCTGTTATTATATTTTATATTTTAGCAGCTGAATTGCTGTCCAGTCAGCATCCATGAGCACAACTGTCTATTTAGACCATGTGAGTGAATGCTGTGTGAGTGTTGACAGTATATGTTGACTCTTCACCCAGCGCGTGTAGCAGTGGTGAAGTCCCGGGACATGCACTGGTCACTGTTAGCCCAGCGGGATCAGAGAGACATCAGTCTCAGTTCCCTCCGGATGCTCATCGTGGCTGACGGAGCCAATCCCTGTGAGTGAACGCTTGCACGTCCTCAGAGTGAAACTCATGCTGGACTGTCGCCGGGTCGGCTAACTTCACTGTGTGTGTCGAAACGCAGGGTCTATTTCGTCTTGCGACGCCTTCCTGAACGTCTTCCAGGCCCGTGGACTGCGTCCCGAGGCGATCTGCCCGTGTGCGAGCTCCTCCGAGGCCATGACCGTCGCCCTCCGCAGGTACACTGGCCACATCACAGCTGATATACAACACTGGCCACAACACAGCTGATATACAACACTGGCCACATTACAGCTGATATACAACACTGGCCACAACACAGCTGATATACAACACTGGCCACATTACAGCTGATATACAACACTGGCCACATTACAGCTGATATACAACACTGGCCACAACACAGCTGATATACAACACTGGCCACATTACAGCTGATATACAACACTGGCCACATTACAGCTGATATACAACACTGGCCACAACACAGCTGATGTACAACACTGGCCACATTACAGCTGATATACAACACTGGCCACATTACAGCTGATATACAACACTGGCCACAACACAGCTGATATACAACACTGGCCACATTACAGCTGATATACAACACTGGCCACATTACAGCTGATATACAACACTGGCCACATTACAGCTGATATACAACACTGGCCACAACACAGCTGATATACAACACTGGCCACATTACAGCTGATATACAACACTGGCCACATTACAGCTGATATACAACACTGGCCACAACACAGCTGATATACAACACTGGCCACATTACAGCTGATGTACAACACTGGCCACAACACAGCTGATATACAACACTGGCCACATTACAGCTGATGTACAACACTGGCCACAACACAGCTGATATACAACACTGGCCACATTACAGCTGATATACAACACTGGCCACAACACAGCTGATATACAACACTGGCCACATTACAGCTGATATACAACACTGGCCACAACACAGCTGATATACAACACTGGCCACAACACAGCTGATATACAACACTGGCCACAACACAGCTGATATACAACACTGGCCACATTACAGCTGATATACAACACTGGCCACATTACAGCTGATATACAACACTGGCTCCATTACAGCCAATATACAACACATTACAGCTAATGAACACCAACACATTACAGCTAATAAACAACACATCACAGCTAATGAACACCAACACATTACAGCTAATAAACACCAACACATTACAGCTAATAAACACCAACACATTACAGCTAATAAACACCAACACATCACAGCTAATAAACACCAACACATCACAGCTAATAAACACCAACACTAATAAACACCAACACATTACAGCTAATAAACACCAACACATTACAGCTAATAAACACCAACACATTACAGCTAATGAACACCAACACATTACAGCTAATGAACACCAACACATTACAGCTAATAAACACCAACACATTACAGCTAATGAACACCAACACATTACAGCTAATAAACACCAACACATCACAGCGAATAAACACCAACACATCACAGCGAATAAACACCAACACTAATAAACACCAACACATTACAGCTAATAAACACCAACACATTACAGCTAATGAACACCAACACATTACAGCTAATAAACACCAACACATTACAGCTAATAAACACCAACACATTACAGCTAATAAACACCAACACATTACAGCTAATGAACACCAACACATTACAGCTAATAAACACCAACACATTACAGCTAATGAACACCAACACATTACACACATTACAGCTAATAAACACCAACACATTACAGCTAATAAACACCAACACATTACAGCTAATGAACACCAACACATTACAGCCAATAAACACCAACACATTACAGCTAATAAACACCAACACATTACAGCTAATGAACACCAACACATTACAGCCAATAAACACCAACACATTACAGCTAATAAACACCAACACATTACAGCTAATGAACACCAACACATTACAGCCAATAAACACCAACACATTACAGCTAATGAACACCAACACATTACAGCCAATAAACACCAACACATTACAGCTAATGAACACCAACACATTACAGCTAATAAACACCAACACATTACAGCTAATAAACACCAACACATTACAGCTAATAAACACCAACACATTACAGCTAATAAACACAAACACATCACAGCTAATAAACACCAACACATCACAGCTGATAAACACCAACACATTACAGCTAATAAACACCAACACATTACAGCTAATAAACACCAACACCTTACAGCTAATAAACACCAACACATTACAGCTAATATACAACACATCACAGCTAATAAAGCTAATAAACACCAACACATTACAGCTAATAAAAACCAACACATTACAGCTAATAAACACCAACACATTACAGCTAATATACAACACATCACAGCTAATATACAACACATCACAGCTAATAAACACCAACACATTACAGCTAATAAACACCAACACATTACAGCTAATAAACACAAACACATCACAGCTAATAAACACCAACACATCACAGCTGATAAACACCAACACATTACAGCTAATAAACACCAACACATTACAGCTAATAAACACCAACACCTTACAGCTAATAAACACCAACACATTACAGCTAATATACAACACATCACAGCTAATAAAGCTAATAAACACCAACACATTACAGCTAATAAAAACCAACACATTACAGCTAATAAACACCAACACATTACAGCTAATATACAACACATCACAGCTAATATACAACACATTACAGCTAATAAACACCAACACCTTACAGCTAATAAACACCAACACATTACAGCTAATATACAACACATCACAGCTAATAAAGCTAATAAACACCAACACATTACAGCTAATAAAAACCAACACATTACAGCTAATAAACACCAACACATTACAGCTAATATACAACACATCACAGCTAATATACAACACATCACAGCTAATAAACACCAACACATTACAGCTAATAAACACCAACACATCACAGCTCATAAACACCAACACATCACAGCTAATAAACACCAACACATCACAGCTGATAAACACCAACACATTACAGCTAATAAACACCAACACATTACAGCTAATAAACACCAACACCTTACAGCTAATAAACACCAACACATTACAGCTAATATACAACACATCACAGCTAATAAAGCTAATAAACACCAACACATTACAGCTAATAAAAACCAACACATTACAGCTAATAAACACCAACACATTACAGCTAATATACAACACATCACAGCTAATATACAACACATCACAGCTAATATACAACATACCACAGCTAATAAACACCAACACATTACAGCTAATAAACACCAACACATCACAGCTAATATACAACACACCACAGCTAATAAACACCAACACATCACAGCTAATATACAACACATCACAGCTAATATACAACACATCACAGCTAATAAACACCAACACATTACAGCTAATAAACACCAACACATCACAGCTAATAAACACCAACACATCACAGCTAATATACAACACATCACAGCTAATAAACACCAACACATTACAGCTAATAAACACCAACACACCACAGCTAATAAACACCAACACATCACAGCTTATATGCAACACATCACAGCTAATAAACACCAACACATTACAGCTAATAAACACTAACACATTACAGCTAATATACAACACATTACAGCTAATAAACACCAACACATTACAGCTAATAAACACCAACACATTACAGCTAATAAACACCAACACATTACAGCTAATAAACACCAACACATCACAGCTGATAAACACCAACACATCACAGCTGATAAACACCAACACATTACAGCTAATAAACACCAACACATTACAGCTAATATACAACACATTACAGCTAATATACAACACATTACAGCTAATAAACACCAACACATTACAGCTAATATACAACACATTACAGCTAATAAACAACACCAACACATTACAGCCAATAAACACCAACACATTACAGCCAATAAACACCAACACATTACAGCTAATAAACACCAACACATCACAGCTAATATACAACACATCACAGCTGATAAACACCAACACATTACAGCCAATAAACACCAACACATTACAGCCAATAAACACCAACACATTACAGCCAATAAACACCAACACATTACAGCTAATGAACACCAACACATTACAGCCAATAAACACCAACACATTACAGCCAATAAACACCAACACATTACAGCTAATAAACACCAACACATTACAGCTAATAAACACCAACACATTACAGCTAATGAACACCAACACATTACAGCTAATGAACACCAACACATTACAGCCAATAAACACCAACACATCACAGCTAATGAACACCAACACATTACAGCTGATAAACACCAACACATCACAGCTAATGAACACCAACACATTACAGCTAATAAACACTAACACATTACAGCTAATAAACAACAGATTACAGCTAATAAACACCAACACATTACAGCTAATATACAACACATCACAGCTAATAAACACTAACACATTACAGCTAATATACAACACATTACAGCTAATATACAACACATTACAGCTAATAAACAACACCAACATATCACTGTTGAAGCTTGTTTCCGCCTAACATTGAATTTGCATATGGCAGAATGCTCAGGTGTGCATAACAAAGCCAGCTCCGGGTGTGTGTGTGTGTGTGTGTGTGTGTTCAGGCCTCCGGAGATGGGCGTTCCTCCCCCGGGTAAAGCGGTGTTGTCCATGAGCGGTCTGAGTTACGGCGTGATCCGGGTCGACACCGAGGAGAAGCTCTCCGTTCTCACTGTGCAAGATGTAGGACAGGTCATGCCTGGAGGTGCGACTCTCTTCACTCTCACTGGCTGTGTTTAATAATAATAATAATATTAATAATAATAATTTGGAGACTATGAATATGAACCGTTGTGCTTATATTGATCACGCAGTAAAAATGCCCAAACCAGTCGTGTGTGGCTGAGAGTGTGAAGCCGGCACTGGTGGCCGCTGTCCTGCTCCACTTCACACACGCAGGGAAAGGAGGATTATAGGATGACGGGACACTCGTTTATTCAACAGGAACAACAGCTCGTTCCTCATTCTTCGTTACGCTATTTCTACATCATCGCACATGCGCAGTCCTTTCAGTTTCGCTTCTCAATCCGATCAAGTGTTCACATGTTCCCTCGATCGGGTTAGAAAAGGAATAAACCTCCTCTTTCAATCCGATCAAAATTACTTTGGGATCGAGCTCATTTGTATCGGTTAACCCCCTGGGGTCGGCTATCGCGTCTCGCTTTTTTTCTTATCAGTGCAAAAGAGACTCAAAATACTCGGTTGATTTTGATCTTACATATAAGTGTGATACATCATTAGATCCTGTTTAGTTTCTATTTTTTTTGTGGATACTCACAATAAAAACAAAGTGTTGTGCTTTTCACCAAATAAAGAAAAACAAACATGATGCGAGTTCAGCGTTCTGTCTGTCAGTGCAGTCCATTCTGAAACGCGTCCTAAGATTAACTGTAACTCCGCGATTACTTGTCACACAGGCACGAGAGATTTTTCTTTATGAAGCTTGAATTCTCTTCTTTTAAATGAAGTAATTTATATAAAAAACAAATATTCTCAGTTTATGCAATCTGTATGAAAAGAGAGTGCTGTCAGTATTTTTTTCCCAGCTCATTACACTTCATTACGCGTTAATCTGACACGCCCACGGAGGACGCGCGCTATTCAAACGCAAATGTCGAGGCAAGCCATGACAATGCCCACATCAGCCGTTCCACCGCGGCGGTAAAATGTGTGGTGTATTTGCTGCCAATTACCGCTAAGAGGCGCTACAATCATAGACTCTGAAAAGTGTTCGTTTATTCCGGTTTATTCTCTCTAATGCGTAATCTGCTGCCGCACCGCGCTGATTCAGAGCGATTGAAAGCTGGTAGCAGATGAATTCAACAAGTGAAACGTAGTTAAAATAATTCATAATCACAATACTGAAATTAGGCTACTGAAATGTAATTGAATAAATAATGAAAACATTTCAACATCAAGGCTACATCAATGAGGCTTTACAACTTTAACAGCGTACAGACTGTAGCTCAGTGATCAACGCAACAACACAAGCTTAGGAGCTTCATTCGACCCGAGACCGAATCTCAATGTAGCATACATGTTGTTAACCGATGTTGGCCTACAGCGTTTATATTTTACCACCTTGATGCTTAAATAGGTAACTGTTTATAACTGTTTACTTATTTAAAGTCAATAGTTTTGTTTAATTATCATTACAACATAAATTTGCTACATTCCTGTATAACCGCAGCCGCTGCACAAACGACACAAACTGATGAAGGAAGATTGTCAGCCGATTGCATCAGAAAATGAAAATGAAGAAGCTCGTCTTTAGTCTGCTAAATTATTGTGTAATGTAAAAGAACACTAAAATTACTTAAGTTTGAAACCAAGTTCGAACATTCATTTCAAGGTTTAAATAAAGTGCCGGGACAGTTTTTTTTTATTTAAAACAGGGTTGCATTGGGTTTAGAGTTTATTTCTTTTGCAATGCAAAATAAGAAACACTAGGCTAATCTTATTCTTGCGACATTTTAAATTTGTATTGCCAAAGAAATTACAGCTAAATTAAACAATTAAAACAGTACAAAACGAAAATTGTCCAAAGAAACATAATTAAATTAAAAACATGCGTTTCTCTTTGCCTCTCTCGCGCTGGATCTCTTTTTAACAAGTTTATTTAGTCCCCCTCGCTGCACGCGCCGCGTCTCTCTCGAAATTAATCATTTCAGGGTAAAAACACATCATACAGCTGATAATACTGTATGTCGCTGCGTGTCAGCCATACAAATCACGAAAAAATTATTTAGCCTTTAATTGTTGCTTCAAAGACACAGCATGCCTTGTTGAATTCACCTTACAATAACTTCAATTGAAATTTTGTGTGAAAAAAACTTTAAATAGGCTACAATAAATAAACTACAATATTTATAATTTAATAAGATATGGGGCCTACATTTGGACACAGATTTATCCTTACAATAATTTTGCCTGCTCATCAGGCTGGCTATCCGACACTCTCCATATGAAAGAGGAACATTAACACCTTTGTCCAGCAATGTCCCTCCAACCCCCCACAGGCTATCGGAGTCTGAGGCTGTACTTAACACAAAGAGAAGTCGCAATTCACACTTAAATCGCTATTCTAGACAGTGTTGATAATGAAGGAATTAAATGATTTAAGTTACATGTAGCCTAGTGATATTTCTGTCATAAAAGTTTATTACTAAATATTTCATTATTTCAATAATTGATGAAATAAAACTGGTTTGGGCCAGCTTTTTCCAAGCAAAACTAAATATAATCTGAAAAAACGCATGTTAATTTGTTGTCATGAACAAAATGTTCAAATCAATATTAAAGTCTACAGGGATCTTTGGATCCTTACAACCAGGCATGCAATTTGTGAATTAAGTTTTTATTTTATTTTGTATTATTCAAATAAATATCGAAACACGGTGCTTCGTGGTAATGCTGCTAAATTAAATAACATTTATAGAATAATTATGAACTTAAATGAAACAATATCGCAACATTTCGACAAATACATTATTTGATCTGTTTTTACATTTTAATTCAGGGCGATTTAGCCTACATTTAATAAGGGCGAGATTTTCACCCTTGTCTTGTCATTTTCTCATTGGGAAGCGCTTCCATTAGCCTACATGTTTGAGTAGATCCTCTGTACCTCTCGTTTTCATAAGGATTAGCCTACATAATCAGATAACATTTATTAGCCTAAATATTTAGACATTTAAAGGCTTTAGACATCGCCGATTTCTTATCGTGACTGAGCTGAAGTGGCTTTCGGTTCATTTTTGTGACGGGCAGTTCCCGGAGACAGAGAGGACAGATACTGTTTTTTCGTTAGCCAGGCTAACTTAGCCTAATATGAATACAAGTTTACAGTTTTGAACGATGTAAGCTACTCTACTCTTATCTGTATGACCAAAAAATTACGGAGTCGCCTATTAAGTTATTTTAGCTGTAATAATGAGAAAAATAAATTAATCTAAATGAATGCGCCGCCGCGTTTGTCGAACACTAACTCGCCATGCCAGAATAAAACCCGACTTTAGAAAAATGCATAGGGCCACTCGGCGTGGTGTGCCAAAACACCCTAATTATAAACTTCAATATTTCATTCAAAATAATCTCATCAACACGCTTTGTGAAATTTTGAAAAGCCGTGCATGCATTCAGGCCACTGGAACTAATGAACAACTGAAACGCTGGTTTTGATTTTATTGTTTGTCGTTTAAACGTGCCTGTTGCATATCTCTATTTTATATTTGATATTGGTGAAGTAGCCTATAGCATTGATTAGCTGTGGAGGGAGGGGTGTGGGGATTAAAATAATTCAGCAGAAGCAGGGATGTTTAGACCAGAAGGAAATCCCAATCCCCCCTGGCAAATCACACTTTACTTAAAACCATGTTTTTTAAAACTCTAGGTTGTAGGGAACAGACCTCTCTGCCATGCGCGCGCACGGTTTGGAGCACAATATCTGTCTTGCATGCACGCTCGCTCTAGATAGATTACGGGATATTTTAACTAATTTGCGGTATAACTAGTCGATCACGAGTGGCTCAACAGGTAGATCTATAGATAAACTATATCTTTTAGGAATTTGACCGACCGGGTTGACACTACAGCGTGAGAAATCGGGGGTGTGGCGTGAGAGCGTGAGATTTGGGTCAATTGCGTGAGTCTCACGCTCAGTGCGTGAGAGTTGGCAGCCCTGAAAAAAAAAAATATATAGTATATATAGGCTATATATAATTTATTTATTACAGAACTGCTTTTGAAATTACGATTGGTAGCCTATTATTATACAGATGCAAAGTCGTTCTGTTGGGTACTATTTTGTGTGTAAAATGGAAATGCATGATAATTGTATTTTATTTATATAAGCAAAAAAACTGTATGGTGTAACAGAGTTTTAGAGCTAGACAAATCTAAATAAATATAAAACTTACAACAGACCAGGCTTGTGCGGGATTTGAACCCGCGTCATCTTGATGATGAACCATAAGTTCTACCGCTCGGCTATGAATTTTCTCACTGAGAAATACCAGAACGTTTGTTTCTCACATGAGCGAGAAAACGTTTTGTCTTTAGCCTGTGAGTGTGGCCTATACTTTAGCCTTTTACAGTTTTAAAAGATTATATCTTATCTGTATGACCAACAATTACGGAGTAGGCTATAAATGTTTGTTGTAGGCTTATTTGGAAATTACCATAACTTGTAGTATTTCATCCTTAGGCTACAGACATTAGCCCCGCTTACGTTTTGCTAAATGTCCCTTTGCGCCACCTGGCGGTCATTTCGCGAACGACTTTGAAATGTGACTGGTTTATTTTTACCGTGGTGGATGGCTAAAAATGGTATGTGGATGGCTAAAAGGTGACTAAAAATGTGCTTTTGGCTTTCATTTATATTTTGATTGTTTGTATATATATATATGTGTGTGTGTGTGTGTGTGTGTGTGTATAAATATTTATTTATTTATATATATATATTGTCCTTGCATTCTTTCTTGTGTGACACCCCTGAATGAAAGGCTCATTAGTATGCAGTCTGCTTAGGTGAGAACTGCCTAATTATTCATGAGGGGGTTGGGCCGATCCGCCCATCTGCATATTGCCTTTGCAAACAAAAAATGTTTTTCACAATTTAAAACAATCTATTGTTTTATGTGAATGATTAGGCAGAATGATTTTCAGATCAATTTGAAGCAAAAACTCTAGGCAACAACATCCACTTGTCAAAAGTCTTGTGGACAGATATTTAGTATGTTATTTGTGGCCTTATATTAGAAACTTTATTTTTTAGTTTTTTCAATAACCACGCATAAACAATATTCTCTCAAAAATACAAACATGTACATACATGTTGCTCACATATTATGGTAGCCCTCTGTGTGCTATATAGAGTGTAATTACACCTGTGCCATTAATATGTTTATAAGCAACTGAAAAAAGCAGAAATGTCAGAGCATGCCAAAACATCTCAAGGACCCCGAAAACACCTCAGACCCCAGAGGGTTAAGGTGTTTACATGAAGGCTTTTCAGTCCGTTTGAGCCGTCAATCCGATTACTAACGTATTATTTGGTTGCATGTGAACGTAGCCGCTGATCCATAGACTGATAGTCAGATTTGAATAGAGTGATGGAGCTTTGAGTGGATGTAGATGATATTCGGCCCTATTTTAACGATCTGAAACGCAAGTGTCAAAGCGTAAAGCGCAAGTAACTTTGTGGGCGGATCCCGGCGCTGTTGCTCTTTTCCCGGCGGGATAAATGCCTCTTGCGCCTGGCGCAAATCTAAAAGGGGTTGGTCTGAAGTAGCTTCATTATTAATAGGTGTGGTTTGGGCGTAACGTGAAATAAACCAATCAGAGCGTCATCTCACATTCCCTTTAAGAGCAGGCGCGCTTGTTCTAAAGCGGATTCCTATTATAACGGCGGATTTGCCAGGCGCGCGCCAGGAGCGGTTCACAGCCGAGGAGAGCAACGTTCTCGTCAGGGCCGTAAAACACAGAGAAGTGACATTGGGGATGGAGAAACCCACCCAAATTAACTTCTGTTTAACAGGCGTATGATAATTTGGGTAAATGTGTAAGCTACATGCTTTTATAATAAATTGTCTATCTATCTATCTATCTATCTATCTATCTATCTATCTATCTATCTATCTATCTATCTATCTATCTATCTATCTATCGTAATAATGTATGATTTGCAAAAATGAAAACTGCTGCTTAGATGAGAGAATCAAAGTGTATGCGCGTTGTGCACACGCTACATTGATTATGGCCAAGCATGCGCCCTTAAAATAGCATTATGAACAACGCGCAACGCGCCACTGACTTTAGACTAGTTTTTTTCTGGTCAGTGGCGCAATTGTTTTATAGAACAGCAAAATAGCACTAGGGAAAGTTTGCGCCGGAACACGCCTCCTCTTTGCGCTGAACCGCCCCGGGGAGCGCAACTGTATTTCTTAGTTAACCGACGTGCGTCTGTGGAGGGAAAAGTCCGCTTTGCGCGGGTGCAAAATAGGAATGATACATGCGTCAGTGTACAAAGTCATTTGCGCCGAGTGCAAGATAGGGCCCCTAGTCTCTTTATGCTTAACGCTCTCCTGTTTTGAATCCTCTGACTGCTTTATGTGTGTGTGTGTGTGTGTGTGTGCAGCGCTGGTGTGTGTGATCCGGCTGGAGGGAACGCCGTACCTGTGTCGAATGGACGAGGTGGGAGAGATCTGTGTGAGCTCCAGCAGTACGGGGATCTCTTACTATGGTCTGCCAGGAATGACCAAGAATGTCTTTGAGGTGAGTGTTGGAGGCTCCAGGGATTTCTAAACATCTAGTGTTGGCCTTAACAAATTTCAGTCAATAATGGTAGTTAGGGCTGAAGGATTTGGAAAAGAAAACAAAACAATTAACTGTTCACAAAGACCCGCTCCCTTTAGTTGCTAAAAATACATCGCGGAGCAGAGAGGACACTGACAACACACTGACAGACAGACAGACCAGCTTACTTTTGATATAAACAAAGTCTCAACTTTCAATTTGGGTCATTTTTTAGAGAAATTTAAACAATAAATAGTATTTTGTGGCTGTTTAATGTGTCTGACAGATCGCTAGAGCCTCAGTTAAAATGAATGAACATCAGAAGGAATGTTGTTTTAACCACGTATATTCAATACACACCGTTTCTCAAGTTCAAGTCCACCGACGTTAATCTACTAACCCTCCTGACTGCTTTGTCGGACAAATGGCGGATTCGGCGTATTGGTCAGATCGCCTGTCAATCAAACTCCCTGCGAAGGGTGAATTGCATATAAAATTGTGATTAAAAAAAGCTCCAGGTTTGCAGTGCTTGTTTGTAGGGCTGCACAATTTGGATAAATTATGTATCAATATGACTTAATTATTATTATTAGTAGTAGTAATAGTAGTAGTATTTCACTGTAAAATTACAAATAGACAAATTGTGTATTTAAGAAAAATATAATGAAGTAATAATAATAATAATGATGACGATTTTACAGTACAACTGTAAGATTAAACTCAAATATTAAGGCCTATATTTAAGATTTATGTATTTGAAATGCATAAAACATGTCCATGGATTTGATTTGCACAGTTTAAAACTAACTAATAAAAGGGTACAAAAGTTAAGATTTCTGTAATAGTACTAATAAACTAATTTAAAAAAAAAAAAATTTTAATCACACAACCAGGTTTGTATATTTATCATCAATAAATTACATTTCTTTCAGTCTCATACATTTTAACTAATTGAACGTTCCACAGCTATCCCTTTAGAAGAGCTTCTCATTACAAGGATGTGAAGATGACTGACTCAAACCGAGGGTTTACTGTGAAGCATAACACTGGATCATGAGCGTGTAAACGAACACAGCGCCACGCTTCTCTCTGAAACATGCGGCGCATAGATTTATTTCATTAAATCTCAGCCTTCTGAGAAAAGACTTGTTGTTCTGCTCTCTTCCAGACCATTCCCGTGACATCATCAGGATCTCCCATCAGCGACCGGCCCTTCACACGCACGTCTCTCCTGGGCTTCATCGGCCCGGTGCGTTCACATCACAGAGCTCTTACACGTCTTATGAATCCCCATGCAGAGCTGATGTTTGAGGACTGGGATGTGTGTGGTGTTGCAGGATAATCTGGTGTTTGTGGTGGGAAAGCTGGATGGGCTGATGGGGGTGAGCGGGCGCAGGCATAACGCAGATGATGTGGTGGCCACCGCGCTGGCCGTCGAGCCCATGAAGTTTGTGTACAGAGGACGGTAAATGCACTGCCTGTAACCTTTGACCTGATATTTAGCACAGCAATGGGTAACACTTTACTTGAAGGGGTGTGCATAAGACTGACATGACACATGTCATGAATATGAAGGAGGTTTATGCATGTTTATGACAACTGTCATTAAGTGTCATTCACTCAATTAGGACATTTTTAATGCAAATATGACATTGTTCGAGATGTCTTTGTTATGACACCTTGACATTACGAAGACACCACAACCTGTCATAAATATGTCATAAACATGACATAGCAGATTAATTATCAAACTTAAGAAAGCACTTCGCTTTATGGGTTAGCATTACATTAAACTGTCAGGTGGTTGGTTTTGACATTGGCTGTCATGAGGCATTATAACATTTTAATGACAAATTCAATGTGTACCACTGTAGTTGAGGTCACGAAAAATATTCATGACACAATTATAATGCCTCATGACAGCCAATGTCATCACCAACCACCTGACAGTTTAATGTAATGTTAACCCATAAAGCGAAGTGCTTTCTTAAGTCTGATAATTAATCTGCTATGTCATGTTTATGACATATTTATGACAGGTTGTGGTGTCTTAGTAATGTCAAGTTGTCATAACAAAGACATCTCGAACAATGTCATATTTGCATTAAAAATGTCCTAACTGAGTGAATGACACTTAATGACAGTTGTCATAAACATGCATAAACCCTCCTTCATATTCATAATACGTGTCATGTCATGATTATGAAGGTGTCATGTCAGTCTTATGCACACCCCTTCAAGTAAAGTGTTACCGAGCAATGTTTTCTGAAACCAACTACAAACATATCCTGCTATCCAGAAACACCCCATGAGGGAAAAAAACACCGGAGATGACAAAACAAATAGCATATACAAGAGAAACGTAAATCTGTGGCTAAAGTTATTTAAAAATGACAGATTAGCGAGTTAGTTCCCTCTTGCGTTGAGATGAATGTGTCTCTGCTCAGGCTGACATGTGATTCTGTGTTGTCAGGATCGCAGTTTTCTCTGTTTCGGTTCTGCACGATGAGCGCATTGTTGTGGTGGCAGAACAGAGACCAGACGCTTCAGAGGAGGACAGCTTCCAGTGGATGAGCCGAGTGCTACAGGTGAACACACACACACACACACATTATGTTAATTCAATCATGAGAATAAAGACCGGATAGGTTTGTACAAAGTTTTTACTTGTAGTGTCCGCAAAACAACACACCCCCCCCTCTGTCCCCCTCAGGCCATCGACAGCATCCATCAGGTGGGTGTGTACTGTCTGGCTCTGGTCCCGGCGAACACACTCCCCAAAGCTCCCCTGGGCGGCATCCACATCTCCGAGAGCAAGCAGCGCTTCCTGGAGGGAGCCCTGCACCCCTGCAACGTGCTCATGTGCCCTCACACCTGCGTCACCAACCTGCCCAAGCCCCGCCAGAAGCAGCCCGGCACCGGTGAGTGTGTGTGTGTGTGTGTGTGTGTGTGTGCACCCCTGCAACGTGCTCATGTGCCCTCACACCTGCGTCACCAACCTGCCCAAGCCCCGCCAGAAGCAGCCCGGCACCGGTGAGTGTGTGTGTGTGTGTGTGTGTGTGTGTGTGTGCACCCCTGCAACGTGCTCATGTGCCCTCACACCTGCGTCACCAACCTGCCCAAGCCCCGCCAGAAGCAGCCCGGCACCGGTGAGTGTGTGTGTGTGTGTGTGTGTGTGTGCCCTGCACCCCTGCAACGTGCTCATGTGCCCTCACACCTGCGTCACCAACCTGCCCAAGCCCCGCCAGAAGCAGCCCGGCACGGGTGAGTGTGTGTGTGTGTGTGTGTGTGTGTGTGTGTGTGTGTGTGTGTGTGCACCCCTGCAACGTGCTCATGTGCCCTCACACCTGCGTCACCAACCTGCCCAAGCCCCGCCAGAAGCAGCCCGGCACGGGTTGCGTTGCTAATGTGAAAATGGCGGGAAAAGGCTATACTGGCGAAAACACTCTCAGTTGGAGGCAAAATTCGTGCAACGACACACTTGACCATTTTACATCAGTCAGAGCTGAGTGTGTGTGAGTGTGTGTTTTCATCAGCTGGAAACAGCCAACAGAAAGCGCTCAGATCAAGCTGAGCGTCTGGTGTTTTTGATGAACATGAATATGAATATGAATATGAATATGTAGATGTAGTGAGGAGAAGTGGAGTGCTTCTGAATGGCAGTTTGCTGTCTTGTGTTTTTGTTCATTACGCTGTGTGTTGAAGTGTGTGTTCTCATGTCACTGATGCACAAACACAGTTTTATGCCCTTTTGTAACCTAATTTTCCTTGCATGCACATTAAGGAAATAATATTTTATTTAAGAACAATTTTCAAAAGTTAATGCACTTTAAAAAGTGAATGTCATTTAGTTTCAATAAAAGATGCGATGCTTGATTTGGTTTATATTTGCTGATTGCGCTCGCTTGCGCCCTCTAGTGGGCATAGGAGACAATACAGTACCTTTATCCTCTAACATTAAGCATTGCCTTTAGAATTCAAAAATAATTCGAATTTTGAAAGAAATAAAAATTTAGCTTTTTAGCCGTTTGGACAGCCCTAACCTGCCGTCTCTGTGGTTTCAGAGGTGGGTCCTGCTTCCATGATAGTGGGAAACCTGGTGGCAGGAAAGAGAATTGCTCAGGCCTGTGGGAGAGACGTGTCTCAGCTGGAAGACCATGATCAGGTAAAGCACATTACAACCTCCTGAACCACTGAGAACACACAAGTACTTTAAAAACAGTATTTATTGTGGAAAAATATACTTTCAAATATGCTTAACCCTCTGGTGCTGTTCGCGTGTCGCTCAAAAATTACAGTTTTTTTTTTATTTCAATTAAATGAATGTACTATATTTTAGTTTAATAATATTATTTATTTTTATTTTTATGGGATTTTATGGTACTAAATTATATTTATACAGTAGTTATAATCCATTTATTAATTTTTTCAGCATAGACCTGAAAATGAAATTTCCAAATTAAACGATCCGAAATCTTTAATGCTTTGGATCACAGACTTCAGTTTGGTCTCTTTTTAAAGACGACACTTGGCAGATTATTGCTGAAGTAGAAAAAGTGAACTTTTATAAATGTATTGTTATGAAAAATGCACAACAATAATATTTAAAATTTTAAATAAAATATATATTTTCCAAAACATGTTTTACTCTAAAACGGTGGGGAAAAAAATCAAAACCATAAATCTAAACAAGTCATGTTTCATATTTGAAGTTGATATCTCAAAAAAATTGCTTTCAGGAAGATTTAATTCACTTAATTGAAATAATAAATAAAAAAATACAGTTTAAATTTATTTTAAATGCAATTAGTTAAAGTTTAGAATGCTTTTGTGACCAAGTTAATAACATCTTTATATGTAATTTCATAATTATGATAATATTTTGCAATAAGAAGTTAATATGAACTAACAATGATCAATACTTTTAAAGCATGTATTAATATAAGTTAATGCTAAATTCAAGATTTATAAATACATCATTAAAATCTAAAAAGTTGTATCTGTTAATGCCACTGACCTGAAGCGTCACCAACAACGAAGAGAAATGTTGTATTTTACACTAACATTAACAAAGATTAATAACAAAGGCATTGCTCATTGTTATTTCATGCATTAACTAACATGGACTAATCTGACCGTACACATTACTGTACTGACAAGCATTTAGGATCAACTCAAATATACTTTAAGGATTTTTTCTATTTAAACTTGTATGTCATGTATTTAAATACATTTGTAATTACACAATGAAGTTACAATTTAGTACATTTAATATACAGTAGTCAACATTTGTATACATATACATTTGAACAATACCCGTTCTTGTCTTAGAACAACTGTAATGAACTTTTTTGATCCACTTCAAATGTTGACTACTGTATATTAATGTTCACTGTAATGTTCTTTAGGTTCTGCTTACTCAACACATCAAAATAAGTGTACTTTCTTAAACCATGACAAACGATTATTACATAATGATTGAAATGTATGGTAACACTTTACTTGAAGGGGTGTTCATAAGACTGACATGACACACGTCATGAATATGAATGAGGGTTTATGCATGTTTATGACAACTGTCATTAAGTGTCATTCGCTCAATTATGACATTTTTAATGCAAATATGACATTGTTTGAGATGTCTTTGTTATGACAACTTGACATAAACCAATACATCATAACCTGTCATAAATATGTCATAAACATGACATAGCAGATTAATGATCAAACTTAAGAAAGCTTTATGGGTTAGCATTACATTAAACTGTTGTGTGGTTGGTTTTGACATTGGCTGTCATGAGGCCGTTATAACTGTGTTATGAATGTTTTTCTTGACCTCAACTACAGTGGTACACATTTAATTTGTCATTAAAATGTTACAATGCCTCATGACAGCCAATGTCAAAACCAACCACATGATAGTTTAATGTAATGCTAACCTATAAAGCTAAGTGATCATTAATCTGCTATGTCATGTTTATGACATATTTATAACAGGTTGTGGTGTCTTAGTAATGTCAAGTTGTCATAACAAAGACATCTCGAACAATGTCATATTTGCATTAAAAATGTCATAATTGAGTGAATGACACTTAATGACAGTTGTTATAAACATGCATAAAATCTCCTTCATATTCATGATGTGTCATGTCATGATTATGAAGGTGTTATGTCAGTCTTATGCACACCCCTTCAAGTAAAGTGTTAACGAATGTACTTTAAAGTAAAACGTTTGACTTGACATTATTACAGTGCACTTTTTAATGTCATGTAAGAGCACTCATTGATACGCAGTAGTTTTTAAGATTCACTGTTGTCTGAATGTGTGTGTTGTGTAGTTCCTGTATCTGCAGGACGTCCTGCAGTGGAGAGCTCAGGCCACTCCAGACCATCCTCTGTTTCTGCTGCTCAACGCCAAGGTATCTCTCGCCCGCTAACATCTCGGATATATATATATATATATATTACTCACTGCCACGTCTACATGGACACCTTTTGGTTCAATCGGAACCAAATCAATCCGATTGATGAATCCGAACACAGTGTTTATGAACGATAAATAAAGTAATCGGGTTGATGCATGGGCTTCGGAAGCAAAAAAAAAAAGTGTGTGTGTCCTCCCCCAGAAACATGTTACTGGAGTAAACTAAACTAAACTCCGCTTCATGTTATGCATTAATTGCACAGCTATCCGTGGATCATCCCGCTGCTGATACCATGGGCATTTGCCAGCATTGACAACTTAAAGCTGTTATTGATGTTTGCAACGCAATATTTGACTGAAGGGTACAAGGGCGGTTATTTCCGTCAGTTGCGGCTCGTTGAGAAATATAATGTAGCGATTCAGCAGAAATGGAGTTTAGTTTATTAGGGTTCCTCAAGTGGAGTGGATTTGACTGACGGCGCTCTGAAAAGCGAACAGACACATGCACTGAATTAGAGACGGTAAAAGTGAGTGGGTCTGATATCATTGGTCTTAAAAAGTGGGTGGGTCTTGTCCTTGTCCGTTTATGTTATGTCACTTTGATTTTTTGACATGCACGAATATACTGCCGCTGTTTATGCATAACTCTTCTCCTCTATTGGTTCTTTATTTGTTTTAAACAGCAGACTTAATATTTATCCGTCTCTGGTCATGATTTGGAGACTATGAATATGAACCGTTGTGCTTATATTGATCACGCAGTAAAAATGCCCAAACCAGTCGTGTGTGGCTGAGAGTGTGAAGCCGGCACTGGTGGCCGCTGTCCTGCTCCGCTTCACACACGCAGGGAAAGGAGGATTATAGGATGACGGGACACTCGTTTATTCATCAGGAACAACAGCTCGTTCCTCATTCGTCGTTACACTATTTCTACATCATCGCACATGCACAGTCCTTTCAGTTTCGCTTCTCAATCCGATCAAGTGTTCACATGTTCCCTCGATCGGGTTAGAAAAGGAATAAACCTCCTCTTTCAATCCGATCAAAATTACATTGGGATCGAGCTCATTTGTATCGGTTAAGGTGTTTACATGAAGGCTTTTCAGTCCGTTTGATCCGATTATAAGTGTCCGTGTGTGTGTGTGTGTGTGTTCAGGGCACGGTGGCCAACACAGCGTCATGTGTGCAGCTGCACAAGCGTGCGGAGCGAGTGGCGGTGGCGCTGATGGAACGAGGCCGACTGAACACCGGAGATCATGTGGCACTGGTGTATCCTCCCGGTGAGAGAGGACGGCACTCACACACTGAGGTCAGATAAAGGCTGTCCTCTCTCAGGTCTTCATTCCTCTGTCCTCTACTCTGCAGGTATTGATCTGATCGCCACTTTCTACGGCTGCCTGTACGCCGGCTGCGTCCCCGTCACCGTCAGGCCTCCACACCCGCAGAACCTAACCACGACCCTGCCCACCGTCAAGATGATCGTGGAGGTGACGCTGAACGCCGGTCACTCGGGGTGTAGCGAAGCCCTCGTGTCACGCTTCAATACATTTTAGAGCTGTCACTTTTGTGAAAAAATCCTGTTTGATTTTTGAGACATAAGTGTTCATTGAAGCGATTGTAAAATCGATTTTCCATCTAAAGACGTTTCCATTTTCAACACCAAATACAGGCAAATCCACGGACACCTAACAGGCGTTAGGACGAGCGTAAAGAGGACGCTTGAGACGCACAAGTCAGCAATAGTTCTGATGATTTGACAATGACAAACAGGAGCGCAACATTCAGGGATTGAGATTAACAGCCTCCACTAACATACACACTAACTTTGGCGGGAAACGCTGTCAAATCACGAGCCAATCTGGCGTTTCTGTGTTTACTCACTTTGCTGGGGAAGTTCGTGTTAGCCAAATCTGTGCGGATTTAGCGCAAATACGCAACTCGTGATCCTCATGATATATTAAATACAGCGTATTGCACAGAATCTGCGCATTTCTGGCTCACTTGAACACACACACACACACACGTCACTACGCAACACATAATGGCACGCTCGTTCACTTGCATTGAAGTAATAGCGAATATTAAAAAGCATTTGGTGAACAGAAAAGACATTGTTATTTACCAACATCCGACATGTTCTGTGTGCTGTATTGATCTGTCCACCTAAAACACATTTTTGGTAAAAAAAAAAAAAAAAAAAAAAAAAAAGAAATCGATTCCCTATTTTCGTTTTTGATACTTGTGTTGGTTGGTCCGATCGATTGTGCAATCGATTTTTGAACGTAAAGTGACAGCCCTAATACATTTATTAAATTAAATTTAACATATCAACTGGTTCTGCAAACAAATAATGCCATTTGCTTTTCAATAATCAAATGGCTTTTCAATAATCCATTTTTGCGATTTATTGAATGACGTTCTGGGACCACTGTAGATAAAGACTTCAGTAAGTGTCTTCTGGAAGGCATATCCGCCTGTCCACTGCTCTGTAAACGAGGCTCCGCGTCTCACAGCGGTGAAATGACCCAAACGCAGACTGGAGACTACATATGTATGAAGTCTTAATAAGACTGATAAGCATTACTTTGTCCTTTAGCTGCTCTATCCTCTGTATATCAGCAGTGTCTGATCGTTGATCACTCTCTTGTGACTGTAACTGTACTCATATGATTGACAGGTCAGTAAGTCTGTATGTATTCTGACAACACAAGCAATAATGAAACTACTGAAATCCAAAGAGGCCGCGGCTGCTGTGGACGTGAAAGCGTGGCCGTTGATACTGGACACAGGTAAAGACATCAACTTACACCAATGTACTATTGTATAATTCCCATTGTATGTAAAAGAAATGTTAAAGATCCCATATTATGCCTTTTTACAAAGTATTAGTTCCTGTCTCTATGAAGCCCCTCCTTCTGAAAAGCACACTGTGCTCTGATTGGTCAGCTGGGGACTTGTGTTGTGATTGGTCGACCGCTTCGAGTGTGTTTGGGAAATGTCCCGCCCCTTACCATAACCGCCAGTTTAACACACCACTAACTAACTCAACCAGGCCCCGCCCCTTTATTCTGCGTATTAATTATTATAATGAGGAATATTGTGAGGTGTTCCCGGAAGAAACTCAAGACACAATGGAGGCATTTCAGGAGTTCAGAAACACTGACACTGATATAGAGAAGAACTGGAGCTTTTTAATGATCAACCAGCAGCATTACACACTAAAGAAAGTGAAAAAAAGCATAATACGTCTTCTTTAAATAAGGTTTATTGGTTCCATTTCAGATGATCTCCCGAGAAAGAGGATTCCCCAGATCTACAAACCCCCCACCCCAGAGATGCTCGCCTACCTGGACTTCAGTGTGTCGACCACAGGAATCCTGGCTGGGGTCAAGGTGAATCTGACTAACCCTTCATCATCATCATCATCATCATCGTCATCTATGGGACAGTAACACTTTCATCTGTAAATGTGGGATGGCACTTCTAACAGCATGTGTTTGTCTCAGATGTCCCATGCTGCCACCAGTGCCTTGTGTCGCTCTATCAAGCTGCAGTGTGAGCTGTACCCGTCCCGCCAGATCGCCATCTGCCTGGACCCCTACTGCGGCCTGGGCTTCGCCCTCTGGTGTCTCTGCAGGTGAGAGACCAACATCACGCCTGCTTCGGCTGGCAGGCCAGTACACTCATGGTTAAAGGGATAGGTCACCCAAAAATGAAAATTATGATTTACTCTCCCTCAAGTCCTCCTAGGTGTATATGACATTCTTCATTCAGACGAATACAATCAGAGTTATATTAAAAAATGTCCGGGCTCTTCCAAGGTTTATAATGGCAGTGAATGGCTGTTTCTGTTTTGAAGTCCATAAAGTGCATCTATCCATGATAAAAGTGCATCTATCCATCATAAAAGTGCATCTATCCATCATAAAAGTGCATCTATCCATCATAAAAGTGCATCTGTCCATCATAAAAGTGCATCTATCCATCATAAAAGTGCATCTGTCCATCATAAAAGTGCATCTAACAATCATAAAAGTGCGTCTATCCATCATAAAACTGCATCTATCCATCATAAAAGTGCATCTATCCATCATAAAAGTGCATCTATTCCATCATAAAAGTGCATCTGTCCATCATAAAAGTGCATCTATCCATCATGAAAGTGCATCTAACAATCATAAAAGTGCGTCTATCCATCATAAAAGTGCATCTATCCATCATAAAAGTCCATCCATCTATCATAAAAGTGCATCTATCCATCATAAAAGTGCATCTATCCATCATAAAAGTGCATCTATCCATCATAAAAGTGCATCTATCCATCATAAAAGTGCATCTATCCATGATAAAAGTGCATCTATCCATCATAAAAGTGCATCTATCCATCATAAAAGTGCATCTATCCATCATAAAAGTGCATCTATCCATCATAAAAGTGCATCTATCCATCATGAAAAGTGCATCTATCCATCATAAAAGTGCATCTATCCATCATAAAAGTGCATCTATCCATCATAAAAGTGCATCTATCCATCATAAAAGTGCATCTATCCATCATAAAAGTGCATCTATCCATCATAAAAGTGCATCTATCCATCATAAAAGTGCATCTATCCATCATAAAAGTGCATCTATCCATCATGAAAGTGCATCTAACAATCATAAAAGTGCGTCTATCCATCATAAAAGTGCATCTATCCATCATAAAAGTCCATCCATCTATCATAAAAGTGCATCTATCCATCATAAAAGTGCATCTATCCATCATAAAAGTGCATCTATCCATCATAAAAGTGCATCTATCCATCATAAAAGTGCATCTATCCATGATAAAAGTGCATCTATCCATCATAAAAGTGCATCTATCCATCATAAAAGTGCATCTGTCCATCATAAAAGTGCATCTATCCATCATGAAAGTGCATCTAACAATCATAAAAGTGCATCTATCCATCATAAAAGTGCATCTATCCATGATAAAAGTGCATCTATCCATCATAAAAGTGCATCTATCCATCATAAAAGTGCATCTATCCATCATAAAAGTGCATCTGTCCATCATAACAGTGCATCTATCCATGATAAAAGTGCATCTATCCATCATAAAAGTGCATCTATCCATCATAAAAGTGCATCTATCCATCATAAAAGTGCATCTATCCATCATAAAAGTGCATCTATCCATGATAAAAGTGCATCTATCTTTATCATCTATCCATTTTTATCATGGATAGATGCGCTTTTATCATGGATAGATGCATTTTTATGATGGATAGATGCACTTTTATCATGGATAGATGCACTTTTATGATGGATAGATGCACTTTTATCATGGATAGATGCACTTTTATCATGGATAGATGCACTTTTATGATGGATAGATGCGCTTTTATCATGGATAGATGCACTTTTATGATGGATAGATGCACTTTTATCAGGGATAGATGCACTTTTATCATGGATAGATGCACTTTTATGATGGACAGATGCACTTTTATGATGGATAGATGCACTTTTATGATGGATAGATGCGCTTTTATCATGGATAGATGCACTTGTATGATGGATAGATGCCCTTTTATCATGGATAGATGCACTTTTATCATGGATAGATGCACTTTTATGATGGATAGATGCACTTTTATCATGGATAGATGCACTTTTATGATGGATAGATGCACTTTTATCATGGATAGATGCACTTTTATCATGGATAGATGCACTTTTATGATGGATAGATGCACTTTTATCAGGGATAGATGCACTTTTATCAAGGATAGATGCACTTTTATGATGGACAGATGCACTTTTATGATGGATAGATGCACTTTTATCATGGATAGATGCGCTTTTATCATGGATAGATGCACTTTTATGATGGATAGATGCGCTTTTATCATGGATAGATGCACTTTTATGATGGATAGATGCACTTTTATCATGGATAGATGCACTTTTATGATGGATAGATGCCCTTTTATCATGGATAGATGCACTTTTATCATGGATAGATGCACTTATATCATGGATAGATGCACTTGTATCATGGATAGATGCACTTTTATGATGGATAGATGCACTTTTATCATGGATAGATGCACTTTTATCATGGATAGATGCACTTTATGGACTTCAAAACAGAAACAGCCATTCACTGCCATTATAAAGCTTGGAAGAGCCAGGACATTTTTTAATATAACTCTGATTGTATTCGTCTGAAGAAGAATGTCATTTACACCTAGGAGGACTTGAGAGTGAGTAAATCATGGGCTAATTTTAATTTTTGGGTGAACTGTCCCTTTAATGTAATGTAAATGTTTGTGTTTGCAGTGTGTACTCAGGCCATCAGTCTATTCTGGTCCCTCCTCTGGAGCTGGAGACCAATGCGTCTCTGTGGCTCTCTGCGGTCAGCCAGTATAAAGCTCGAGTGACCTTCTGTTCGTATTCGGTGATGGAGATGTGTACCAAAGGCCTGGGCTCCCAGACTGAAGCTCTGCGGGTCAGTCTTACATTCACACACTCCTCAGCCGCCGTCACATTTACTGCCGTTCCGACAACATTCGTGCACGAATCCGGTCCTTGTCACGTGAATCCCCATGCGGATTTCACTCATGCTCAAGCTGGTCACGCCAGTTCATCGATCGCTTCACAACGGACAATCAACTTTTTATGTCATGTAAAATATCACACATATAGTGTGACCGCACCTTTAGTCTACATAATGTGACACATAATCGTATTTTATTATGACATTTAATTTTTGTTTTGAAAGAAACCAATGCTTTTTTTCAGCAAGGACGCATTAAATTGATCAAAAGTGACAGTGAAGACATTTATAATGTTACAAATGATTATTTTCCAAAGTTCTTTTGAACTTTCTATTCATCAAAGAATCTTGAAAAATAAAATGTATCAAATTTCCACAAAGATATGAAGCAGCACGACTGTTTTCAACACATCAGATCCTCATATTAGAGTGATTTCTGAAGGATCATGTGACACTGAAGACTGGAGTAATGATGCTGAACATTCAGCTTTGATCACAGGAATAAATCCCACTTTACTATATATTACATTTACATTTTAAATTACAAATTATTTCACTGTTTTTACTGTATTTTTTATCAAAAATACAATGCAGCCTTGGTGAGCAGAACCGAGCAAACTTCTTTCAAAAACATTAAAAAAGGGTGTATTTCAG
>NW_026606792.1:1805000-2052500 GCF_029890125.1 Rhinichthys klamathensis goyatoka | reverse complement strand
AACATATAGTAAAAACAGTAATATTAATTGATGTTTTCTATTTGAATATAAAATGTAATATAAACTGTAATTTATTCCTGTGATCAAAGCTGAATTTGTCACATGATCCTTCAGAAATCATTCTAATATGCTGACTTGCTGCTCAAGAAACATTTCTGGTTATTATCAATGTCGAAAATAGTTGTGCTGCTTCATATTTATTTGAAAAATCACGATTTTTTTTTTTTTGGCACTTTATTTCGACAGTCCACTTTAGACATTATACTAGCTATGAATAACCTTGTAACTACATGTCAAAAAACTCTCATTAGTTTTGTTTAACCCACTGGTGCTCCTTGGACACATCATCAGTGGTCATGGGGTGTTTCGGGTCTTAGATCATCAGACTCCCTCGCTCGGGACACCCAGCCGCGGGTCATCAGTCCCGGCGCTACCGCTAGCTTCTATCCTAATCCACAGCCACCTCGACACCTTTTCTGCAGCTCCGATTATGTTCTCGGTGGCTTTCCTTTCCTGCAACCCTCTGATGCCAAGGAGACTGAATGTCAGGGTCTTTCACTGTTTCTTTGTTTGCCCTGTGTCTGAGCACATGGCTCTGTCTGTGTTTGTGTTGGTCATGTGCTCTTCTAGTCCCGCCTCCTTGTTTCCCGTCACCACGCCCCCTTGTTTAGTCCACGTCTAGTCCTCGTTTGCCTGACTGTGTTCTCCTGATCCTCATGTGCTCTGCTCTCTTTATATTGTTCTCCTTTCCCTCATGTCTTTGCTGGTTCGTTGCATTCGTTATGTGTGTGTGTGTGTGTGTGTGTGTGTGTTTCCAACAGATCTTGTCAGTCAATGCTAGATTTTGTGTTCTTTGCCAGTTCTAACTTTGTATTTTGTGTTGTATTTATTTATTTCAGGTTTCTCTTTGTTCCTGATTTTTATTCTAGTCAAGTTCCAGTCTTTATTTTGCTCTAGTTTTCCCAAGCTTTGTTTTTGGTTTCTCGCTTGTTTTTAATTTGATTGTTGACTAAACTTATATTACTTTTCTCTCTAGTTCCCTGCAAGGTTGCAGTGTTGTTTTATTTCTTTTTTGCAAGTTTCCAGTTATTTATTTCTAGAGTTTTTTTTTTACTTATTTATTTTGCTAGATCCTGTTATTACAGTATTTAGTTTCTTTATTTGATTTTCTCTAGTCTTAGTTATCAGTTTTATCTTGCTTTTATATCTTGTTGTCTTGTCTTGTGTGTTGTCTCGTGTTGCTCCCTGGCCGTTGACTCTCCTGCGGTTGGAATAAAATATCAGATAGATGAACTGCATCAATAAGCTCTTCTTTTACCTGACAGACTTCAATTCTTTAGACATATATAATAATGCTGACATTTACACTCACTTATATTTTAAGAGAGAGAGCATTATGTGAAAAGATTACTTTGTTAGCAGCTCTTTAACACAAACCCGTCCTAAACAGCGCGTCAAATATCAGTCATAATCAATAAACGTAGTTTCTTGTTTTTTGTATCAATATTTATTTATTGATCCTTATTAATTTCATTTCAAATAGTTTCTGAATGTTATTTATATATAAAAACACTTATGTTATTCATGATCAAGTATCGTATTAAATGGAAACTTATTTTTACCGTTAGTAACGTGAGGCAAAAGAAGTTAGAATGAAGGACAAACTGAAATTCACGGTATTTCAACACAACTTCTGCTCATGTATTTGAAGGCTGCTATTGGTTCATCGAGGCTAAACGTCATATGCGACTACGCATTACTTTACGGAGAGTTTACGACCTACTAGCTACGTTCTACCTTACGAACAAATGGTGCAACGGAATAAAGTATAGTTAGTTACAAACCAGCTAGTAGTTACTAAGCCTCTAGTATGGACTTTACGTTACAATTGAAGAAAGAACTTACGAACGGCTGGTGCAACCCTACCCTGGTCTGGCAGCTAGTCTGCTACGTCTAGTCTCATCACCGACTGTCAAGCCTCTGGTTCCCTGAGCCGCTGCCTTGTCTCCATCTTTGGCCGTCACATCTTTGCTGTCTATCCCCGCCCAGCCTGTTTTCCAGTTGTGTGCCCTGCCCTATTGTTTGGACTGTGTTCCTATCTTGTGCTGTTACTTTGTTATCAACAAATAACACCCCTTGCTTATTCCTCATCTGGGTCCTCCCTCTCAGAATTCGTGACACTGAATGCCCGATTTAATGCCAACCTCAATGGCCTTCCAACCATGTCTCCTACACCCCTCTACCACCTCGAGATATGTCCCCCTTTTACACCCATGGGCCTCCTCCATCCGGTCTTCCCCGGGGACAGTGAGTTCCAACACAGCACTGGTTTAGAACAGTCAGATGTCTGACCTGAGTAACGTCCTTGCAATGTGATTTGGAAACTTCAACTGCTTCCTTAGATCGACCTTCAATGGCCAGTCATGTTGCATGCTGCCCGTTTGAGGCCCTTCACCTGAGGTCTTTCTCCCTCCCTGACAAAGGTGATGTTGTGCCTTGTTGTATGCTGATATTGACTCTGCTGTATTCCAGTGCAGATGGTACCAGCAACTGCTTTCAGCACCTGTTCATGGTGCCACCTGTACCTCCCCTCTCCCAATGCTTTTTGGGTAGCAGCTCAAGATGTGCTCCAGGGAACCTCTTCTTAGGCTCAGTTGGGATGTGGGCTGTGGGCTGTTGGCTAAACCCCAGCAATACAAATTAGATGGGCTTGGAAGGACACTATAGATCGACTGTATCTTGTACTTCCCAAGCTCTGCCCGGGTGATCTTGTGGGCCACTGCACTTTCCCAATTAGTCCAAGCTCCCTGTTTACACACATCCACTGTCCTACTCCAACGTTCCTCTTCTGCCTCTGCACGGATCTCTCCCTGGTCAGCTGACGTCTCTCTCTCCCCTGGGCTTTGTCGTAGCGAGGTCTTCTAATGCTCATCCGGCTGCCACAGAGCCTACCAGCATGCCTTTCTCAGCCCTGCTTCTCTCTAGGGTTAGATGTTAGGGTGAGGGTTAGTATAAGTTGACATGTAGTTACAAATTATGTAATTATTGTCGGTAGAATGTGTAAAGTGGACAATTGAAATAAAGTGTTCTAGATTTTATTTACTATATAAACTCATCATATTTCTCAACACACACAGATTCTGCCTGGGGTGAAGGTTATAATCGCCAACACAGAGACCAAAGGACCTCTAGGAGATTCTCATCTGGGTGAAGTGAGTTTCAAATATGGCAGCAAGTGTTACACAATGCAGAGAACCACAGAGAATGTTAAAATGTCTCTGTATTATGTATTGTCATGTGTAGTGAGTTGATCCGACTGTATTACAAAAACAGATTTGGGTGAGCAGCCCCCATAATGCCACAGGATACTATACGGTTTATGGCGAAGAGGCGTTGCACGCGGACCACTTCAGCACCAGACTGAGCTTCGGTGACACGCAGACGGTCTGGGCTCGCACCGGTTACCTCGGCTTCCTGCGGCGTACAGAACTCACAGATGCCAGTGGAGGTACTGTATACACACTAGTGTCCCTTTTCAGGACATTTCTGAGGTGACTTTTCTATTTAAAGGGATAGTTCCCTTTGAAATTAATTTTTGGTATGTTTTAGCTTACCTCAAGGACATCCAAGATGTAGGTGTCTTTGTTTCCGCAGTAGTTTCAATTTTGATATTTTTAGGTCAAACCGTTCTTGTCTGTCAGTCATATAATGCAGGTCTATGGTCACCACCTCAAAGAGCATGCACAGAGAAGGCCAAATTAAACATGATTTAATGACTCGTAAATGTAAGTACACATTTTGATGGCCTAAGACACGAAACGAGCGGTTTGTGTGAGAAAACGAACAGTATTTATATCGTTTTTACCTCTTGTAAAACAGCCACATCCAAGTACTCTGAGGGCGCGGGCGCTTCGGTCTTTTCCGGCTAACATTTCTGTTTAAACATCCCGGATAAGCGCAAATTAGTACCATTTTAATTAGCCGTCTTACTTAAAATCTCTGTTCTGCGTAAACAATGAGTGACGTACACGCGCGAGAGAGATCACTTCCGGCGCTTGCGCAGACCGAAGCGCCGGCGCCCTCAGATCACTTGGACGTGGCTGTGGTTACAAGAGGTAAAAACTATATAAATACTGTTCGTTTTCTCACACAAACCGCTCGTTTCGTGTCTTAGGCCATCAATGTGTACTTACATTTACGAGTCATTAAATCATGTTTAATCTGGACTTCTCTGTGCATGCTCTTTGAGGTGGTGACCATAGACCTGCATTATATGACTGACAGACAAGAACGGTTTGACCTAAAAATATCAAAATTGAAACTACTGCGGAAACAAAGACACCTACATCTTGGATGCCCTTGAGGTAAGCTAAAACATACCAAAAATTAATTTCAAAGTGAACTATCCCTTTAAAATTATTCTCAATAAAAGGCTGATTCGATGTACACCCTGACACATTTAATAGCTACATTTTCTATTTAGTTTTAATTCATTTTTGCTTTGCACTCATATCAGTAATGACAGTTGTGTGGTCCAATAAATCAATAATGTTTTGCATATTATTCCAGAGAGACATGATGCCTTGTATGTGGTTGGATCTCTGGATGAGACTCTAGAGCTGCGGGGAATGCGTTACCATCCCATTGATATTGAAACGTCTGTAATAAGATCACACAAGAGCATTGCAGAGTGGTAAGCAACATTTTTTAAATGTTTTCCTTGTACCTCATAGAATTGGGTTTTAATAGATAAACCTTTTATGTAACATTAATAATATTACAGCAGATTGTTTTAATCTTTTAACTGTAATACAGAGTTTTATTACATTCAATTTCAACAATTGAATGCACATTAGATTTATTTTTCATTTTTCATTCATCCATGACACCGTCTGAATGATAGTTAAGACTTGTATAGCAAGAATTATTGTAAAAACGTCCACCTTCAGCTAGTGGTTCATCAGCACCAAATTGCAGCTTTCTGGTGATCCTGAAGACCTTGATTCGCTTGTTCGGGTGTGTTAGATTAGGGTTGAACTCTGCAAGACATTGGATCTCGAGGGCCAGAGTTGAGAACCCTTACTTTACAGGGTGATAAGTATATTTGACTTGCACAAATATCAAAACATTGTTCAGACAAGTTACTTTTCCTTAGAAGCAAAATTGCATTATTAAAGGAAGTTTTGAGTTATAGACAAGATAAGAAACATGGATCTACAGTATTTGTGTTACCACAGAAAATGTTTACTCATATTACAATACCTATTACCTATTATACTCATATTACAAAAGATTTGCTGTGGTATTTTTGTCATCTTATGGTTCCAAAGCAACATACAACATACAAGTATTGTTGGCCAGTCAAACACACTGCACACCAAAACACGTATTCTTACACACAAATGGACCAGCTCTAACATTGATAACTAGAAAGTTCCCTATCAGTCAGTCACGTTCAACGTTACGTCAGAACAAACTGACAAATTGGAATCTCGCCTGAGAGCCCAATCACAAAACAAGCCAATGCACATTGGCGAGTGAGATTTGCATCGCAAGCCACTCCCCGTCCATATGGGTATATAAGGCAGCATGCAACACTCGGAGCCGAGCAGATGTTGTTTTACTCTGCTCTTCAATCATTGTTTGAGTAAGCAGAACAAGAGGGAAGCTGTTCCAGTGTTGGTGTGACGGCGCGTTCAAGCAGAGGTCACGTTCAATAAAAGAGCATTGCACAGATAAGTGCTGCCATTGTCCCCCTAGGCGCCTCAACACTGAAAGAGCACATTTTTCTAAAAGAGTAAACACGGGTGTGACTTGTGTGGATGTGACGATCACTACCCAATGCGTCTGGGCCATAAGCACGCTGAAGTAGTGTTCGTTGATGAGTTATGCTCCCTCTGCAGGAAGATAACCATTGCGATGTTGACAATGAGACTCATATGCCTTGAAAAATGTGGAGCCTCCCCTGCTATTCCCCAATCTGGTGTCTCTGCCCCACAGTGAGCCACTTCGGCTCTCTGACCGGGTTCCTGGGAATGGCCAGCGGTTGTGGCGTTTTCTATTGGGATCCCAATTCTTCAATCTGTTTGCAAGCCACGTAACTGCCTGATGTAACACCGAACGTCACTGACTGATAGGGAACGTCTCGGTTATTAATGTAAACCTCGTTCCCTGAAGGGAAACACAACCCCTTTACCACCACTTGAACGGACGGGGCCTTGTCTCGGCTCCTCAGGGGAAAACTTGGAAAGCTCTCAGGCGAGATCCCAAATTGTCTGTCTATTTTGATATAACATCTCCGTTCCCTCCTTCAAGGAACGGAGGTTACATAAATAACCGAGACGTTTTGATACCATCCCTTGTGAAAAAGCTTACTTTTAATGCTAGTACTAGTACATACTTTAGCCTAGTGTAAACTCAATGTAATGTTCTTCTCAGACACTTGACGTTCAATTCAATTGAATGTTAATTGCAATTATATGAAAAGGTTTTGTTTAAATTGATATTAAATGCAATTAGCTTAGCGTTGACCCACTTAAACAGGACTCAAGCACATCTTTATATGATATAATATATAAATAATTTCATGATTACTTGTGTTGTCTTTGAAATGCTTTCTGTGATAATCGACCACATGCCACAAATGCTGTTGATCAAGGTTCATTTAACTGGAAGCATTCTTTAAGACTTCCTGAAGATTGAATCATCAGTATGAATATCTTTCTTTATGAAATTTCAGTATTTTGTTCCATTGGTAGAGTGAATTCAATCTCATCTCAATGGCAAAAAGTGCCCCAATCATCCTGAATTCACCCTTAGATATTTAAAAAAAAATTCAACAGGCATCTTTTGCAGTGTATGTAATCTGCTTTTTCTACCTAATTAAACACGCCACCCGTCTTCTTACTCTCTCCTCAGCGCTGTGTTCACATGGACTAATCTACTGGTGGTGGTAGTGGAGCTTGAGGGGTCAGAACAGGAAGCCCTGGACCTTGTTGCCCTGGTGACCAATGTGGTTCTGGAAGAGCACTATCTCATAGTAGGGGTTGTTGTGGTAGTGGACCCTGGAGTCATTCCTATCAACTCCAGAGGGGAGAAGCAGCGAATGCACTTGCGGGACGGCTTTCTCGCCGACCAGCTGGATCCCATATACGTGGCCTACAACATGTGAGAATGTGTAATGTGGAGGAGGAACCAGATGCCAGAAAACTCTGTATATGCAAATTTACAAAGGAAGCATTAGCGGAAAGTTTGGACAGTCTTGCCTCTTCCTCCACACACATGAAGAGTCCTTGATGGAGCTATGCAGTTTATTTTTTATATCAAACTGTCAGAATGCCTTGAAAATAAAACTCTGATTCAGTGGTCAGGGCAAATGACTTGATTTCATCTCCTGTTGTCTTGTGCGACACAATTGAGTTCAGTTCTTATTCAAGCACACTCGTTCTGCACATAACACACATGAGTGTTGAATGTTCCCTGTGTGTGAGGAGGACCGGCCCAAATGGGCAGAGGAGTGCCTGATGTCAACAGCAGGATCCAGATTCTAGGACCATTGAACTTTCAAGGCCATGTGAAAATGTGTAATGCACTTCATTTCACAGCATTACTGTTGTAGCTGTAAAAAATGCACAAACCCAAGTTTTGTTTGGTTTGTTCATTTTACATCAACACGCAAATCTTTGATAAATGTTTTATCCGGAGACCGAATGGCAATAAGGAAATGGATATCAGAGTCTTTGTTTTCAAGAAAGCAGTACTGAAGGTGTGCTGTGGATCTGCTGCTTCACGAATTCACAAGCTTATGCATTCCCAGCTAGTGTTTCAACATGGGCCTTAAATATTTTCATACGCCTGTGGATTGTTTGTAATTTGTATTTCCCCATTCATTAAACTCATTAATGTGTGAGCTTTTAGACTGTGCAGGATAGGAATCAGGGTAATAAGTGTATAGATGAAGAGTCTTATTCAGGTAACCAAGTCCCAATCTGAAAAATATTTCTACTCAAATTTACATTTACAGCAGTTGTCATTTACTTAATTTTTTTACACTGTATGACCATTTACGAGTAGTGTATCTTATATTCCTGCAGAAGGTGACATTTTTAGTCTCCTACATATTACTGATTGAAAAGAAAGTATCCTTTTCCCTTAATTCATTACAACATACCTAACAGATGGGACCGGTATTTCAGGAAAACTGACCACTGCAGATGAGGGCTTCTGATTCTTCTTTTCATTACTGTGTTAAAGAGTGATAATTGCTTGTATTTACACCGAGTTGGCCAGCACTGTATAGACCACTTCTAACAATGCTTGATTTATTTTATTGTGCTCACTACGTAAAGGATAGGCGATTTGCCTGCTGTAATTATGTACAGAATTTGTGTAATAAGTTATTACTGGGACACCAGAAACATATGAACACTTTTGGCATGGTTTTTGCAGTGGCATGGAGGAAACCAGATGCTGCTCAAACTGAAGTTTCATTTCTTGATCAAACAGTAAGGAGAACAACATGAGTCACTATTCATGTAATATTTTATATTGCAATAGACTCAAGAAATGGTTTTGCTGCAAAGATTGTAAAGCACATACAGCATCTGTATCGCAGGATGTTTAATGTTTATTTGCAGTTCTGTAATTTAGTGAATATTTGGTTGACAGCTTTTGACTTCTGTTAATATTTCTTAATAAAAATCATGCTTTTAAATTAGTGGCATTGCAATTTTAATTCTATTGTCATTTTTAATGCTCATTTCACAGACATATTTATCCAAAGTAACTTACATTGCATTCAAGATATACATTTATTTCATGCTTTTCCTGGGAATCAAACCCATTACATCGGCATTGCTCTACTGTTTGCTACAAGAATGCCCAGTATACAATAATAGAAATGCTAAATAGGCTATAACAGTAAACAAGAAGAGAACCAGCCCTAGAATTATCAAAACATGATTACAAAGAGTTAAGAACTTTTGAGTATGCATGGTAGCAGTACTAAACAGATGAAAACAGAAGATCAGCACTGTTACTTGGAAAGATCCTCATGATCGTCTCAGTGGAACATAGTCGTTAATTTCAAGCTACTTCAAGAAATGTATTCTTCTATTTTTTCCAAAAGCTTTGTTGCAATTTCCAGTGCACTTCTAGCATTATCAACGCTGAACTGCTTGTTTGGGATGTGAGGAAATTGGTGATAGTTCGGATACTGAGTTTTTCTGCCATCAACACCAAGTTCAGTCAGTTGCCTCACAGTGTTTGGTAAAGAAGTCAACTGTGAGCTGTAATGGGAAACCTGCTGAGCAAGGCTAGTTATTGAGCAGTTTTTGGGATGCTCTCCACTTCTCCTGTACATTGCTGCTATCAGGGCTTTTTCCACAGCCTGATGCACCTTAAACAGACACCACTCTGAGCAATCTCCTCCAGTGTCATTGTGAGCTGCTCTGATGTCACATTGAGCCTGTTCATACCAGCGGTTTGCCTCTCCTCTGTTTGGCCTTGGTGTTTCTCTGTGGTATGACCAGAAGTTATAGTGTCTTCTAGAGTAGTTCTGATAGAACCTCTCACGCCCCCTCCTGTGTCTTCGAGCCTCTGTGTTCCACGTGTCATAGAAATCTCTCCAGGTTGAGGATGTGCTATGTGCAGTTATCCCTTGTTGAAGTTCCTTAATTCTCTTTTGCAGGTATTTGAATGCCTCACTGGCAAGTTCTTCATTGCCTGGGTTTTTGTCTGGATGCCACTGGAGGTAGAGACGTTTAATGGCTTTTTGTTTGTCCTCACTTGACATTTTCCAGATTTCATTCAAGCTTTGGTCAATTTTTCTTTTGATCTCTTCAAATGTCCCTGGAAAGACTGCGTTGGGTGGAGGCCTGGATGCCAAAAGACGTTCTATATCGGTGCAAGTGGACCCTGTGTTGGGTGGAGGTCTGGATGTCAAAAGACGTTCTATATCTGTGCAAGTGGACCCTGTTGACACAGTTGCCTTCTTTTCTCGTTTAAATTGGTAAAGGTCAAGAGAGCTTACTTCAATGAAGTCATCGCTGCCAACTTGTATTTTATATCTGGCAGGAAATTGTCTTATTTGTCCCAGTGCATCATCCAGTCGGTTGATAACAATGGCATATAAATATTCACCGGATTCGTCCTTGCTGAAGCCAACATACTCTCCACTTTCAAAGTTGTTGAGGAAGTTCATATCAAGGCAGTCATGCCATTCTTCAGGTATGCGACATCCAGGTTTCGGTAAGCCATTGTGTCCTTCCTCGTGGCCACTGTAATGAATGCCATGGTTTGCCAATGTTTTCTCAACATCCTCCATGTTATCACACAGGAGAAGTTGCCCAAGGACTTGAAAGCTTGAGGTGGTCAGACAGTTCTTTAGAAGAGCATTGATTTCTTTAGTAAGACACATATTAACTTCATTTACTACTTTGGGGACCATGTCATCATTGTGTTTCAAGTAGAAACTGCATCCATCTTTCTTTCTTTTCACATAAACATCTGTCTCAGCCTTACTACCTTCAATTGGATCATGGTTTAACAGAAGTTTAGTCTGAAGAGTTTTGCAACAGATAATCTGAATCTTAGAGAAGATTTCTTCACACTTTCCGACAGCTTCCGACTGTGAAATCCCACCTTTGCTGTCTTCTCTGATGAGACAGACTAGTCCATGAAGAAATGCAGCAGAAGACAAGTGTTTGTCAAACCAGCCACTAAATTCACATTCCCCTTCATCACAATATTGGACACTTGCTCCCGCCAGCTTTTCAGAAATTACATCCGAGAGAAATGTGGGGCGAACTTGCAGGGGAAGGAACTGCAACAATGTTTGATGTTCGTAGTGATCATTTCCAAGATGACAGCAGTTTAATTTTTCCAGCAGTTTCAGCTTGGTTTCCAAAGGACCCTCAAGTCTTGCAGGCTGGAAGACTGTGTCGTTGAAAAACAAAGTGTTGGATTCATAGAGTCTTCCATCTGTTGATGGAAGATAAAGTGGGTTGTTTCGGAAACAGGATTTGTTCTGATTCTCTTTAAGCAGGTTAAACAGCTGTTGTACAACACGCCTCACAGCTTTCTGCTGATTTGCCTGAAGACTGTCTTTGTCAGAACTATCAGAATAGATTTCTTGAAGAACAGTGATATATTGATTGACGGTGGGCCTCTCATTTACACCAATCTTCCCGAGGAAGTCTTCATATTTCATATACTTTGATGGAATGCAGAACAAATAAGGCCTAAAGTCAAGAGCATCATGTAGCACAAGTGCTGTCTGCTTTGCCTTCACAAGTTTTGTCCCGTTTTCCACCAAGATAATGGGGAGGTCTGAGAACAGAGAGGCATCAAAATGTATTGACTGCAGGTATGCATATGATTTGCTAAATACTGTGTTTCTTGTTTCCAACAATGTGTTAGTGTCACACTGAGACCTACAAATGTGACCGATCACGGAAACTAGGGACACAAGTCGGTTCTTCGGCATTTTGAGTTATTCATAGATTCTGAAAGTGTAGTCTCCAAGCTTTCCAACGATGTGTAACACGTGGAAATCTGATAATATTTGGAGAAGTTGTGGCCATTTGAAGGTAGGAACTCAAAAAAGGTAAAATGGGTGAAAACGGCCTCAAAAGATTGTGCATTCTCACCTCTCTCTCCTGCTGGGAGTGACAATAGGGCTCATTTACATCTCATTTAGATAAGCCATACCCCCTGTAAAGCTCCCCCTGTGCTTTACAGCTTTTTTTTCTTTCCTGAGCTAGCTAATAACAATAGGTAGGTATGGGAAGGTCTAAACAGACTAAACATGAGATAACATGTACGTGTTCTTAGAATTAAAACAAAACGACAAACTTTAATGCTTAATGCAAACTCACCCCCAGGACCGGCGAATGCACTTCTGCCGCTCTAGGCGAAAAACAATTGTGCTGCCCCTCTATTTGCAACGTTTACCAGCAACAACACACAAAGACCAATATGCCATATACATATAACGCAAAACCAGCAACAACACACAAAGACCAATAAGCCATAGGCCTACATATAACGCAAATAGTGCGCAACGCGCGTGTGCCCAAAATGTCAACAATATTAAAGTTTATGCAGGAGGTAAATGCCTGCTGGCATTTTTCTTTAAGCAGTCATGACAGGAATTTTCCAAATAATCATATTTCCTCCTCAGATTACTGTTGCAAATCTCTTTACACCACTTTCTTATGTGCGTATACACACACAAATGAAATGTCCGCAAGCACATTATCATCAGCAGGTTCAGCATCTTAAATAACGACTAGAGAGCAAATGAAGCTTAACTTACGTTTCAGAAACGCGCACGGCAGGCCTTCATCGCAGCAAAGGTCTTAACTGCATCCTCTATTTCGATTCTCTGTGCCAGTTCATGTTCTATGGAGATTGTTGCCAGTCCATTAAGTCTGTTCCCTGTTCACAAAACGTTCCCCATTCAAAGCAATCGGGACATCACATATGAAACAGTTAGCCACCGCTGTCAGCGAGCCGAGCCGCCGTATTCAAGCACCGAGGGCGCGCGCGCCGCGCCCATACCTCCGGTTCAGTTTCCCGAGCCCACAAAGTGCGGCGAAAACATTTTCGGTGTAACTGCCACGCTTCAGCTCGTCTGCGACAATCTTTGCGGCGTCCATCTTCATTGAATTTTGATATCAGATAGAGCCGGCCAGAGCGCTGCATATTAAGTAGCCACGCTGTTGGGGGGCGGGGGCAAAAGCGCCGGCGGCTATTCAGTATGGAAATACACACAGACAATGACACGCCCCTACTGCATGCTAGAATCTCCGAAAAACAAGCCGATTTCAACCTCAAAATGTACGCTTTTAAATATACCAATACTGTTATCTCAAACATGTAGAGGCTTCTTCATGATCTCAACTAACAGATTCTGCAAAAAAGCGGAAATCACCAATTTTGGAAAAAAACGCTTCTTTCTCATTTTGCTCGCAAGTTGTGCTGCCGACTTGTGTCCCTGGTTTCCGTGACGGGTCACAAATGTTTTTCAGATTAGCAGCTATTTGTCCAAGGGGTGGAGTCTCCAAGGCTCCGACATCCTTCATTTTCTTTATATGATGATGGGAGCAGAGTTCTGAAGGTAGGATTGGCATAGATGTCCATATCAGATAATGGTGATCATTGTCTCTGTCAATCAATGATCCACTGATTGCAACAACCTCCCTCTCTTGAGCAAAGGCCTTGTGATAATCACAAAGTTTTTGCTGAATTTTCACTGGAAATATGAATTTAATGTTAGCAACTCTGTTCAGTAATGTAGAGTTTTTGTCAATACTCTTTGACAAAACAGTCCTAAACAGGAGATTTGATCTTTCCTTAAGAACATATAGAGGAGTGTTGCCTCTAGTTTCAGATTCAATTCGTTTTGCAAACTGAATGATTTCCTCATCAGACACTTCATGTTTCAATCCAAGGTCCTTCAAGAGACGATATACTTTAGTTTGTTTACCTTGGAAATTGTCCCAAAACGTCTTTGGCACAAATCTCTCTTTTGGAAGCATTACCCTGTAAAGGGATACACTGTCATCATAGAAGTACGAAGCCACCTGAAGAGAGCCATGGATGTCTTGAATAAATCTGACATCTCTCAATGCAGAGACAATCCTGGGGTCCACTGGTCTAAATTTCACTAACAACCGCATTAAATCAAGCAGCTTGGCCTCTTTCATAATGTGCACAGAAGGAAGAATAAACTGTACACAGAACTCCAGATCATCTAGAATCCGAATGTTTAGAATTTCTGACAATTCTAAGTTTATCCAGTTGTGCTTGAGGAAAATACTGTCACGTCCATCAACATGGTACAAGTTTGGAAAATCATTCTGATATTCAGAATTTAGAATGAATATGATTCTGTGTAAATCAATCCTTTCCCTCTTTCCAGTTATTGACTCAAACAGGGGCAAGGACTTGAGCATACCCACATGTCCACTCTTCTTTTTGGAATCTCTGATCCCATTCTGTAAGAAGTGTTGAAGATCTACACATTCATCTTTTGACAGCTTCTCAAACTGGGAATGAGGTACATGATAAACCTCTTCTAAAACAGCACTGCTGTCTCTTGTTTGCAGGAGCTCTGGATTCATATACTTGAAAACTAAGTCTTTGAAATCAATGAAAAAGCTGATGTTTAATTTCATGAACCCCAGTTTTATGAGAATGGAAGCAATATTTTCATCTGGCTTCAGAATCACTTTTGATACGTTCCCCATTGTTTGTAAGAAATGTGTGTAATTTTGACTAGGGCAAATGACTGGTAAAATAGGACTGTCATCAAAGTGCTTTTTTATCTCACTGTAGACATTCATCTTATCATTTTGGTAGAATTGCTCTTGATCCTCAAAGAAGCTCCATAATGTTTTCAGCCATTTGACCGTCTCTGTCTCCGCTTTGTAAAGCTGGCACCTTTGATCAGGTAATGACTGACTGAGCAGCTGCTCAAGTTTCCATTTCAAATATTGTGCTGCCGTGGCAATTGTTAAGCCCTTAATATACTTTCCCCTCTGTAGAATTTGAATGTGATTTCTAATGACATCATTATCTGCAAACACTTCGTGGTGTCCTTCAAAAAGACTGCAAAATCTTGATATCAGCTTTGGGGATTTAGAGTCAAAGACTCTTAACATCTGATCTTCTGTGAGGAGAAGAGGCAGCCCATTGAGGTCATGGACATTTTTCTCATTGGCATTTGTCAAGCAGAAGCTCAGAAGTTTTGAACATCTTGTTTTATTTTTGATCAAGGTCTGGTTGATGGGCAAAGGCAAACTACTTGTTGTCTGTGAAGGATCATTTAACGATCTTTGCTTCAAGAAGTTAATCACTGTTGAAGCGCTGACTTCTGTCACATTCACACCAGCTGATTTGAAATTCTTTTTTATTTCATTCATTTTGCAGGTGTTTGGCACTAATTTCATCCCGACGTCATCTAAAATTTTAAAAATTCCTTCATGGTCATCAGTTGAAAAATATGGACAATCTGCTGAATGTGGTTTAGATGGACTGCACCAGGTAACTGTGTATTTTTGTTGTGAAAGATGTGATGACTCAACAGAAACAGCGTGTACAGTGGGTATGACAGGAAGATCACATTGGCTGATTGATCTATAGACCTCATGGATCATCTCATGCCAGACTTTGTCTACTTTCTGTGAAATGCATGGAAAGTAATTAAGGCAAGAAGTCTCTAGCTGTGACTTGAGGAATAGAAGAGTTGTAGGTGTATCCTTCTTTATGAATGAACACAGACATAACAGGAGGTTAGCATAGAGAGGTGAAATGATGTTTATTTTAAGTGACTGGTTCCACTCAGTCTTCAAACTAGCACCATCCTCTTTCCACAAGTCCCTTCTAGAAGAATCTACTTCAAAATTTGCATTCACATGAACTGGTAAACCAGTTTGTCCAGGTAAGGGTAAAGAACAAAATGCCCTGCCAGTAAATGTGTGGTTAAATGAGCTGCTCCTACATGCAGCCAGAGCAGCTTGAGGAACTTTGAAATGATCTTGCTTGTTTTTTCTCTCATGGATTTGTTTTGAGAAACCAAAGTACTCTGCAATGACCCACTGACTTTGTTTGATTCCAGATGAGATTTTCATGGTGTAGATGATTTTGCTGGGTTCTGCTGTTCCTGACATCAGGGATTCTCGAACATGGCTGTGAAAGTTTTCCTTGCTTACCATGCTCTTTGCTGTGTATGTCTTTTCAACTCCGAAAAGACATTTTGTTTGTGTTCCATCTTCACTTATCTCCAAGAACTGTATTTTTGTGATGTGTTTTAAGAAGAGAATTAATCCTTCAGGATCTTCAGTCAAGGCATAGTAAAGTTCCTTCATGTCATGATCTGTGACGGTATGTCTAGATATTTCAGATTTTTCTGCCATTTTCTCTGTCCTGAGAGGGAGCCTGAACATGGTTCCAGAATCGAGTGGAAACATTTCTGGAAGAAAGGTATGATAAACATCCTCAAAAGAATTTTTAAATTCGTCTTCCATTGAAAACATGCATCCTGGGGACTGCTTTGTTACATTTTCCACGTATTTTAGATTTGGATCAGAAATGCAGAGCCATTTGTCACCAGTCAGGATAGATGGACAATCTGTCAGATGATACACAGAATTGAAGCCAAGTCCATATTTTCCAGTTCTGCCTAAAGAACCATGTTTTCCTCCTTCCCCCAGCTGTTGAATGCCTTGCAGATCATCATCAGAAAATGTTCTGTTGTTGTACACACAAAGAGCCGGGCCTTGAACCAGTTCCCATTTCTTCCCAAAAATCTTTTCTGTCTTATGTTTTCTTTTGTCCCACACAAAGTGAATTTCTGTTGCCTCTGCATCATCCGCATTTTGAATGAGCTCTTTCAGAATATCCTTTTTAGATGGATATGCATCAATAATATTTTTTATTCGGACAGTTAGTTTCTCTGTTTGTCCAAATTCTTTGGCATGAAGGGAAAACCCACTGACCAAATGATTTTTAAGAGTACGGTGTCTAGTTGTCATTACACCAAAATGAAAGGCCACAGAACGAGGTATCAGATCATGGACGAGCTTGACACCAGCTGAGACAGGCATCCATGGGCTGTCATTAAATCTCAGCTCTTTAGAAGATGTCAACACACCTCTCTCATCAGGCATGAGACAGTTTGTAAGCTTTTCTTCTTTGATTTTGTATAGCCCATTTATGAGTATTGCAACACACTTATGGAGGTCTGACATGGAAAGAGGTTGAGAACCATTTAAAGCCTTCATTTTATGAAGTGCAGCAACAAATTGCTCTTTTGTGAACTGTTTTTTGATGCCAAGGTAATGCCAGAGCCTCTCAAATTTGGAGAAGATGACTGGAAGCACATAGAGATATGGTTTCTCCTCAAATTGTTCACTTTTGGCCACTGACCTTACATTTACAAAGTTATCCTCAATGAAAATGAATGGAAAAGATTTTGCATGCACAATAATGGGATTGGGATTTTTCTGTTCCAACAAGTAATAGTTGAGATATTCATAGCAAGAGTGAGCCATGTTGAAGAGAGTAGTATTTTCAAATGTATCGCAGTGTTGGTGTGCTTTTAACAGCTGCTGAAGCACCGTCTCAACTGGTGGATTTGTAAGTACTCTCAATTTTTGGAGAACTGGATCATAATTGTGTATTTGAAGGTTTGAATGATCAACTGTGAATTCTGTCAAGCTTACTAAATTTCGACAACTGTCATTGTAAACTTCAGAGGGTTTTTTAAGAATGGTGGCATTCTTATTTTTCTGAACTAAAGGAACTAAGCCAGGAAGGAATGGTATTTGAGACAGTGTGTGCCAGTGTTGAGAATTCACATCTTCAGAGGAGTCTTTCATTGACTCCATAAGGCATTGAAGACATTTACGATATTCAGATTTATCCAGTTGCCAAACACTGGATATCTTTCCTGCTCTTTCTATGATATCCTCTAAAGGGAGGCGATCACTCAGCATTCCCAAATCTGAAAGTCGTTGAATCCTTTTTGGTGAGAGAAAGTCATTTCCTGTTCCTTCAAGAAAGCGTCCTTCCTTAAGTTCATACAAACAAGCCATTTTTCCAGAAGGATTCACAAGTCGCTTGATTAACTGAAGCTTCTTACAACTTTGTGTTGAAATACAAGGGTAGCTTTTCAGTAGGTCATCAACAGCTGGATCATTCAAGTCAATGGCATTCAGCACAAGAGTATTTCTGCTGTGTGTGTCCACAGAACTCAAGTTCTCAAAAACAATGTTGTAAAACTCAGGCCAGTTGATTGTTCTATGTTTTATCTCTGTCTTGAAGCCACAATCGATGAAACTCTGTCTTACCCAAGATGGGAGAGAAACAACACTGGAATATGAAGCTCCCAAGCTCAAGAACACTTTCATGGCAATGTCTCCAATTACTCGGTTCTCCTCAATTTTTGGATTCAGAAATCGTACCTTGTCTATAGAACACCAATTATGTCCATTGCTGAAAAGCTCCAGAGATTTGCTATTGGCATTCTGCACAACTGCTGAGTAGAAAGACTCAACCATGGGTACAAATGTTTTGCTTACTGTCTCTGTGTTAGGCCAGAATGTATGGAAGGAATAGTTCTGGATGTGTCCATTTTGGGCCATTTTTTTCAGCTCAAGTAGTATAGTGATGTAAGCAGAGGTTACAGCATCTTTCATCAAAGCTTTGTTCCACTCAGACTTCACTCCTTTTTCCCATAGACTTTTCCTATTAGATGTGACTGCAAAAGTTCCATTGACATGGACTGGAAGACCTGTCTCAATTGAGAGAGGAAGAAAGCAAAAAGCTTGGCCATCATGCTTCAGGCTTTCATCAGGGGACCATGAATTAGTTTTTACCTTTTTATGCAAAGGTACAGCTATACCTCCAATTGGAAATGAAAACAAATGTTCTGTTTTATTTCTTCTCTGAAACATTTGCAAAGAATCATGCGTCCCAAAACATGAGTACAAAAGCCAGTACTGGGTGAGGGATTTATCTGAGTTATCCTGAACTATTTTAACAATGTGTGCTTTGTTGACATCAATAATGTTGTGGCATTTGATATCACTATTTCTGAAGGTGTTCTCGATGTCTTGGAGACATGTGTCATTCGAGACAGTAAATGATTTCATGACTTCTCTGGATATTTTGAGAGGAGTCTGAATCTGATCAATCCATGGAGGAGTCGATGCATTTTCAGGGACAATTTGAAGGGAAATAGATGTAATGCTCTTCAGAAACAGTAGGTGTGTTTGTGAGTTGTCAGTCAAATGATTTTTAAAACTTCTAATTCGCTCTTCATCATATACCTTTGAACTGATCTCTGACTTGTTGGCCTCCTCCAAAGTGCGAAATGGTAATTTAATCAAGGTGCCATTGTAAGATTTCTTGCTGTTTTGCACTGAGAAATCACAATCAAAAATTCCTTCATAAGATTTAAACTGTCCAGGAAACCTTTTGTACAGTCGTTCCTGGAAAGGGTCAAGTTTAATTCCTGGGTTTCCTTTGCTGAGGAGGTGCTTTTCCAAATGGGTGACATTTGGATCAAGAATGAGAAGGCTTTTCCCACTCAAAATCGAGGGAATATCACTCACATGGTAAACAGCATTAAATCCAAGCCCAAACTTTCCAATCATCTCGACTTTGTTTTCCTTTGATGCTGATCCCACTTTGACAATGTTTATCCAGTCTTCTTGTGAAAAAAGCTCATTGTTGAAGATCCAAAGGCATGGTCCATTGCAGAGAGCCATTCCATGATCAAAGAGTGTTTCAGGGGGGTCTTTGTGTTTTCTGTAGTCAAGAAGGAATTTACATGTGGTTGCCCCAGCATCTTCAGCATTTTGTATGAGTTCTTTGACAATGTCACTTTCTTCATCATACTCTTTAAGAATGTTTTTAATTCTTTGAGTAATTGGTTCAGATTGCCCACACTGTTCTATACCATAGAACTCTTGCTCTCCTTGTATGAGCTGTGGTTTTAAGATGCGAGTACTTAAGAATGGGACTTTCAACCATCTTGCAGTTATGGGTAGAACTTCTTCATGAATGACATAGAACTCCTCATTGTCTTGTTTCAGGTCATCAAGTCCTTCAGCACTGATGTCACAGAAGACTGTTTTGGACAAAGGCTGCAGAGTAAAGTTTTGACTTTGTGCCATGACAGGCACAGGGGTACTGTCCTTTAAAAGCTTCTCATTCTTTCGCATCCAGTCAAGAATGGCAATTGACACTTTAAGTTCCATCAAGTCTCCATGAGGAGGATCCCTACAGTCAATTCTGTGTTTAATGTCATTGAGTATGTCTTCAATCTCCTCATCGGACAGTGTTTTCTTCACACCAAATTTTGTTAGCAGGTTTTCATATTGCAAAAACTCTTCAGGCACTTTCTTGATGTAGGGGCTTAGATCCAGTTCAGGTGGATATGCTAAAACTATATCTCCTGGAAAAACAAACTCACTTTTATTCCATATCCAAGGAATGCTTTTTGTGTTCATTAAAACTGTGAAATTTCTCATGTTGTCTTGCATGAATTTGTAAATACTGTGCAGCTCGGTTTTAAGCTGAAAATCTGAATTTGGGTTGACCATTGATCTCAGTGCAGAGAGGTTCTCCAAGACCTTTTCAGCAGGAGGGGGCTCATGAAGTCCAAGATTTTTGCATAGGTGTCCTGTTAGCTCAGCTGTAAGTGGCATTACATATCCAACAATTGAAGAATACTTGGAATCCCTTACTTCAGTCGGCTTATAGAGACCTTTCTTAAGATTTCTTAAGCTTCCATTCAAGAACTTTGGATTTTCACAGGGAACCCACTGCTTTTGCATTATCTTTTTTACCTGCTCCTTGGTGAATTTGGAAAGGAAATCATTCTTATTCAGTACTTGAACAAGAGTATGTGCTTTTTTTAATGCCTTATCTGGTGAGTGGACACAAAGCTTTTCAATATGATTCATGACTTGGAGTATATTTTCTGTTGATATTTCTTTTTGCTCTGTCCTTAGGCCAAGGCGTTGCAGACTCTGAAGCATTTTCTGGGTCTTTGTGTAAATAGGTGGGGGAAAGAAATCTGCCTCGAAAAGATCCTGAAATGTCTTGTTTCTTGGATCAAAAACATCTGAGGCATGTTTCTGTTCTCCGTGAGTTGTCTCAATAAATTTTAGACTTTTAGTTTTCATGAGCAGCTGGTCACTTTGTGAGAGTAGAAGGCTACCATTATTCAGTATCCAGGTCATTACTGTCTGTTCCTCACCTATTTTGAAAGAGGCTGTCTCAATGCAGTCAACCAAAAGAACAGCCACCTTAGCGGCATCTAAGAGTTCAATATTCAGAAGAGTCAAAAGTCTACGATCAGCTTCATTTGCACACTTTACAATGGTCTCAGGCATTGGCAAATCATCTGGAATGGCTGGTTTGGTGGTTGAAACAACTGCTTGCTTTGATTGAACTGTAACATATTTCCCAGACATCATTCTGAAGATTGGCAACATGGAAAGCAGGATCTTCTCAGCATTTGAGAGAGAATCCAAAGAAGAGAGGTACACTTTCAACTCCTCTTTTTCCTGTGATGAAGCAGAGGCAATGCCTTTGATAAGCTGATCTCTATGTGAGTTCACAAAGACTTGTAAAACACTTCTTGGTGAAGCAGGAAGAACATACCTATCAATGTCATGATGTCTAAGACATTCATCTCTTTTTATGACTGTACACCCCACCATCCTTAACACTTTCTGAACATGATCTGACAAGCTAGACACTGTGCTACTCTGAAAAATCAAAGTTGTGTTTCTCTGCAACTTTGCTAACAGTACAGTATTGCCTGAACTCTGTAGTGGCTCCAGTGGAATTAAAGGCATGTCAATAAAATAATTTAACTCGTTCCATTCAGTGCTAAGAAACTTCCAGAATTCAGCCAGCCAGCTCTTTGGTGGATGATGATCTTCTGCTGTTTTCCATGTCACATGACCTTGGGTCACCTTCCAGTCCATGGGTAAGTGCTTCTTGGTGAGTGCAACTACATGATTTGCATCCAAATCGATTATGTTGTATGTGCCTGAAAAAATAGTGAGATCAGTTTCACAAACATTTATGATGTTAATTTCATATAATCATAAGCATATAAACAGATTTCTTACTCATTGTTGCTAGTTTCATTAGCTGCATAGTGCAAACATGGCTCAGATCGTTGGGTATAAATCTTTCTTTACAAAATGGCAGCAATGTTCTAAACAAAGAAAAAAGAGATCATTAATACTTTGAAAACACAATATAAACAAGCTAAACAATTAAAGTAGGAAAGAGACAACTTTACCGTGGAAACTTTTCATTGTCGATCAAAACAGTGTTCTGCACTTCATTGCTAAATGAAGTGAAGGTTCCATCACTGAGAGGCAGAAGCTTGAGACCTTGTAGCTCTGTGTACTTCTCATCACTGAGAGCAAATTCAAGAAGAGAGTATCTGTCATCTTTACTGAGGTTTTCAGCCTTACTTCTGTGAAGGACATCTCTAACATAAGATGGAGTCACCCATGTCAAGGTATCATTTTCAGGGAAGATATTTTGAACATCTTTCAAAATATATTCTGGGACTGTGACCAGGTTCTCTCCTTCAGCAATCAATAATCTTGATATCGCAGACATTGTGTCACTACATATATTGTTGACTGGAAAAACCGCATCTGAGGGAGACACCCAGATTTTCTCATCATCGGCAAGGTGAAAGATCTTGTATTCAATTAGACCCTTCAGAGTGTCTGTTGCAACTTCATGCCATCTGTCTTTATGTACAGTCTTGGATAGGTCAGGCCAAAGATTGTACACAGTGGCAGCAGGCAGGGTTGAGTTTCTGGATAACTGAATGGCATCCAGGATCATCATAAGATATACATGAGGAAGGATATCTTTTATAAGTAGCTCATTCCACTTTGCAGACTCGTCATTCTTCTGATCCTCCTCTTGCCACTTAATGAACCTCCGATTATCTGTCAGGCCAAAGCAAGCATTGATGTGAATGGGAAGCCCAGTTTTGTTTGATTCGTTGTTTGGAAGTGGCAGAAAGCAACTGAGTCGCCCATTGCAAAGTGATCTGCCTTCATCAATTCGAAAAGCTGCATCAACTTGAGGGTAGAAGCTCAGCTTACTGGCTAGAGAGTCAATCTCTGGTATATATCCATGTTTCAGAAGGCAAGGTGTCACAAGCCATTGGGACTTTGTTTCTTCCATTTGATGGGGAATGTGTGATACAGTTTTGAAACAAGTTTTTCTGTCAAATGATTCCTGCTTGACATGAGAAAGATCATTGTTAAATTGATTTGACGCTGAAACTTTTAGCCTATTGTGACAGAAGCCATTGGTGTCAATATGCATCAAAGTGATGGATGACACATTTCTCAGGAAAAGAAGACTGATGTCTGCATCAGCAATGAAACTGTCAAAAAGCTGTGTAACTTTTGTGGAGTCATACACGTTATCAGAGATCTCAGAATCCTCATTACGCAGAGGGAAGCGGAAAAGCGTTCCTTTGAAGTATTGCTCCTCACTGATGACCTTCTCCCAGGAACAACTGTTGACTTGACTGACTACATTTTGAAAGGGCTGGAACTGATCTCTCAAGTTCAAAAGTCTCTCTCTGTCCTCTTCATCATCCAAAGACCATCGATAGCCTTCTTCATCATCTCCAAACATCTTCTTTTGAGGGTCAAAAATGGCTAGGTGTCCAGAACTGAATACACATGGCAAGTCTGTAAATAAACAATAACAATCATTTTAAATATTGTGCCAAATCCCCATGTCAGAATCCGACACCTCAAGTATCCTGAGGGGCGGTTTGTAAAACTGTAAAACTTTTTACAGCTGATCAGGTCAATGCAGTCTTTATTAAACACATTATTTAACAATCACTGAGAGCTGATAATGCAGTATAATATCATATTTTCTCATATGGATAACCATGTTTAATCCTTCACAAATGAATATAATTGTGTTCCCTTTCGTTGTCACTCCGAGTTCCGTCGGATGACGACGAATGGGGTTTCGCTTAGGAAGCCTATCGACTTCGAGTACTACAAAACGAGCCAATGGCAAAGAAATGCCATGGGTCTGCGGAATTTGCATAGCGTAACTCCGCCTCACCTCGTGGGTATTTAAGGAGAACGCTGGCAGCAAATAGGCATGTTTTCGCTTCGGAGCCAAGAGCATCTCTTCACTCCACAGCCATTTCTGACTTCACTCTACGAGACTAGCCACTCTCTCCGGTGTTGGTGTGACGGCGATCTGCAGCGAGTTCACATTGCCTGCTGATCTGTGCAGTGATCTGCCAATGTGTGTGATTCTCCCTGCTCGCTTCAACATCGCAGAGTTTTATATCCTCTCACAAAAGAGCTTGCACGCGATACGTCTTTTTAAAGACGGCTCGGCCGTGCATTTCTGGTTGCGGTCGACTCATTTCCGATTTTGATGGGCACATTCTCTGCTCTGCGTGCTTGGGCTTGATCACGCTAGAGCAGCGTTTGTGGATGACTCACGTTCTCCCCGCGGGAACGTGACCATCGCGTCATTACGGTCGAGACTCAATGATCTCGTTAGAGAGAGAGTCCCCTCATCCACACCCCGATTTAACACTCTCCACGTGAGGTGCTCCGTGGACCACGCCCCCCTCTTCAGTGACGCAACCCGCGAGTGTTCAGGGGATTCCCCGGGTCTATTTTCGGATGCCCCGCGGGTTTCCCTTGACGCTCCAGAATCGGATCTGTTGTCCATCGCAGCATCACAGGGCGGGCTAGAACCTTCAGGAAGTGAAGATTCGACAGTGCTGCCACTTTCGGGTGTGCATATGGCATTTGTCGAGTCAGATCCTGAGATGACGGCCATGCTTTCCCGGGCCGCTGCGAGCATCGGACTAGAGTGGAACCTTTCACCCTGTCCGAGCGCTCGCTGCTGGACGATTGGTTTTGGGTGTGGCCGCTGACTCCTGTCGGCGTCCACTCCAATGCCTTTCTTCCCGGATGTGCATCAGGAGATCTCGAAATCCTCGAAGACCCCCATGTCTTCCAGCGATCCCTCGTTGATCTCCTCCGCCCTTCCTTCCCTCGACGGGGCCGCTGCCCATGGGTACACTGGGGTCCCCCCGGTTGAACGCTCTGTTGCGATGCTACTGTGTCCTCAGAGTGCTTCCTCTCGGCGCAATCCTAAGCACCCGTCCAAAGCCTGTAGTTTTTCGTCTACACTTGTGGCGAATTCCTATAGCGCTACAGGACAGGCAGCCGCCTCACTGCATGCCATGGCCATTCTGCTGGTCTACCAGACCCAGATGCTCACGGACATGCACGAGGGCGGGACTGACCCAGGGCTCTTCAATGAGCTGCGCGCCACCTTGCTTTTCCACCTTGCTCTCCGAGCGACGAAAGTGGCCGTACGCTCCCTGGGTCAGGTGATGTCCACCATTCTGTGGCTGAACCTGTCAGATGTGCAGGATGTCGGGCGGACCCATCTGCTTGACACCCCAATTTCCCAGGTCGGCCTCTTCGGCGGTGCGGTTGAGGTCTTTGCCCAACAGTTCTCAACCGCCCACGAGCAGACTGTGGCTTATTCTGCCCCGACGGCCCCGACGTCCGAGCAGATCCCTCGGTCTGCCCACCACCGAAGGCGCCCTCCTTCGGCTCCCACCCCGCCTGTTCACCCGGGCTGGCTCTGGAAGCCGCAGGGGGACGCCACAGCCCTCTCCAGCCCCGCCCCCCGCTATACGCCGGGTTAAGCGGCACTCTTGAGATGGGCTGCTCAGAGATGGGACTCATTTCTTTCCAGGAGCTGGTAGCAGGGCCACTCCTTTCCCTGGTGGAGGGCCGGGGAAGAATCCTTATTCCAGAAAGAACTGACTCTCCCGTCTCTGAGCACACAGAGTTCTCGGACGACACAGTGCGCCGCCCCCGGGGCCGTGCCGCTCTCATCCACCTCTGTCGCCAGACCCCTGGCAGAGCAGACCCCCGTGGAACGTTCGTCCTTCCCTGGTCTCCTCTGTCAGGACGCGGTCTATGACTGTACCCCCACACCGGGCCGCTATGCCGTCCACGTCTGGGTCAGCCATACCACCTCGCTGCTCCACCGACGGAAAGTCTGTGGTTCGCATGACCCCGCTGGTACAGTCCTTTGGAGCCTGGCTAGAGCTTCCCAACCTGTCCCGCTGGGTCGCGCGAACGATCAGGCTCGGCTACGCGATTCAGTTCGCGCGGTCTCCTCCCCGCCTCAGGGGAGTCTGCTCCACTATGGTCGGTAGCAATGCCCCTATCATGAGAGCGGAGGTTGCTACCCTGCTGGCGAAGGGTGCGATCGAGACTGTCCCTCCAGCCGAAATGCCCGTACTTCATTGTCCCGAAGAAAACCGGTGGGTTACGGCCAATCCTGGACCTGCGCGTTCTGAACCGCTCCCTTCACAAGCTGCCGTTCAAGATGCTCACCGCCAAACGCGTTTTCAAATGTGTGCGGCACCAGGATTGGTTTGCAGCGATCGACCTGAAGGACGCCTACTTTCATGTCTCCATCCTCCCTCGACACAGACCGTTCCTGCGGTTTGCTTTCGAGGGGCAGGCATATCAGTACGCAGTTCTCCCATTCGGGCTAGCCCTGTCTCCTCGCGTCTTCACGAAGGTCGTCGAGGCAGCCCTTGTTCCCCTCCGGGAACACGGGGTTCGCATTCTGAATTATCTCGATGACTAGCTAATCCTAGCTCACTCTCGAGATCAGCTTTGCGAACACAGGGACTTGGTGCTCCACCATGTAGGGTCAACTGGGAGAAGAGCAAACTTTGCCCCGTGCAGAGGATCTCTTTTCTCGGTATGGAGATCGACTCGGTTGCCATGTCCGCGCAGCTTACGAGCGAGCGCGCGCAGTCACTGCTGACTAGCCTGAGACAGTTCAAGGGCAAGAGTGCGGTTCCACTGAAACTTTTTCAGAGGCTCCTGGGGCATATGGCATCTGCAGCCGTGGCAACACCGCTCGGATTGCTTCATATGAGACTGCTTCAGCTTAGGCTTCGCGACCAAGTCCCGAGGTGGGCATGGTAACACGGCACTCTCCGAGTACCAGTTACTCCGACCTGCCGTCAGACCTTCACTCCGTGGTCGAACCTCAGTTTTCTACGGGCCGGAGTGCCCCTGGAACGAGCTTCCCGGCATATTGTTGTAACAACAGATGCCTCTACCACGGGCTGGGGTGCCATGTGCAATGGACGTGCTGCCGCGGGCTCCTGGACAGGACCCCACTGCCTATGGCATGTCAATTGCCTCGAGTTGCTGGCTGTACAGCTCGCCCTGCGCCGCTTCCGAGCCGTGCTCAGGGGCCAGCATGTACTAGTCCGATCAGACAATACAGCGACTGTAGCGTACATCAACCATCATGGTGGTCTGCGCTCCCGCCGTATGTCGCAACTCACCCGCCACCTCCTCTTATGGAATCAGAAGCATCTGAGGTCGCTTCGTGCCGTTTATATTCCTGGAGCCCTGAACTGTGCAGACGAGCTCTCATGGTTTCAGCCCCTCCCTGGAGAATGGCGACTCCATCCCCAGTCGGTTCAGCTGATTTGGGACCAGTACGGGGACTCACAGATAGATCTGTTTGCCTCTCACGACTCGACCCATTGCGCCCTGTTTTATTCCCTGACCGAGGGCACGCTCGGCACGGATGCACTGGCGTACAGCTGGCCGCGGGGCCGCAAATATGCGTTCCCCCAGTGAGCCTTCTTGCGCAGACCCTGCGCAAGTTCAGGGAGGACGAGGAGCAGGTCATTCTGGTCGCGCCATACTGGCCCACCCAGACCTGGTTCTCCGAACTCATACTCCTCGCGACAGCACCTCCTTGGCCGATTCCCCTGAGGAAGGACCTCCTCTCTCAGGGACGGGGCACCCTATGGCACCCGCGGCCCAATCTTTGGAACCTCCACGTGTGACTCCTGGACGGGACGAGGCAGGTTGAGTACCCTACCACCAGCAGTGGTGGCTACCATCACTTCCGCTAGAGCGTCATCCACGAGACACGTCTATGCGTTGAAGTGGAACCTCTTCGTCAACTGGTGCTCTTCTCTCCGAGAAGACCCCCGGAGATGTTCGATCAGCGTCGTGCTTTCCTTCCTTCAAGATGGGTTGGAGCGAAGGCTGTCTCCCTCCACCCTCAAGGTCTATGTCGTCGCTATTGCCGCACAGCATGATCTTATAGAAGGTAAGTCGGTGGGGAAGCACGACCTGATCGTCAGGTTCCTGAGAGGAGCGAGGAGACTGAATACTCCTCGCCCTCCTCTCGTACCCTCTTGGGACCTCGCAGTGGTCTTAACTGCCCTGCGCAGTGCTCCCTTTGAGCCTTTGCAATCGGTCGAGCTTAACTTCCTGTCAATGAAGACAGCGCTTCTGATTGCATTGGCCTTCAAGAGGGTAGGGGACCTGCACGCATTATCCGTTGACGAAGTGTGCCTGGAATTCGGGCCGGCTTACTCTCACGTGATCCTGAGACCCCGGCCTGGATATGTGCCCAAGGTTCCTACCACTCCCTTCCGGGACCAGGTGGTGAACCTGCAAGCGCTGCCCCTGGAGGAGGCAGACCCAGCCTTGGCACTGCTCTGTCCAATACGTGCTCTCCGCATCTATGTAGACAGAACGCAGTGTTTCAGGACCTCAGACCAGCTCTCTGTCTGTTATGGTGGGAAGCTGAAGGGAAAGGCTCTCTCCAAGCAAAGGTTGTCTCACTGGATAGTTTGGCATACCAGCAGCAAGGTCGACCGTGCCCCCTTGGTGTGACCGCCCACTCCACCCGGAGTGTGGCGTCCTCTTGGGCTCTAGCGCATGGCGCCTCGCTAACAGACATCTGCAGAGCTGCAGGCTAGGCGACACCCAACACATTCGCCAGATTCCACAATCTCCGAGTGGAGCCAGTGTCCTCTCATGTACTCGCTTCAACCAGCTAGTACCGGACCCGCTCAGGTGTCTTCGCTTGCTCGCCATTCCACTCCACGGACTGGATATGTGCGGTATTCTCCTCAGGTGAGCTTCCCGAAAGCCCTGAGTTCCTCCAGCACTCCTGACGTCGGCGCCAGTGTCTATTGCCTGTGCGTCGGCTAGGTGCCTCCCCGTGTGCATGGTCCCTCCCCTGAGTGACCCCCACATGTGTATTTCCACTGTAAGCCTCTCTGAGCATGTGTCTTTCCCTCGGCAAGCCACCTTACCACCCCTGGGGTTGAAATATTCCACCTGCGGCTGGACACCCCAGTGTTCTCCATATGCATCCCTCCGGGTCATGTGTGTATTCTTAAGTCCCCCCCTCTGGGTTGGCAGTAATTGCATATTCCCCTAAAATCTGGGATATGCTCCCCAGTGTACCTTGGTATTCCTGTGCTAAATAGGAGTCCTTCGTCCGTGCTAGTCTCACGACAGGGATCTCAGATTTACGCAGGGCACTGGAAGACAGCTGAGAAGGTGGCATGATTAGACTGGTATCCCCATTCGTCGTCATCCGACGGAACTCGGAGTGACAACGAAAGGGAACGTCTCGGTTACGGATGTAACCCTCGTTCCCTGAGTAGGGAACGGAGACGTTCCGTCTTCCTGCCACTTTCCGCTGTACCGCAGGGATCGCCTGAGCTCAGTCTTGGCTCCTCAGCGAAGAAACATGCCTATTTGCTGCCAGCGTTCTCCTTAAATACCCACGAGGTGAGGCGGAGTTACGCTATGCAAATTCCGCAGACCCATGGCATTTCTTTGCCATTGGCTCGTTTTGTAGTACTCGAAGTCGATAGGCTTCCTAAGCGAAACCCCATTCAACGTCATCCGACGGAACGTCTCCGTTCCCTACTCAGGGAACGAGGGTTACATCCGTAACCGAGACATTTTCTTATATCCTTTAAGTTGCTTTGGTACAAAATATCTAAATTCAACCAGTAACAATGCCTGACAAAAATATGATGAAAAAAAGTGCACTGAACATACATTCATTTCAACATTAACAACTTAAAAAGAAACCTAAAGGGCTTTTTTCGGCTGAACTGAGATTAACAATCCCAATCAATGAATGCAAACCTCCCTGGTTAGAAAAAAAACAGAAATCTCATATCACATGTTATCTTCATTCAGATGTATTGTCTAAACTTAACTAACTGTATCTAATGTTGAACACTGCTCTCTTCTGTGCTTCGTTTCGTAATGGCGTTTAATGTTCCCACTTTTTTACAACTGCAACAGACTCCGAGCAAATGAGACACACCGGCCTCGTACAGCTCGTTGCAGGAAGAATAAATGCGTATTTTCCCACCCAGTCATCTTGGAAAACTCGGTTTTCAGTGTCAACTTTCCTTATGTTTGAGAATGCCATTGTTTTTCACTTACTGAAAGTTTCATCTGTCTGCTCGCCTGCACGTATGACTGCATGTGCAACAGTGAGCATAGTAACTGTAGTATTAACCCGTGGCGCCGTAGGAGCCAAACGGCTCTACTGAGCTGACCTTGTGCCTGATATAAATTTGGTTTTATTAGAAAAAAGCGTTTGGAATTTATTTATTCCATTATGTCAAAAGGGTTTGCGGTCTGGATTTGGACCGGAGTCCGCCAGTTGGCAACCCATGTACTAAAGCAGGGTTCACCAATCTCGGTCCTGGAGGGCCGCTGTCCAGCAGAGTTTAGCTCCAACCCCAATTAAACACACCTGAACCAGCTAATCAAAGTCTCATTAGGCATACTAGAAACTTTCAAACAGGTGTGTTGGAGCTGGTTGGAGCTAAACTCTGCAGGACAGCGGCCCTCCAGGACCGAGATTGGTGAACCCTGTACTAAAGTGTTCTCATCCCCCTTGGAGGCGAAGCTATATGTGAACGATGAACAAATATAGGAAATTCTTCATTAACCTTGGAATGTTAGAGGGTTTGGCCACCCCATTTAAAGAGGCAACGTGTTTTCTTATCTTAAATCGCTGAAGGCAGATATCCACTTCGTTCAGGAAACTTATAGCAGCAGGACAAGAACGTAAGCTTAGGGCATGGATGTCTAAAGTCCAGTTCGGGGGGCCAATTACAGGCCAATGAATTTCAAACGGCCCGTAGCTTGACTATTCAAATAAATTATAGGTGGCCCACCACACATAAGTTACAAATCATGCAGTTTCACAGAGTCAACACAAGCTGACAACACTAGATTTTAGGCTAGGTGTAGCAGTAAACCATGAGTAAAACAACATTTGATAACTGATAAGTGCTGCCATTTCTTTTGCTTATGAGAAACATTAAACGAGCCAAAAGCAGAACGAAACAGCGCTACTCGTCGCTACAGGGAGCCAGAGGACTGCGGTTGAGCCAGAACTAAGGATGAAGGCGGAGCCAGAGGCGCAGACAGGACCTCGTCTGACCAAGGCGAAGCTGGAGTCAGTAAGGACGATGGAGTCAGTAAGGACGTAAGGACGATGGTTTCCAGTGGAGCCGATGTGTCGACAGGCCGAGGTGGAGCGATGGCCACAGATGCTGGAGGCGGAGCCAAGGGATCCTCTGGGCTAGGCAGAGCTGGTGACCTGAGGAACAGAGGCAAATCCTCAATGGATAGTGTAGGAGATGAAGAGGGGCTGAAGGGAACCAGTGGAAGCGAGACGGAGGAACTGCCTATCAGAGGAGCCGGTACTATCAAGCGGAGCCGGTATAAACTCAGTTTGGTCTCAAAGGCGTTTGGATCATCGCCATTTATCTTCATGTCATGTATGCCGTGCTAATTTCTCCTACCTCCAGAAGTCTACTCCATCCAGCTGTGGTGTCTGCCTTGACACAATCAGGTTTGCACATCTGAACACTCGCTCTATAAACAACAAAGCGGCTTTACTTTGTGACATTGTTTTGGACAAAAAACTGGACTTTTTCTGCCTTTGTGAAACGTGGCATCAGCCAAATGACTATTTCAATCTAAATATGTGTGCTCTGCCTGGCTACACTTATCTTGACCGGCCGCGCTCCACCGGTAGAGTGTGCGGTCTTGCTGTCATTTATAGATCTGATGTTGCAGTAACTGAGGTTTCATTGCCTTGCTTTTCATCATTTGAATGCTTGGCCTTTTAGCTGAATGGTCTCTCATCAGTTCTTGTGTTAAATATCTATCGTCCTCCCAAACTAAACTCTAAACTCTGCAGTTTACTGAGTGTTTGACACTTGCCAGTGCACTCTGTCCAGTTACTCTTTTAACTGGTGATTTCAATATTCATGTTGACAATATGGCTTGCAATAATGCTGTGTGCTTCATGGATACACTAGAATGTTTTAATTTCACTCAGCATGTTAACTTTCCGACACACAAATACGGACATATATTAGATCTGGTTTGTACTTCAAGAGTACTTATTGAACAACCTGAGTGCACTGATGTATGTATACGTGATCACAAGCTCCTCACATTCAATCTGACTCCTCCTTCTTTGCAGTCTGTGAAAGAACATGTTATCTGTTTTAGGAAAATCAGTGATATTGATCTTGATCTTCTTAGTCATACTATGGGTGACTTACCAGTTACGGCCTCTATCGACCAGTATAATGCTGCTTTTACATCTATACTGGATGAGTTTGCCACTCTGAAAAAACGTGTTGTTTCTTTTAAGAGATCATCTCCTTGGTATACATCTGAGTTACGCAAATTGAAGGCGATAGGCAGGCAGTTGGAGCGGGAATATAAAAAATCTGGCCTAATAGTTCATAGATCAATGTTTGACCAGCACCAGATTGAGTATCATAACATCTCAAATCCCAGAGTTCTGTTTAGAACAGTCAATAATCTAATTAAACCTCCCAGTAACTTTAACTGTCCTACCATTGAGCAGTGTAACGCATTTCTCAACTCATGCTTCTGAGCTTGTTGAGGTGCATTCTCCTAATCTCTCTGGTCTCGCTTTTTCAAGTTTCAGTGCTGTTGATTTTGATTTTATTTCTAAACTTGTTTTGTCAATGAACTCTACTACTTGAATACTTGATCCACTCCCTACGACTGTTTTGAAAAACTGTCTGCCTGTTATTGTACCCCATTTCACTGTTATTGTAAATGCTTCACTCAATGCAGGGAATGTCTCTTCTGCTCTAAAAATGGCTGCAGTTATGCCAGTTCTTAAAAAGCATGGGAGTGATATCACCGATATGTCAAATTATCGACCCATCTCCAATTTACCTTTCCTGGCAAAAGTGGTTGAGCGTGTGGTTGTTGGCCAACTCCATACTCATCTCTGTACGAATAGCCTATTAGAAACTTTTCAATCTGGGTTTAGATCTGGACACAGTACAGAGACTGCTCTAGTCAGGGTCCTGAATGACCTCCTCGTTATAGCCGACTCTGGGGCTCGTGCCATTATGGTTTTGTTAGACCTTAGTGCTACATTCAATACCATATGTCACAGCATATTATTGTACAGATTGCATATGTGGACTGGTCTGTCTAGAACTGTGTTAGACTGGTTTAAATCTTACCTCTCAGATCGTTTACAATTTGTCTACCTGGGTACTAACAGATCTCAGACTGTGCCTCTGTGTCAGGGTGTCCCTCAGGGGTCAGTTTTGGGTCCTCTTTTATTTAGTGTTTATATGCTGCCTCTTGGGCAGATCATTCAGAAGTATGGCCTGAGCTTTCACTGTTATGCGGACGACACCCAGATTTATGTCAGTTCTCAGCCTGATCTCAACTCTTCCTCTTCAAAACTTTCTGACTGTTTGTTGGAAATTAAAGCGTGGATGAAACTCAACTTTCTACAACTGAACTGCTCCAAAACTGAAATCTTATTAATTGGCACTCCATTTAATGTCAGTAAATGTAAGGTTTTTAAAATTTCAGTAGACAATGCCCAATTGTCCCCTTCTGGCCAGGTGCGTAACTTGGACGTGATTTTTGATGCCCAGCTAACTTTTAATTCACATTTTAAAAACATAACAAATGTTGCTTTTTTCCATCTGAGGAACATTGCGCGTATTAGACCATTTCTCTCTAGGCCTGATGCAGAGAGGCTGATCCATGCCTTCATCACGTCAAGGCTTGATTATTGTAATTCTCTCTTTGCTGGTTTACCAGCAAATTCTATTAAGAGGTTGCAATATACTCTACCGCACGTGTTTTAAATCATACATCCTCACCCCATCACATTATACCCGTGCTCCAGCAACTGCATTGGCTTTCAGTTCAGCCACGTATTGATTTTAAAATTCTGATTTTAACCTATAAAGCAGTACATGGGTTGGCTCCAGATTACATCTGTGATTTGGTTACTCCATCCACTCACTCTCTCCGTTCTGCTGGCTCTCTCTCTCTGTATCAGCCTTGTTGTAAATTGAAAACTATGGGAGAAGAGCCTTTTCCTATAACGCGCCTAAGTTATGGAACACACTACCCGCATCTATTAGGGATGCTGCTTCAGTGGATTGTTTTAAGAAACTTCTTAAGACACATCTTTTTAGTCAAGCTTTTAATTTATAATTGTATTATTTATTTATTTTTTGTATTTTTTGATATTCCTATATTTTTTACTTCCATGTTTGATTATTTTGTTCTGTACATGCTGTAGCGCTTTGAGTCTGAGAAAGGCGCATTACAAATAAAATGTATTATTATTATAATTATTATTATTAAAAACTCCTCTAAATAGCTTCCAGAGGCTTTCTCCATCACATCCACAGTGGGAGGGTAGTGGGTGAGGCTTCCTTCCATCCCTTCAAACTCCACTAATACTCCATCAGCGATCCACATTGTTAATGGCTCGTGCACCTGGTCAGACACTTCAAGGGGCTGATGCTCCGGGGTGATGTCTTTACCCGTCCTCTCAGTAGGCTCGGGCTGCTCATACAACTTTCTCATGCAGCTCACGGTCGATGGATGGCTGGTCTCTGGAGGTTTGTTCTGAGTGGGGCTGGTAAAATACACTCAAAGTTTTTTCAAAAAGAGATGAAGCCGGATCATGGCCTAAGCAATTTTGGGATTCTCTGGGACATTAAAAACTCTTCCAAGCTTTCAGCAACGACTTCTATTACAGTTTTTGCCCGTTGCTTGAACACTATAGACCCATGCTTAGACTAAAGTAAAACAACTTGAAGCTTTTGTTTCCATACCTGAAACACATGTACCCATACCTTAAACAAAAGCGCTGCTTTGCACTCTAGTTGTAATTCTGCAACACATTTACTCCTTTATGCAACACACTTGGTCCTGCATACTACACTCTATTTCATACATAAGACACTTCGTTCAAAAACGAAATCTCAGGGTGCCATTTGGAAAACACATGTATCCAAAATACAAAACACATCGGGTAATTGAAGCCACTCAAATACACACCTGAAGGCACTTACTTGCAAAACTGTACACCACTCAGCCAGCTACAAAAAGAGGAGGAGGAGGAGGAGGAGGTGGAGGAGGTGGAGGTGGTGGTGGTCAAGGTCAAGGTCAAGGTCGAAGAGGCCATGCACGGACCCCTATTTCTGATGATATAAGATATGTCATCAACCATGGCCTGACTATGAGGGAAGCTGGGCAGAGAGTCCACCCACATCTAAGCCGCTTCACAGTGGCATCTGTAATAAGAACATTCCGACTAGAAAACAGGTGTCTTCACCTCTCTACCTTCTACTCTACTCAGATGGTATTTACAGCACTGGACTGTATATCACATTACCACATCACGTGTACAGGGTATTGCAGGGTGCTAATGCTCCTTTTGCAGCCAAAGTGGTAGTTTTTGTGAAACATACCATGATGATTACTTACAGTATATTGAGATGTTTCAGTACAGTGGATGATACAGTATATACAGTAAAGTAATGTAAGAAAAAGAAGCAAACCGATGACAATTTGTGGTTGCTCTGGTCCAGGCCTGGTTCACCAACCACAATCAATTTGAAGTGGTATACTTGCCCCCTTACTCATCATTTTTAAACCCTATAGAGGAATTCTTTCGGCTTGGAGATGGCGTGTATATGACCGCCAACCACATGCCCACATTCCTCTTCTGCAGGCAATGGAAAAGGCCTGCGGTGACATTCAGGTGACAGCAATCCATGGATGGTTTCGACATGCAAGGGGATATTTTCCCCGGTACCTAGCGGGAGAAGACATTGCTTGCGATGTCGATGAGGTCCTGTGGCCAGACCCCAACAGACGACGGAATCCATGAGCCCACGTATCCACAATTGCCATGATTTTCTGTGTTTACAGTAGTGTTTTTTCTATTATTATATACATTTTTTTGCTTTATCTGAATTTATGTTACTGTAATGTACAGTGCTGCAATGTACAATATTGAGTAGGCCTATTTGCTTTTTTGGTTGTTTGAAAATGTGGCTCCTGAAAATATGCCTTCTGAATAAACAGTGCAAATCAAAGACTGCAGTGTTTATATAAAGTAGACTAGTGTGTTCCCCCTGATCTGAAAGTGTATGCATATGATGCAAGTATGTGTCATTTTGTCATCAGAGTTACATTTTGACAAAGGAATGTTAGGTTTTGATAGCAGAGTTTCAATTTGACACAGATGTGAATGGTATATTTCCCAGTGTTGTGTCATGTTTACTTGTGTGTAGAGTTTTGGCACAATGAGCAAAGTTTTGCAAAATGTGTTCAAGCAACGGGCAAAAACTGTAATTGGCAGGATTCTTGCTAAAAAAAAATTTATTCTGAATTGGAAATGTTCAGACTCTCCATGCTTCAAAGCTTGGTTGCGTGAATTGCTTCATGTCATACAGCTGGAATGTATACATTATTCAGAACCCAAATTTCACTGCCAATACATAGCTCCTACATGACGTCACAACATACGGGTATTTGCCGACCCGGCGCCATTGCTGTGGGCAGAACATTAGAAGAAGCTGAAACGAGTTAAACGAAGTGAAATGAGTTTCGTGTTAAAAAGTGAAAATGGTCATCTCCTGCTGGGTCAATGGATGTTCAAATCGTGCCGGAGGTTCAGTTAAATTTGGATTTTACAGTATACCCGTCATTAGACTCCATGAATGTGAGAAGACTAAGGGTGTATTCACACCTGCCTTGTTTGGTTCGATTGAATCGAACTCTAGTTCGTTTCCCCCCTTGGTGCGGACCTTTTGGGCAGGTGTGAATACAGCAATCGAACTCGGGTGCGGACCAAACAACCGAACCGAGACCCAGCTGAAGAGGTGTTCTCGTTACGGTTCCAAACGAACTCTGGTACGGTTCGTTTACGGTGTGAACATGAACCGACCCAATTGCAAGAAAGCACTGCGCCTTTGAGTTAACAGGCTTCCGTAGTCGGAGATTTTGGCATAATGGTTTGTGTTATTGTTGTTCAAGTGCGAAAGAGAATTCCATTCCGGCGCGCTGTCTGGCCACACGATACTGTTGCGCGCCTTTCTGCGCGTCGTGTGTGTGCGTCATTGGAATGAATGAATGAATGAGTGTGTGCATCAGGACATTCACATACAGAGCGTTCTCTTTAGTCTAATCGCGCATAGATGCAAAAAAGCTTTTGCAGTTCATATAATGTAACGATAGTTACAATACAAGGATGATGCTGCGTTAAACTGGACAAACTTAATCGCAAGCGTTAACATTGACAGCACTTGTTAGCAGTATATACAATAAGAATCTCATTATTTGAATGTGTGAACATAGCCCCTCTCTATGAATGAAAACTTTATACCTTATCCGTCTTCTGCGCAGTTTCTTCATATTGCGTTTGTACAGATTTAACACAAAATTAGTAAAATAACAAATATTGCAGTATGAAATATCTCCATGCTGAGCCTTTTTTGCACTTCCTGATTTCCCTAGTTGAGAATCCTTGTCCAATGAATGGACGACCTTAGCACACGTGTGGTTTTGTTTACAAATTTTGGTTCACTTGCAAAAAGAGCAGTGTGAATGCGAACCGTGCCAAAAAAAAATTTATTTGGTCCGGACCAAAGCAAGTGAACTATCGGACTTTCCTGGTGTGAGAACACCCTAAGCTTTTGTCAGAACAACGACGGAGGTTATGGCTGGCGAGGATAAACAGGAAAGAAACTCCCTCAAAACACGCAAGAATTTGTTTGACAAAAGCACAATGTTGTGTTTTATTGCGAGTGTACACAAATATAAGTTAACACTTTGCAGTTTGAATGATGTCCTGAATGAACAAAATGACGAGGTATTAAAAACATACAAAACAACATTGTTTCACTGTTCGATCGCACCTGCGCCTCTCTCTCACTCACTCACTCACTCACACACACACACACTCACACAGACACACACACACACACACACACACACACACACACACACACACACACACACACACACACACACACACACACACACACACACACACACACACACACACACACACACACACACACTCACACACACACACACACACACACACACACACACACACACATTCCAGCATTGCAATCTCAGATTATGTCCCTAAAGAACCCGCGTATAAAGTAGTTCCGCATTACATTAATTAATTTGCACGCGAGTTCTATTTATTTTTATATTCATGCACTGAACCGTGACGCCCGTACCGTGTCGACGGTTCAAGAGTCTCTTTATTATCTCTTTCACTTTGTCTCTTCATGATTTGCGTAACATTATAAACAGAAAGAAATATTCGGAATTTGCTTGTAAAACGTATAACGACATTCTCTGGTAAAACTTTGTAAACACAGCAGCTTATACCATCAAAGATGGCGTCTCCGGGGAGGTCACGTGACATTAATTGGCCTGTGGGAACTATGTATTCCAAACGGTATGGCAGCACTTCCTAGATTTTCTCATGTCTGAATGTTTTCTTCCTGTATTATTGCACTAAACCTGTGGTTATGCTTTGTTTTTGTATGCACATCTCTCCTGTCTCGATTCATTTCTTTTTTCATTTTCTTTTTGTTTGGTATATTACTGTTGCTAAAGTGATTTTGGTTGCATTGTTCGGTCACTCTTGCATTTCTTTTTCTTGGTTTGTATTTGATGCAAAAACTCAAAATAAAATAACTCAAAATGCAAATCTAAACAAATTATACAGAATAAATGGTTGCCCTCTCTGGGAGAAAGTGAGATAGAGAACCATATCATGTATCATATTGTACAATGTTTAAAAGGTTGTTGGGAAGGTCTTCTGTCAGACAATAGAATCTGATAAAAATGCTGGCACAGTTTTATAGTCTTGATGATGCGCTACGCTACACATGCTTCAGACATCGGCGCGCACAAAGCGTTCCTATAGCGCCAAAACCATGACACAGCATCTCTTTTCCTTCTCGGGGAACATAACGTACAAGTAGGTTACGTAACGTAATCCAGAGACGTTTTAAATGTTTCAAGTGAATTTAGGAACCAGAACAAAATTACAATGTACAGTTTTGAGATTTGGTAAATATATGAATATACTTAAATATTTAAGTGTTATTAAATACATGTTATTTTAGTGTTATTTAAAGATTAACTTTAAAGGTTTTTTCACTCAAAAATTAAAATTCTGTCAGTAATTACTCTCCCTCATGTTGTTCCAGCCCGTAAGACTTTCGTTCATCTTCGGGACACAAATTAAGATATTTTTGATTAAATCTGAGAGCTGGATCACTCCTCCATAGGCTTCTAAGGGATCGAAACTGGCCGGCCCAAAAGTTATGAAAGACATCGTTAAAATAGTCCGAGTGACTACAGTGGCTCAATCTTAAGTTTATCAAGCGACGAGAATACTTTTTGTGCGCAAAAAAACACAAAAATAACGACTTTATTCAACTATTCATTTCCTTCTCTGTACGGCCGTGATATTTCACGTAGTGAAACTACGCAAAGCTTTTAGGTTGTATGTCACACACATCACACACGTGACGTGCAACTAAAACTAAAACGCAGTAGTGTGGATGGGGCTTAAAGCTGTCTACTCTTCTGACTCAAATGTATGTACTTTTTCCTCACAAAAAGAGTACATACTTTTAGGGCGTAGAATAAGTAGGCGAATTGAGACGCAGCAATGGTTTACACAGATCTTCTTCTTCACTTGTTTTTTGATGCAGAGATTTTGTACTGTTTCAGACAATACGTAGTAGCACCCCTGCCGTATAACAGTGAAAACTAGGACTTCTGGAAAAACTCAATGGCAGGGAAAGAGTTAACTGGCATATTGTGATGTTAGCGCCACATAAAACAACGAGCGATATTGTAGGATTCAGCAGGCACTTAGAAGAATACCCCAAAAAAGGTTATATGAGCCAATCTGTTAATGTAGTGTATTTCACCTGTAATATGATAAACAGAGTTGAAGCCGATCCCAAATCTCCCGACTTTTGTTGGGTCATCCTGCTTGATGCTTCTGCCAACTCTCTGGATTCCCTCCCAGTCTTCCTCTGTGAAGGCTGCATCATTGAAGGCATAGAGAGCCGGTCCTGCCAGAGCAAAGATGCAAACAGATGATCAGACAAATACTCATGTGTTTGTTATCATACAATAACACACATATCTTAAACGGTTTGTATCTCAGATATCTAAATCCAGGTCAAAATCAAAGTACATACAGTATGGAAGGCATGACTCATTAGTAGGGCTGTAACGATACGCGATATAAAATTGAAATCGCGATACTCAGGTCCACGATCCTGTATCGCGATGTGAGAAGGCAGAATCGCGATCACACCCCTTCCAACTCCCAGAGTTATCCTTCCTGTCCAGAACCAGGGCTCGAATTTCGGCGCGGGTATTGCGCATAATTCTAATCATTCCCGCAGGTCTCCCATTTATAATGCGGGAAATTCCCGCAATCGTAATCCACACAGATAATAAAATAAAATCATTCTTTTAACAACTATCTTCCAGACGCAATTTCACAAACAGCGTGAGTGTTCAGCGGTGCCGCGCGCTCTTCTATCTCTTCTCATAATGTGTTGTGCAAGGCAGCTGGCATCAAGCGCTGCGGCGATAATACACACTCGCGTTTTGGAGTCGGGACCAGGGGCGTTGCTAGACATTAAGCTCTACTGGGGCACAGGCCCCCCATTGTTTGTCTGAGATAGCAAGAGTAACTAAGGAGGGCGGGGCTTACCGATAGGTAAATTACATTTGTTTGTTTCAAAAACACCATGCTGGGTAGAGTAACTTAGGGGGGTTCGGGGACATGCTCCCCCGAGAAAATTTGGATTTCTCGGACCTACATATGTGCATTTTAATTCATTACATTTATATAGCGCTTTTCTAGGCACTCAAAGCGCTTCACATGGAAGGGGGAATCTCCTCAACCACCACCAATGTGCAGCATCCACTTGGATGATGCGACGGCAGCCATATTGCGCCAGAACGCTCACCACACACCAGCTTACTGGTGGAGAGGAGACAGAGTGATGAAGCCAATCAGTGTGTATATATATATATATAGGGATGATTAGGTGATGATTTTAAGGTGTTTGAATGCCAACAAATTGGATAACAATAGCTTTAAAATCATGTTACACGAATTTCTTTTTTCTTTGTGCCATAGAAGGCAACACTGTATGAAAATAGAAAACTTTAGAAAATAGAAAACGGAGAGAAAACTTTCTTGCACATTTGCATTCTTCTACATTACACAATGTTAATGAATAATTAGCCTTTATATTTTTCAAGAATTTACAATTAACATTTCAATAAATCAATAAAGAGTTAATATATACTATATAAAATAAAGAGCATGTATATTCTAAAAGAAAACAAAGTTCCCCAGCCAAGTCCAAACTAAGTTGATTTATTTGTCGAGCATTAAACTGTAGGCTACGGCTACCGCCTATGCTTCATTTTGGCAAAACGGAAGAATCACTTGACTCTGACTCAATTTTACTTTTAAGATTATTTGTATTATTTAGAAACTTTTGTTTCGTCATGTTTTCATATAGCCTACCTCACGTGCCAACCATAGACTGTAAAAAAAGGTGCCAACACCGGACTTCGGTGTGCTCAGATGTGTGCGCGCTGCTGTTGCTAGGAAACACAGACGCGCGCGGATTTCTGTCGCGTGGGTCAGCTTCGGTTTCGGTTAAACTGCGTTGCTTTTACAAGCATTGATTGGTTTATTACTGCGTTGCAAATAGATCATTTCTATTACCCTATAATATAATTTCTATTAAATACACTGACAAATAAAATAAATTGTTAAACTCAAACTTCAGATTTACTGGGGCACAGCAGATTTATACTGGGGCACGTGCCCCAGTAAAATGGGTCTAGCAACGCCCCTGGTCGGGACCATAGACTGTAAGGTCGGGGCATGACGGAATATTCACTTGCACAATCGGGCCAGCAGTGCATCGTGACTGAAGTCTTTTTAAGTCTTACCAAGTCTTACCAGTTTAAACATTCAAGCGATTTTAAACTAATCAGTGCTCGCGCGCTCTCTGAGAGATTATTTTCTATGCGCACATTCATAGAAAATCCGCCTCAAAAACAGCTGGCTAGTAACTATTTTTCGCGGATTATATTGCTTTAGCACGCAAAATTGTCAATTTCGGTCTTTGTGAGTAGGCTATACTCTAAACATAGTCGGTTTTGTCTTTAATAAGCATAAACGCATGCCAGTATAATGAACAGGATCCGTGCACTAGCTCTTAAAGTGACGGCAGCCATATGTGTCTGTCATTAATTTTGTTGTCAAAACAACAAAAGATAGCTTTAAGTTAAAGGAATCAGGATTAATAGCCTATGTATTTAATTTATTCAGGACTAAAATACTACCCAGTGTTATTTTCCATTTGATTACTTTATTCAGTTTCTGTATATGAATACTAGTGTTAGACCTATTCAAAAACTTTTCTCTTTAATTGTCTTTATTTGTATCTTTATTCTATTGTATTTATTTGTGCTACTTTTTTCAATTTAATTAAACAATTTAAATCAAGCTTCCTTGTGATGTGTAAATTCTTAACAACAATATTACCCCATTGTAAAAATGCAATGAGCGCAAACATTTAGGCAAGATAAATGTAATAATTTTGTTTGGAAAAAATGCCCCCCCTTTCTCCCCCTCAAACAAAAAAAAATCCTCCCCATGAGAATCATCTAAAGGGGGGATTCCTCTATTAAATTAATCCTCAATTGACCGGCAACACGTCCAACATGCAGATGCATATCCTACGGCACCATCCCGAAATCAATTTAGTTGGAGTACAGAACACAGCCCAAAAGCAGCAGCCTACACTGCCTAGTATAGTTTAATAATTTGCATAGTTATTATTGTTCTTTGGTGTTTAGATTATACAGGTTTTTCCTAATGTTATTTAATAAAAATACCGGTTTTTTTCTTCTTCTCTCAAAATCTCTTTTTTTCACCACAAGCCCCGCCCCCTCAAGCCCCACCCCGTGATAGAATCGCGATACGAATCGAATCGTGGGTCAAAAATCGTAATACGAATCGAATCGTGGGTTTGGTGTATCGTTACAGCCCTACTCATTAGGAGTATTCTTTGACAATACTGAAAGTCTTTATTATAGGAAAAAGACTACTCCTAATGAGTCATGCCTCCCATACTGTATGTACTTTATGCAGCAAAGATTTTGACCTGGATTTAGATATCTGAGATACAAACCGTTTAAGATACAACAGTGGTGACTGGTGCTTTTCAAAAGAGGAAAACAGATGTCAGTTATTAATGGAAAAGTGTGTTTAATTTATTATTTTGGTTACTCCCAAAGTAGCTAAAGAAAAAACTGTAATGTTTGTGATTTTTTTTATCCGTTAGACTATTTAAATTAAATACATATTCAGAAACAAGTGCAGTTATATAGTCTACATAAGCTGCTTATTCTGAATTTTTACAGAATGCAGTTTCACTTTTTTCATCTCCCAAAAACAATGAATATCCTAAAAATAATTACCTTGCAATGTTAACTTACAGAATAAAATAACAAAAGAAACATCAAAAACAAGATGTGTTTGGCAAAATTAAAAAAAAATTCATGAATGATGTTTGACAGGGAGCGCATCTACACAGCGTAGTCACCGGCGTCAGTCACAAAATAAACGTGTGGACGACTGGCAACATCAGGGGTCTGTACCGTGAAGCCGGTTCAGGAGGATAGCAGGTGTGTTTCAGTTCAGTTTGCACCAACCCTGGGTTTTAGGCACCATGAAAGTGGTTTGTCTTTTAGCAGTGTTCATCGCCATAGTAACTCACACTGGTCCGGGTCAGGTGATGCTCACGGATGTTGCAAACCGAACTTGGACCAATCAGCTGTGAGCAAAGTGTCACATGTCTGATAGGATAAAGTCACCCCACATGTTTCTACTCCAAATTAAAGGTCACTACACAGCAAATGATTTTTAAAGATAAAATCATCTGGCTTTTAGTAACGCTTATTTAGAATAATAATTTTGTATGATTTAGATATTATGGTAACACTTTACTTGAAGGGGTGTGCATAGGACTAACATGACACCTTCATAATCATGACATGACACATGCTATGAATATGAAGGAAGTTTTATGCATGTTTATGACAACTGTCATTAAGTGTCATTCGCTCAATTATGACATTTTTAATGCAAATATGACATTGTTTGAGATGTCTTTGTTATGACACCTTGACATAAACCAATACATCATAACCTGTCAGTGTCTTTGTCATGACAACTTGACATTACTAAGACAACACAACCTGTCATAAACATGACATAGCAGATTAATTATCAAACTTAAGAAACCACTTAGCTTTATTGGTTAACATTACATTAAACTGTCAGGCGGTTGGTTTTGACATTGGCTGTCATGAGGCATTATAACTGTTTAATGACAAATTCAATGTGTACCACTGTAGTTGAGCTCAAGAAAAATATTCATAACACAGTTATAATGCCTCATGACAGCCAATGTCAAAACCAACCACATGACAGTTTAACTTAATTTAATGTCAAGTTGTCATGACAAAGACACTGACAGGTTATGATGTATTGGTTTATGTCAAGGTGTCATAACAAAGACATCTCAAACAATGTCATATTTGCATTCAAAATGTCATTATTGAGCGAAAGACACTTAATGACAGTTGTCATAAACATGCATAAACCCTACTTCATATTCATGACATATGTCATGTCATGGTTATGAAGGTGTCATGTCAGTCTTATGTACACCCCTTCAAGTAAAGTGTTACCGATATGATTTATGTAATTATACCAATAATCGATCACATGTACAATGGTAGTTTATCAATTATTATTACGCACAGTTTAAATGAATAAATAAATAAAGGTAATACGCTTTAGAATCGATAGATAAAGCTATAAAATGACTATGAGCTTAAATGTTCAACTCTCTCTATACCTTTATCAACTGTATAAACTTCACAACCCTGCAACCCTGAGTTTGTTAAACTACCATCATGGTACAGGCCCTGGATCTTAAATTCTAAGATTAGACAACGACTGAGCTCAAATAGAGCCGACCCGGTGCGTTACGGCTGATCAGATTACATTCATAATCCGCCTGACAGTCGTGTAGTGTGTATATATATAAAAAAATATATTGATCTCTGAAATAAGATTAATTAAAAAAAATAAAACTCCTTCCCCATTTAAAAAACAGAAGGTAAGCAGCGAAACTCCTGAACTCTTCATGGTTGTGACATGAATGAGCACAAATGTAAAACCTTAGACTGTAATGTCCTTTGTTGTGGGCTCTAAAGTAACTTTATAAAGTTTAATTCTAGTGTGATTTAAATCTGTTTACAACACAAATACCTTGATACTTCCCGAGCTCTTCAGTCCACAGGCTCTGAGTCCCATAATGCCTCTCATCATGAATAAACACCACACGTGAAGCTCCTGCATCATCTGCATTCTGGATCAGCTCCTGGTGCGTTACAGGATTAATATTAAAGACAGATACGATGAGATATTTAAGATACATACCATTTAAAAATGATGTGAAAGTGTTCATGCAATATTTAAACCTTTTTTTAGCCTACCTTCAATATTTGTCCTCCATCTGGGTACCTTCTCAAGATTTCTTTCAGGTAATCAATGAATGGTGGAGACGTCGCACCAAATTTATTTCTGCATTGAACAATGTAAAGTTTATCACAAACTGCACAAAACACATACAGAGCAAATTCAAGGTTCATTGTGTAATAGACTAAGTACAAAATTACCTTATTTAATGCTAGAGTTTGCTTATTGGCTAATATGATTTTTAATTTTTTTTTGCATAAATGTGCTATATGTGATAACTCTCAATATAATTTACTAACACGCCACTCCATAATGGGATGAAGCATAAAACATGCAGTGAATAAAAGCACATACTTCTTTTTCTTCTTTTGTCTCGATGCTGAACTCATTGTTCTTCTTTTACATTCTCCTGTGTGGATAAAACAACTGTTTAAAAATGTATTTTCAAATTCTGCAAATTCTTAATAAAAACAAATATAAGTAGTTTTTATCCCTTCCAAATACAAAACCCCCAGTCCTTGTCCATTTCACCCATTGGATTAACTTAATTACAGATTTTATTTTGACAGAAGAAACCATAGCTCATAAAAAGAACAATATATCTGCCTTTAAAGAAACCTGGAATCCCCTCATAACTTTTTTACAAAATCAACAGTTAATGTAAGCCACATGCTTTCCCTTTTACCCCCTCTCCTCCCCTCCAATTATCTCTACCCTTCCAATCATTTACCTACCCAATATATTTTTTTGTCTGTCTATCTGTTTGTTTTTCTGTCTGGCCGTGTGTCTATCTGACCGTTTGTATGTGTACATCCCTGTCTCTATGTTACGGCTTGTCACTCTTTATTATTTGCAAACAAATGCTCAGGTTTTTTTTTTTTCATTATGTGCACTAGGATAAGGGCACTCGGAGCTACTTCAGCCCTTTTTTTCCTAAAACCATTATATGAATATAATAAAATCGGGCAAAAAAATAAATAATAAATAAATAAATAAATAAATAAATAAAGTAGTTTGGTATATAGTATATAGTATTTTGTATCTTAATTAAAAGCATGATTTATTAAAACATTATCAAACATACATATTCAACAACATATAGCCTAGGCTATGAGAAAAAATCATCAATTCACTACAATTCATAGGTAAAATTCATTTTAAAAAAGAAAGAAAAAAAAACTTGATAGAACATCGTTTTGACATTAAATCTGATCAGAATATTGAAAATCAGAATATTGATGAAAATATACTCTACAACATTAAATTTGTGACTAACACATGCAAAAATTGAATAAGGATTTAAAGCATTTAATATGGTAACCTGTCAGGGTTCTGTCACTCTAGTCTATTTCTTGGTCTATAGTCTTGACACTCCTGTTTTGTCTTGTCTGTGTGACTTGATTCAAACTTTCATGTGCCTTCATGTCATTTTTTGTGTTGTACTGTGTAGCACACAGCTTGTGTCATGAGAGTTTGGGGTGTGGATAGAAGCGTTTTTCTGACGCATAAGTTTAATAAAAAAAAAACACAACTGTTGTCCTCACACTGCAATCCTGCCTCCGTGTATTTTTTGATAGCTCAAAAGCTACACTACATATTTATTTAATGTATGGAAGGTCTTAAAGCGCTTGAACCCCTATGTGCAGCGTTGGTTTAATATTTTCCTTTTTAAAGATATTTTATAAATACATGTTTTCCAGAAGACAAACTACAATGTAGACTATAAAACATCTGTTATGTGAAATAGCTCAGTTTAGTGCAAAATAAAAAATAAAATAAATGCGATTTTTATGATACATAATTACTAACAACCAATTTATTTTAGGCTATATTGTTAAGTTAAATTAGGCTACATTAGTATTATAAGTAATTTTTAAAAACGTTGTACTACTTCTACGTTTATCTCCTACCTTCAGTGGTCCTGATGCAGAGTGAATCCAGCGATCAGAAGAGTCTGATAATAAACCGCTCAGCGCGAGCTTTCTCTAGGTTTCTGTTCACTAGAAGGATTCTGTTTAGCGAAAACGAAACTTACACTCATCCTTCACTCATTGTTCATTGAATGAGTTGTCCAATAAACCAGTTTTCACTTAAAATAGCTCCGTTTTTAACTAACCCAGACACTTAAAGTAACTTTGCAAAAAGTTAGTTGAAAAAAAAGAGAAGAAAAAAAGTTAAGTGCGTTTTCAGGGTATACACCGAGTTGTTAAAGTGTGTGCTTTTAGGGGACACACTTTAACATGAATCTTAAAGGTATAGTTCACCTAAAAATGAAAATTCTGCCATCATTTACTCATCCTCATTATTTCTATTAAACAAAAGAAGATATTGTGAGAAATGTATCTTTTTCCTTTTGCTTGATTGTTTGTTTAATCCGATACAATTGAAGTCAATGGGCAAACGGTTTGATTACCAATATTCTTCAAAATGTCTTTTGTGTTCAACAGAAGAAAGAAACTCATACAGGTTTGGAACAACATGAGGGTGTGTAAATAATGACAGAATTTTCATTTTTGGGTGAACTATCCTTTTAACCTATTCAGGATTATTCATTTTTACTGGGTCATGTATCACTCTGCAATCTCTACTGCATGAACTAAAATGATTTCATGTTCAGTTATTTATTTGACAAGCAATCGTTGTAGTGTAGTGTGATAATGAGCAGTGATGACACAACTCACTTTTCTGCATCTGTAAACTTGACACATACTATACAACACAAAACAAATTGATTTAATAAAAAATTCTGCTGCATAATTTTACAGATGGGCCTAAAACAAATCATGGGCTTAACTCGAGCACCCACGGAAATGGCCACGCACCCAGGGTCGTTCCCACCATTGAGGTCCCCGAGGTTCGGACCCCTTCATTTTTCAGAGGAGTAGGGTGCAACGTGGCTAAAGGCACACCCTAAGAAAAATGGGCTTTTCGCTACTCCCATATTGTCTGATTGAACATTGATGCAGATTTTGAGACTGCAACAGATTTTGTGTGAAAAAATAAATAAAAATGGTTTGTTTAAAAATCGTATAAATGTATGAGATGGCGAAGGGGGTGTTCTACCCCACAGACACACGGAGTAAAACCAGCATTGGACAATACTTTAGCTAAAATAATGTTTTTAATAATGTCTTAAGTTAATACATGTGCTAAACAATCACTCTTTCAAAGTTTGCACTATTTTCCACACATCCCTCTGTATTTCCATGTGGCGGGATGTCACAGGCTGTGGTGCTTCAATGATTTCGAGCACATCATCGAAGAGATACCACAGGAAGTCATCTCTTGGAGGCCAGAAGAACCTGTTGACACGGTGCATACACTTTACAAGGGCATGTGTTTCATCTGTTTCCATGATGATCCCAGGATAAAGGTCTGTCATATTTATGAACGCACCACTTCCCAATGAGATCTCCACTTTCCCAAGCAATTGCTTCTGTTGGCACCTTTTGGGCTGTTTTGTTAAAAGTGAAATGCTGTGTGGTGAAGCACTGACATCTCAGCTGCTTTTGCGTGGATGCAACTAACTTCCCAGTAAAGGATTTCTCCTGGAGTGAATGTGACCACTTGGTGGGTTTTCATTGTGGATGTCACTGGTGGAATCTGGCCTGGCATCTTTTCCATTGCCTGCTCCACTGCCAGGGCCGGCGCTAGCCATTTGGGTGCCCTAAGCACAAATGCTTGGTGGTGCCCCCCACCCCCAACCACTGCCAACCACCCACTCACTCACTCACCCAAGGAATAACAACCATTCAGAATTTCTTAGTTAGGTTCTCTTTACTTCCAAAATAACTGCAATAATTTTACATTAACAATGGCACCAAATATGAAAAGAAATAAATAATATAAAGTTTAAAATTATAAATACCAAAAACCACCACAATTACTAAAAACACAGATTTGGAACTGAACAATGTAAACACAGAAAGTTAAAAGTGCAAAAAAAGTTTGCATTTGCAAAAGTATGAATTTTAAAGTGCACATTTTAAACTGCAAATAACCATACATAACTGCACAGTAGAATTTACTCAACAGAGGGACTACATCTCTATAAAGAGACCATTCTGCTATTCTATAGAACTATATTAAACATTTTCACTACCATCAGTTGTCAGAGGCCCAACAGAGGCACACGCCTACATTTCCTAGCTGCAAAATCAGCTATCAGGTCATCATATGACAGTTTCTGAGCCATGTCCCCATTGATGCTGATGACAGCCAGACCACTTAAACGTTCCTGTCCCACTGATGAACGTGCGTGTGTGTATTTATATATACAAAATAATTATACACAGTACACACACATATATCATGTAGACACAAACTTTTATTTTGGATGCGATTAATCTTTTCCCAGCCCTAATAATTTGACAACTCTGAATATGAAAATATACAAACACTGAGATTGTGTGTGTGTGTGTGTGTGTGTGTGTGTGGGGGGGGGGGGGTTCTAATTGCAATTTCACCAACAGATGTCGCCCTTGGGCCTTGGCCTATGAACCTCTTGAAAATGACCGCATTATCCGCATAGAACAACAACGAAAAAACGTATCTCGGTCTTCGTTTTCTTCTCAAACAAACTAACTGCATCTTAAACAGCCCAAGTTTCAAAATTTCAGGGGGGAGAAACTCCCGGACCCCCGTTAAAATAAAAGATTCAACATGCAGGGCTAAAAAAGCCCCGGATCATTTGCACTACTAGCGACGCCCCCCTGGACATGCATTCACGACGCAAGGGCGCCCGCGCTACAAAACTAACATTTTTATTTAAAACATTGTCTTACCTGCAAGCGACGCGCGAGTATCATCCCGCTGTCTCTTCTTTTTCCTTTTTTCCGCCCCCGACTCTTGGTGCCTTTCCGAGGCCATGTCTGAGGTCGGTGTCTGCCAAATTTGACATTGATTGAGGCATAATCGAACAGACCACTGGGAGGTGGGGAAGGGGGGGCACCAGAGGGAGACTGGCACAGGAGATTCACCTTTTTCTCGACTAATTTGGTCTAGGCCTATATTACTTTTGTATTGCTTTTGTATATTAACATGCTTTAGACATTTTATTTGTTATTTATACTAGTAGCCTATTGTGATGATTTTTCACGACCCAGATTTTTTGGTGCCCCCCCAAGCACTTGGTGCCCTACGCGCAGTGCGTGATGTGCGTGTGCGGAGCGCCGGCCCTGTCCACTGCTTCAGATGCTACATAAAACAACTTAACAGTTGTAGACGTTTCAGAGAGGGCCTTATATAGCTCATGGGCATCGGGTATGTCGCGGCCGTTGGTCACCAGCTTGTCCGCTGTTCTTTTCAAGGTTCCCCCAACACCGTCAGCGTCCCCCTTGCCATGGCTTGCCTTAAAGAAGTTCCATGTTCCACCTTTCAGGCCTCTTCTTGCGAGCTCTGTGCTGACAAGGAAGAATTTCCCTTTCTGTTTGTATTGGGTGCAAGGTCCATCACTCAGAAAGTGTAGAACAGATACATCTGGGTATGTGGCTTGTAGATAATTCAGCACTGGATTCATGTGTTCCCATATAGCTGGCGGGCTTTTGTGTTTGGAGGGTGACACTGTGCTAAAACAGATGGGCTCTTTTTCCCCACCTATGTAGAAAACACCAGTGTGCGGAGTAGCTTGTTGGTGCGAGGAGCAAAAGTGGACAGCTTGGATCTCTGAGCTGTATTTGCATAGTTTTCAGAGGAGTCAATGTGGATCACGTCCTCCTCTTTTGACAGGTTCTCCTCAGGGTTCTTCTTCAACTCTCTGCAGTACGAGTACTGTTGATTTATCTTGAATGTGTGTCTTTTGAATTTATGGAGAAGAGTGTGGAATAACTCCACAGGATTGTCTTGTGTGTCCTCCATTGTTTTCTTCACTGTGATCTCCACAGATGCGACCCTCCCTCGCATCTTCCCTTGCTTTCTCTGCTGTGGCCCATTGAGTGAACGCAACTTTTGCTGAGCCATCAAATCTGGAGAGCTGAACAGTCTTGTCTTTGAATTCCTCACACTCATCATACATGCAGATTTTCCTGAAGGTATCACAGGTTATCATTTTAGTCAAACTCTGTAGATCTGAAGTATCTATGAGCCTCAAATTATGCAACTTCTCAATGACAAATCTGGACGAAGCTTACAGAAAAGGGAGTATGATATGTTGTTTGTGTTTTCAGTAAGAAATATTTTGTGAAGATTTTTCATTGTGACAGCCAGAAACCTTTTCTGCTTCTTCACCTTGTTCTTGGTAATTGTTGGTTTTTGTCCAGTCGTTATCCGACTGTGGTCATCTCGAGCGAAGAAGGTTTTGACTTTGGACTTGAAAGCAGTAGTAAACCTGTTGGTGGGATTTCTGTTGGTGGAGCAGAGGTCTTCACTCTGAACACTGCGACGCTTCTTTGAAAATCCAAGGGCATTTTCGGCAAAACCTTGTAGCCTGTACTTCTTCACAATCCTCCCCGCTGTTACCTTTGCTATTAGTTGTTTTTATTTTTATTTTCTGGCTTTACAGTACTTATTCTTTATGTCTTCAATCAAGGCTTCATGGTAGAGTAGTGTTTTTCTGATTTTGGAGCTTACTCTGCTCGTCTAAGTTAATTCATTTATTTTTGAACGAGGGGAGTCATTCTAATTTAAGCGCTTATATCTTTTTCTGTATTTGTCAGCACGTTTTCTTTCCTTCTCTAGAGATTTCTTTATGTAACCGGCATAGTAACAGCCGTAGCAAGGTTGTCCTTCTGTGCTCGCCGTATCCCTCTTCCTCTCAGCCACGCCCTCGAGTTAGCTTGTAAGCAGGCTAGTTATTCATTAGTGTCAATAGCACTTTGGATAAAACCGGCACATCAGGTTGAAAACTGAGTAATCCCTGCCGCGTACGTCCTCTTTACACTGTGTTCGCTGTGCTGTCGCCTGTGACTGGTTTGCGTGCGGGTGAGGTAACTGTGGAGCCCCATTTCCGTTTATGTGGAATGTTGTATCCCTAGAGAAAGATTGTCACTGCTGCTTTGCCTTCTGTTACTTTAATGTAATTGTAGCTTTTGCCTCATTTTGTTTGCTTCATTTTTGTTATTTTGTTTTTCCTGTCTGATCTGGTCTAAACCTAGGCGAGGTTGGTTGATTTTTTTTATTTCATTTTCCCTCTTCTATGTTGTCGTATGTCAGCCATAGGTGAGATATTGGCTGCCCCATTTATTTTGCTGTGGTAATGCTAACATCTAGCTTTTCCTCTTCCTGATCCAACCAGAGTGTTGAAGCTGTTTCGTGGAGTAGGTCGCCGGATTTGAGTCCTCCTCTTCACGCATCGCACACAGTATTTGTAGTGGTCAGTATTTGTAGTGGTCACCTCACTATTTGCAGTGATCACTTTGTTTTTATAGTATCTGTGCCTATGAGTGTGCGTGTGTGCGGGTGTGTGTTTGTGTGTATAGGCAACATAATCAGCAGCACGGGTGGTGTGTCGGTCTCACTCCTCTTCCAGGACAGGTAACCTCTTCCAAACAGCCGACCATTGAAGCCATTATTGTTTGTGTTTTGATATTTCTGGCGGCAGCCATTACCTCCCTCTGGCTGGCCTAATCTGTCTCGTCTCACACTATTATGAGAAACAAACCCCCGACTGTTTTTACTGGATGATTTGTTAATAAATATTGTTGTACTTTTATATTGAAATACTACGTCTCTGTCATTACTTAAGTATCTGCGTGTGAGAGCCCTCTTGTCTAATCAAGGTGTTGGAGGTCTAGCTAAGGTACATCTTGGTGTGAAAGGCCCCAGGTGGCGTAGTCGAGCACCCTAGAGTTAATACCTTCGTTATATGACTCCTGTGGTCACATTTAGTTTTGCGTAGTGTAATTTCTTTGCGTAGTGTATCCCTGTTCTTCCTGGAAATTCGCTTTCCTTCTTTATGTTGCCTGAAACAAAACCAAAATCTACTGGTAACTTAGGGGTTTAAGTCATGTACACCATATATAAAAACAATTACTCATCAATGATAGGCCTACTTTTTATTCTCTACATGTATCCATTTATTTATTATCCTAACTGCACACAACCCTGACCTTGAATCTGGACTCAAAGGAAAGGTGTCAAGACTGCGCTTCCTAGCCTCTGCTTTCTCTTTTCTCTTCTTGTTCTGCTTCCTCCACTTTTTACGCAGCTGACGCTTCCCTCACTTAGATCACTTATCTTCTTTTTTTTCCTTGCTCTACATCCCGTCTCCATCTCTGACGCTCACTCTCTAGATATTTTTGCTTCCTCTCAGTATCAGCATCCCGACGTGCACGGCATCGTCGTTGTCTCTCAGCAGCGCTTAATGGAGCCATGATGGAGACAGATATCTGCAAATGTTATAAAATGTAACATTCTTCATTAAACACTGATAGTGAGTGAGTGAGTGAGATAGAGATAGTAAGTGAGCGAGATAGAGATAGTGATTGAGTGGCAGTGATTAAGTGGCAGTGATTAAGTGAGTGAGTGAGTGACAGTGAGTGTAGAAAATCCTGCTGCGATCTAATTGGCTGATTGAGTCCTGATAAGATCACTTGTTGTCACTAGCTAATCATGCTTTGTCTCAGCTTGTTTGTATGTAAGAGACCGTCTCCCCATTCATGCATGCTCTGTGTGGAATTGTTGCGTGGTTGACCATGTAAGTTCCTCTCTTCTGGTTTGTTTAGTTAAAGGGATTGTGTTGATATGTTACATTGAATTCTGGTTATGTATATTTTCTGTTTGGTGTTATACATTTTGATTTGTTACAAGCTGATTTCAGATGTATGGTTTTGATGTGCAAATGTGTGTAATTTATTAATAGTTTCTATGTTGTTTATGGGTTTAGGAACCAACAATTACCACCTAAGAAATGTCTACTCCTACATGTGAAGCACAATAAAATGGGAAAAGCAAATTGATGACTGAATGAGTTTTTAATAGATCCACCATCCCAGTAGCAACAGCTAAATCAGCCTAAATATCCTGCTAGTTTTTATAGTGAGTGAAAGAGAGAATGAGTGAGTGAGTGAGTGAAAGAGATAGTGAGTGAGTGACAGTGAGTGAAAGAGATAGTGAGTGAGTGGCAGTGATTAAATGAGTGAGTGAGTGAAAGAGATAGTGAGTGAGTGGCAGTGATTAAGTGAGTGAAAGAGATAGTGAGTGAGTGGCAGTGATTGAGTGAGTGACAGTGATGGAGTGAAAGAGATAGTGAGTGAGTGACAGTGATGGAGTGAAAGAGATAGTGAGTGGCAGTGAGTGAATGAGTGAGTGACAGTGAGTGAAAGAGATAGTGAGTGGCAGTGATTAAGTGAGTGAGTGAGTGACAGTGAGTGAAAGAGATAGTGAGTGAGTGGCAGTGATTAAGTGAGTGAGTGAGTGGCAATGATTCAGTGAGTGAAAGAGATAGTGAGTGAGTGACAGTGATTGAGTGAAAGAGTGAGTGAGTGACAGAGATGGTGAGTGAGTGGCAGTGAGTGAGTGACAGTGATGGAGTGAAAGAGATGGTGAGTGAGTGGCAGTGATTGAGTGAGTGACATGGTGAGTGAAAGAGATAGTGAGTAATAAGTGTGTGAGTGATATAGTGAGTGAACGAACACAACAGGGTTAAGTTAACAAAAAAAAATGATTAGACTATATAAGAATCCTTGATTTCTCACATCCTCACATTCAAATGGGAAGCAGAACCACCCAGTCACATCCCTTACCACCACGTCACAATAAAAACATGCGACGGGGTGGTATGTGACGGGGTGGTAAATTTCAGGCCAAAATGGCCGCAGATCTCCCATGTGGTCAAGTTCCTCACCTAGCATACATGCATTATATCTGAAATATATATATTTTTGCATTAATAATGTAAAATAAAAAATAAAAATCAGTTTTCCCTCTCTATTTTGCGTTACAGAGTGGTTGGTTTAAGCTTGACGGAACATGAAAAATCAACAAATAAAGAATAATAATAATAATAATTCATTACATTTATATAGCGCTTTTCTAGGCACTCAAAGCGCTTCACATGGAAGGGGGATCTCCTCAACCACCACCAATGTGCAGCATCCACTTGGATGATGCGACGGCAGCCATATTGCGCCAGAACGCTCACCACACACCAGCTTACTGGTGGAGAGGAGACAGAGTGATGAAGCCAATCAGTGTCTATATATATATATATATATGGGGATGATTAGGAGGCCATGATGGACAGAGGCCACTGGGCAAATTTGGCCAGGATGCCGGGGTTACACCCCTACTCTTTCGAAAGACATCCTGGGATTTTTAATGACCACAGAGAGTCAGGACCTCGGTTTAAGGTCTCATCCGAAGGACGGTGCTCTTTGACAGTATAGTGTCCCCATTACTATACTGGGGCATTAGGACCCACACAGACCACAGGGTGAGCGCCCCCTGCTGGCCTCACTAACACCTCTTCCAGCAGCAACCTGGTTTTCTCAGAAGGTCTCCCATCCAGGTACTAACCAGGCTCAGCCCTGCTTAGCTTCAGTGGGCAACCAGTCTTGGGCTACAGGGTGATATGGCTGCTGGCCAGAATGTAGAGGAATGTCAGTACTTGCCTGTATTTTTGTTCTTGGCGGCAACAAGGCTCCAATGATGTCACTTCCGCTTTGTGATGTCATTTAAAGAAACAGTACATTATTTATAGATAAAACAAGTTAGTGTGACGGGGTGGTAAGTCAAACTGAGGGAAGCACACAAATAACAAAATATTTACAAAAAAATAAGGTTTATTTTGAATAAAATATATCTTATGTGAAAAGGGACACATATAATCCTGAAAATAATAAATGTTTAAAAAAAATACATAACTTGCAAAATGCAAATGTCATGTTGGTCAACACGGACATGTGAAATTGGTTATGAACTAATGAAAAATGATTAAAATAGTATGTTATTCTTTAAAACATTTTTTTTATCATATATCATGTTAACAAGAACACTTGAATGAATAACCTTAAAATTTGTAAACACATTTTGTCAAGTCAAGTCACCTTTATTTATATAGCGCTTTTTACAATACAGATTTTATCAAAGCAGCTTCACAGTGATAAAAAATAATACAACAAAGTTTGTTTCTAGAAGAAAAATTGCATCAACGTCCACCTTAAGTAAGGCAGATCAATAATATTGTTGAATATTAAATGTCCCCAACTAAGCAAGCCAAAAGCCAAGGCAACAGTGGCAAGGAAAACAAAACTCCATCAGGTGACAGAATGGACTTGGGAGAAAAAAAACCTTGGGAGAAAACAGACTCAGTCGGGGGCCAGTTCTCCTCTGGCCAACGAAGGAACAGTGTATGATTCGGCAGCATTACAAGTCAAATTGGATCGGAACATTAAAGTATTTATCCATTTCCATCTGGTTGGAAGTCGAAGTAATCACGCCGGTATGGAGACGAGTTGTTGAGGATCAGAGCCGATGGCCGTCGTGTCGATGAGGCCTTCACAGGGCTGATGAGGCTGGCACTTCAGGATGAGTTGGGATGGGTCCAGGCGCAGGTCCACCATAGAGGGTCCCTCGGGATAAACAGAGAGACTAATATTAGCGTAGACGCCATCCTTCTTATGATGTACCAAGTACATCAGGATTTACGGGACGTGTTCCTGGTTCCGGCTGATCTAAACTATGCAGCCTAATTTTGAATTAAGGAAGTCTATAGTGTGTTATGTGTATAGGCCAAAGAGATGTGTTTTTAGTCTAGATTTGAACTGACAGAGTGTGTCTGCTTCCAGGACAATGTTAGGAAGATTGTTCCAGAGTTTTGGTGCTAAATAGGAAAAGGATCTACCGCCAGCAGTCGATTATGATATTCTAGGTATTATCAACTGGCCGGAATTTCGAGAACGCAATAGGCGTGAAGGACTATAATGCGTTAAGAGCTCGCTCAAGTACTGCGGAGCTAAACCATTTAGTGCTTTGTAAGTAATCAGCAATATTTTAAAATTTATACAATGTTTAATAGGCAGCCAATGCAGTGTTGACAGAACCGGGCTAATATGGTCATATTTCCTGGTTCTGGTAAGAACTCGAGCTGCTGCGTTTTGAACTAGCTGTAGTTTGTTTATTAAGCGTGCAGGGCAACCACCCAGTAGAGCATTACAATAATCTAGTCTTGATGTCATGAACGCATTAACTAATTGTTCCGCATTTGTCAATGAGAGCATATGACGTAATTTCGATATATTTTTTAACCTGTTAACCGTCACCAGTGCGTGGACGCTCTGAAGCGTTTTTTTTTAAATAGTTCAAAGTTACTATTATATTTAATGTTATTAACTTGACAAACTATACATCATTAAAACGATATAAGACTCAAGTTTCAGTATTTGATCACTATTGTATTCTGAATAACTTACAGTGACAGTTATGTCTTAATTTGTGTCAGGAGTTATGAAATTAAAAAATGAGTCGTTACCTTTAATATGAATTATGAGCCTCAGCCGGTCTCATTCAGAAAAAAACTCCCGTGCGATCGTCATGACAGTGCTTGACAAAACAACGTCCCTCGGGGCTTTTAGCTCAAACATGTGCAGATGTGGAGAAATATTGATAGATTCTCATAAGTTTACATCAGATTTCTATAGACAGGAATAATATTTATTGAATTTATACCCAAATGCGTCGATGTAATCATTTTGAGCGCTGTATACTCTGATGTAACGTTACTGTGTTATCAATTCATACTGAAAGTGAGGGCGCTGTTTGCACATAAAGTCCATATATGGATCACATGAAGAAGAGCCATAATCATGTGACATTCAGGAAGTCCTGCCACAACAAAGCTATCCGAGATCGCTGTAAAGTGCATATAAAGATGTTTTGAAGACAATAAACATGATTGCAATGATATTTGATTTACCTGTGTTCTTCGAGTCATGTCAGGTATTTTCATAATAATAGATTATATGTATAATGTAATGCTAATCGAGATAGACTTTCAAATTGTGCAGAATTCAATAAAATAATATATTTTCTATCTGATTTTTTTATCTGAAGCCAAATCAGATTACAGAAAGTTATTTAAAACACTCGACTTGCGCTATAAAGTAAGTTTGGAAGACAAACATAGTTTTATTCTCATAAATTGTCGTGTATTGATGGTGTGCTAAGCTAACATGCTAGCTAGTACTGAGCACCTGCTACCTAACTTCGGTGTAATTTTTATGATTTTTTTCTACATAAGAATGCTTACTAAAATGTTTCGTTTTTCAAAAAGGGCATTTGATACAGTTTCACTGTGAAGTGAGAACTTTTATAAAAGAAATGAGGGATTGAAACAGTGTGAATTGCTAGTCGTTAGTGATTATAATGCAGACAAAAGAAAAGCATATTTAGAGCAATAACCAGGCTGGAGAGGTGTGAATATGTGCAGGGGAGACTGAGACTGAATGGGGCTCGTTTTTGCATCACAAAACAATAGAGGCAATAGACTGAATACATGCTTATAAGATGACAATAAACACCAGTCTAATCAAAATAAAGTCATATGACATGATCTTGAAAAACATTGAACTAAATACAGAGTTTTAGACTTATCATCTTCAGATTTTAAATATAACTTGGCCAGACATGTGGCTTTAGCTGCAGTGCATTTCTAGATTGCTACAATGCCAACTTCAATTTTATTTTCATGAAGATGTTTCATAAAAATAAATGTATAATAACTTTACAAAACTTTGAAGCTATTTATAACTATTTTTTTTCATTATGACAATAATTAATTCTACATTTACAATAAACTTCCAGGTGTCAGCTTTCAAATGAGATCTTACTTGTGCTTTTAGTACAAAGGGTTCATGAACTGTATCTGTTTCAGTTTGGGAATGCCATATCTGGGGATTTTTCAAAAATGGGGTTGCAGGTTAACAGGTTAAATGGAAAAATGCGGTTTTACAGATACTAGACACGTGATTTTAAAATGAAAGATTGGTATCAAAGAGCACACCAATGTTCCTAACCGACGACGAAGACTTAACAGAGCAGCCATCAAGTGTTAGACAGTATTCTAGGTTATTACGTGTGGAAGTTTTTTGTCCAATAATTAGAATCTCTGTTTTTTCAGAATTTAGTAGTAGGAAATTACTAGTCATCCAATTTTTTATATCAGCTATGCATTCCGTTAATTTTGTGAATTGGTAAGTTTCATTACGTTTTGAAGAAATATACAGCTGAGTATCATCGGCATAACAGTGAAAGCTAATTCCATGTTTCCTAATGATATCTCCTAATGGTAGCATGTACAGAGTGAACAGCAACGGTCCTAGTACTGAGCCTTGTGGTACACCATACTGAACTTGTGATCGATAAGACATCTCTTCATTTACTGCTACAAACTGATAACGGTCAGATAAGTATGATTTAAACCATGCTAATGCAATTCCACTAATGCCAACATAGTTTTCTAGTCTATTTAAGAGAATGTTGTGGTCAATTGTGTCAAATGCAGCACTAAGATCAAGTAACACTAATAATAATAATAATAATAATAAATTGTATTTAACCCTCTGGGGTTTGAGGTGTTTTTGGGGCCCTTGAGATGTTTTGACATGACCTGACATTTGTGCTTATTTCAGCTACTTAAAACATACCATTTGCCAACATATAAATTTGCTGTATTCAGCACAAACTCTGCTACAATAATATGTGAGCAAAATGGATGTACATGTTTGCATTTTATAGAAAAAAAAAATTATGCATGGTTAGTACGTTTTGGGAAAAAAAATGTCACCGCAATAAGGCCATTTAACACATACTGAATAGTTGTCCACAAGACTTTTGAGTTACTATTTTTGTAGGCTTGAATTTTTACTTCAAAATGATGTGAAAATCATTCTGACCACTCTTTCACAAACAACAATATAATGATTTAAATTTCTTACGTCAGTTTTTGGTCAGCACTGCTTTATGCGTGGGAGTGTGAATGGCCATGAATATTAATGTGATTTACACCTGGAGAGACTAAAGACACTCCCCCAATGGCTATAATGGCCCATCTCAAGGTGCTGTGAGGCAGCCTGAACTAAGAATGATTCACTGATGAATAAAAAGTTAAAAAGAACAGTATTTATTCAAAATATAAATATTTCCTAAGAACACATCTATCTATCTATCACTTCTATCACTTAACACATCCTTTCAAAAAAAACAAACATAAAAAGACCAAATTTGTTTTTTTTTTATAAAAAAAAATGTATTCAAAGAATCCTAAAAAAAACTATTACAGGTTAAAAAAAATTAAGCAGCACAACTGTTTCCAACATTGATTTAACAAAAAATCATACCAGAATAATTTCTGAAGGCTGATGGTTAGTTAGGTAAGTAAGCGGTACATCTCACTGATGCTGACATCTGTCCATTTATATTTGCAGCCTTTTGCCTTTTGAATTTTTCCCCGATGCCCATAATCCTCTGAAGGAGTAGCGTGCTGCCATCCTCAAAACGCGATGAACTATCAGTGATTCTGATGAAGATAGTTACTTCGTGTTGTTATGGCATTGATCGGGGGGCGTGCCGCGTGTGTGATGCATAGATCGCCTATTTACCATGTGCAAAAGCTCTGGGGGCGTGGCGGCCTCAGCTAATTAAAGATAATGAAGGGAGAACGAAAAAACTGTCTCTCCTTGGTTTCAAACGGATTACATAAACTGGAAATATAAAAAAAAATAAAAAATTACTTCATTTAAAAGAAGAGAATTTCAGCTTCATAAAGATACATCTCTCGTATCTCTGTGACAAGTATTGACAGAGTTACAGTTCATTTTTCGGACGCGTTTCAGAATGGACCTCACTGACAGAGAGAAGGCAAAACGCGCATCATGTTTATTTTTCTTTATTTGACAAAAAGCACAACACTTTGTTTTTATTGTGAGTACCCACAAAATAAATAGACACTTAACAGGATCTAATGATGTACAACACTTATATGTAAGATCAAAATCAACAGAGTAATTTGATTCTCTTTTGCACTGATAAGGAAGAAATCGAGCTCGTCGCGCCGGCGGGTTAAAGGCGCCTTTCATGGCACTCAAGGACACCTTACAAAATTCATAAAAAAAATACATTTAACAATCAAACCAGTACAGCAACAAACATTAAATCACATAAAAGCCTGCCTAAACAGATACGTTTTAAGACGAGATTTAAAAACTGAGAGACTAGAACTGTTGCGAACTTCTACAGGAAGAGAGTTCCATAAATGGGGAGCAGCATAGCCAAAAGCTTGTGACCCCATAGAAGTTGTCCGAGTGCGTGGCACAACAAGTGTAAGTGCAGAAGCAGATCTTAGAGTGCGGGAAGGAGTGTGTATATGAAGATTTATATTACGAATATGAAAGAATGCAGAACGGGTAACTATTTATGTGAGATTCAAAAGACAGAGTTGTGTCAAGAATGACACCCAAACTTTTGACCTGATTCGATAGAGGAACAGAACAGTTATCTATTACTATAGAAGAAATATTCAACTTACTTATTGTATTTTTTGAACCAACAAGAAGAATTTCTATTTTACTGCTGTTCAATTTTAGAAAATTACTAGAAAAACAATTTTTTTATTCACTTAAGCACTCACCAAGAGAAGAAGAGGGAAACGTTGAAGAAGGTTTAGAAGACAGGTAAAGTTGGGTGTCGTCAGCATACCAATGAAAATGGATATCATATTTCCTAAAAATGTTGCCCATAGATAAAAGATAAATAATAAACAGAAGATGTCCTAAAACAGAGCCCTGGGGAACACCAGTCACAACAAAAGTGGGTTTTGATTTAAACTGTTTAAGTTGTACAAATTGAATGCGATATGTGAGGTAAGAACGAAACCAGCTTTAAGCCATACCAGTAATTCCAATAGATTCCAGCCTGCTCAAAAGTATGGGATGTGAAATGGTGTCAAATGCTGCACTAAGGTCAAGAAGTATAAGTATTGATAAAAGACCAGCATCAGCAGCTAGTAATAGATCATTTGAAATCTTTACAAGTGCAGTTTCAACACTGTGAAAAGCACGAAACCCTGATTGTAACTGCTCATATAGACTATTGCAAGAGAGATGTTCACGGAGCTGAAGAGCAACAATTTTTTCCAGGATTTTTGACAAAAACGGCAGATTAGAAATAGGACGAAAATTTGCTAAATTCTTTGTGTCTGTCCCAGGTTTCTTAAGAATAGGTGTTATAACAGCAGTTTTAAGTGCAGTAGGGACAGTAGCAGTAAGAAGTGATGTTTGCATAATACCAGTGATTAAAGAAGAAAGAAATGATAAACCAGCTTTAACCAAGTGAGTCGGTAATGGATCCAGTTGACACGTGACAGATTTAGATTTTTGTACAATGGAACAAATGTCCTCAACTGTTGGAATTTTAAAAGCAGAAAATGAAAATAAGGGAGATGGCACAAAGCTAGAATGAGTTATGTTACAATCAGTGTTTGGTGAAACCAATTGCTGGTGGATGTGTTCAATTTTCTTATTAAAAAAGAGCAAAAATGCTTCACACAGTTCTGTAGAGTTTATATGCCAGTTAGAACAGTGACTTTAAAACACTTTAAAATAGTGTTAACCACAGAGAATAGAGATTTTTGGTTGTCTACACCAGATCCAATTAAACCTGCATAATAATCTGATTTCGCTGTGGAAAGTGCAGTCTTATAAACTTGCATGTGATCAGCATACAAATCTTTATGAACTACAAGTCCAGTCTTGGAATACAAGCGTTCTAAACGACGCCCCTTGACTTTTAGCAGACGAAGATCCGATGTAAACCAGGGTGCAGAGTTGACAAACGAAACATTCCTGGTTTTCAATGGGGCACAAGTGTCGAGGATCATTTGAAGATTGTTATTGTAATGCTGGATTAAATTATCAAGATTCCATGAATGGTCTTTGTAGGGAAGTGTGGACAAACATTCCACAAGAATTGAGGGATCAATGTTCTTAATATTGCGAAATGTGATTGTGCGACTCAAATTAGGCTTAAACACAGGTAAAGAGACATTGAAAGACACCAGCAAGTGGTCTGACAGTGATAAGTCAGAAGTAGTGCAATTTCCAGGAATCACACCTGAACAGCAGACCAAATCAAGAGTATGACCTTTTGAATGAGTTGGGACATTGATAAATTGCTGTAGTCCAAAACTATCCAGGCATGATAAAAACTCTCTAGAACATGAATTCACTGTATTATCCACATGGATATTAAAATCACCAACCAAAACCACGTTTGGAGACAATGATAAAAGAGAAGTTAAAAATGTTGAAAATTCCTGTTGGAATACAGAATTGGCCTTCGGAGGCCTGTATACAATAGCAATGATAGTTGGAACAAATCCATTGATTTGAAAGCAACAGATTCAAAGGAAGTATAATCAGTTTCAGGAAGAGTTGTAACTTTCCATTTTTCCTTGTATAGTACTGCAAGCCCCCCGCCCTGACCAACAGTGCGTGGTTTACAGATAAAAGCATATCCAGGAGGAACAGAGTGGTTCAAATGGTAAAAGTCATTACTTCTTTGCCAAGTCTCAGTAAGACAAAGAAAGTCGAACTTACGATCAAGCAGCAGATCATTCACGAAAGGACCTTTATCAGAGATTGATCGAATATTCCATAGTCCAAATGAAAGATCGTTCTTACCTTTGATCGAGGTAATCGTCTTTGTTGGCTTGACTAAGACACTGTGATCAATAGTCTGAACATGTTTCCTTGGAGGACGAGGGTTCGTAGACCAAATGGAAGGAATTCCACTTGGAGAGACAACCTTAAAACTCCTGCGAGATCCACGATGAACATAATAGAGAGATACAACCACGATCGGATGATAGGAGCAAATCATTTGTGACTCTGATGAGAGCTGTCTCGGTACTATGTGTGGCGAGGGGAGGTGATGCAGACTAAGGTAAGCAGCCTGGAAGTTCACATTAATAAAACTCTAATACGGTTTACATGGTAGCCAACTACGCCACCTCAGGACTTTCACCCAAGGATATGTAAGACAACACAGGTTCGTTCTTACCAAGGAGGACTGAGACAGTTCTGACAATTAAAAGCAATTTATTACAAAAATCTTTTCACATTGAGGACAACCACATTCACTAATAAATACCTTTCAGACATTTACCTCTTAATTACCCACAGATGTTAATACAAAAAAAAGGTATTTTTAAATAAAACAACATAGATAAACACTGGGTTAATCAAAGACACTAACAGGAAAAGGAATCCCTAACCCACCTTGTAAGTAATCACTCATTAGACTGCACCCACACGCAGTGACCCTCACTACAAAAGGCAATGAAACAAATCCACACTCCAATGTGTTGAACACTACACCCCAAAAGAGGGTGGGCCAGATAGCCTTTCCCAATTGTCTCAGAGAGAAAACCACAGCACTTAAATTGCAGGTTCCCTAAAAAAATACTCACAACACACAGCATGTTAATACAGAAGACAAAAGCAGCAATACATTTACAATCAAGACAAAACAGCAGCGTAGTCTGGGTCCGTGTGTCCTGCTGATTACAGAGCTCCGAGCACGCTGTTAGACACGACCCCAACCTACACACACGGTTACAGCAGTGAAGTTTAAGCATCTTTAAAGCATAAAAGAATCCCCAAAAAGAGATCATACTCACTGCGTCAGAACAACGCATCTAAAACCACTGCATGCTGCAACATGCTCTCACTGCACTGCAACAACTGCAGAACAGGCTTTATGTTACACACAAATATAACACAAAAATAAATCACATGCCACTTTACATTCATCCACATACCAGAGATTGGAGAAACAAGTAACCCAAACTACACGACTCCATCCGGGAAAGGCATAAAATGGACAATTAGGAATGGCTGAACACAAGCTCAGCTACCTGTGCACCTTGCTTTTATTAACAGTGCAATCATGATAATGATTAACCAGCCGGTATTGAACACAGCTGAATCCATGGGGAAATTATTCCTGTTCTCCACCAGGGGGAGTAATGGAGGAAAATCCCCAATCCGCTACATATGACACGGTCTAAATCCGGACTGAAAATCCTCGAAGATATCATTTATTTCAAGAAAGGAACACAGTTGTGAGGATACTACTTTTCCCAGTATCTTTGACAGAAAAGGCAGATTCGAGATCGGCCTGTAATTGACTAATTTTGTATGATCAAGTTGCGTTTTTTTAACAAGCGGTTTTACCATAGCCAGTTTAAAGGTTTTTGGTACGTATTCATAAGACAAAGACGAATTAATGATATTAAGAAGAGGATATATGACCTCTCTTTCAGTAGCTTAGTCGGTATAGGATCTAACATACAAGTTGTTGATTTAGATGAATTAACGAGTTTGAAAACTTCTTCCTCTCCTATAGCAACAAATGAATCAAATTTTTCCTCAGGGAGACTACAATGCACTCCCTGATGCGATACTGTAGTAGACGGTTGCATAGTTATAGTTTTGTCCCTGATATTATCAATCTTATAAGTGAAGAAGGTCATAAAGGTCATCACTGCTGTGTTGCTTGGAAACTTCTGGGCTTGAAGCTTTCTTTTTCGTTAGTTTAGCCACTGTTTCAAATAAATATCTAGGATTATGTTTATTTTCTTCTAATAGGGTTGAAAAATAAGCAGATCTAGCAGCTTTTAAAGCCTCTCTGTAAGCAATCGAGCTCTCCTTCCATGAAATCCGAAATACCTCTAGTTTAGTTTTCTTCCAGTTGCGTTCCATTTTTCTGGCTGCTCTCTTAAGGGCCCAGGTGTGCTCGTTGTACCACGGCGTTGGACTATTTTCTTTAATCTTCTTTAAGCGCAACGGAGCAACTGCGTCTAGAGTGCTGGAAAAGAGAGAGTTAAAAGTTTCTGTTGCAATATCGAGTTCTTCTAAGCTATCCGGGATGCTGAGATGATGAAACTGATTAGGAAGATTATTGATAAAGCAATCTTTAGTGGCAGAAGTTATAGGTCTAACATATTTATAACACGGAGTCGCCTTTGCAGCCTTGGCTAAATGTAATTTACATGAGACTAGATAATGATCTGAGATGTCATCGCTCTGCTGCAGAATTTCAACAGCATCAACATCTATTCCGTGTGATAATATTAGATCTAGAGTATGATTACGTCAATGAGTAGGTCCTGACACGTGTTGTCTAACTCCAATTGAGTTTACAATGTCTTTAAATGCCAATCCCAAAGCATCTTTTTCATTATCTACATGTATATTAAAATCTCCAACAATTAGTACTTTATCTGCAGCCAGTATTAACTCTGATAGAAAGTCCGCAAATTCTATGATAAAATCTTTATGGTGTATCAGTATTTTTACTTCAAAAGAAGTATATTAAAAACTAGATTTCTTAGTGGTTTTAAAGATATTACTATAAATTACAGCAACACCTCCCCCTTTGCCTTTCAGACGAGGTTCATGTTTATAACTGTAATCTTGTGGGGTGGACTCATTTAAAGTTTGTCACATGATCCTTCAGAAATCATTCTAATATGCTGATTTGCTGCTCAAGAAAAAATTCTGGTTATTATCAATGTCGAAAATAGTTGTGCTGCTTCATATTTATTTGAAAAATCAAGATTTTTTTATTTTTGGCACTTTATTTCGACAGTCCACTTTAGACATTATACTAGCTTTGAATAACCTTGTAACTACATGTCAAAAAACTCTCATTAGTTTTTTTTTTAACCACTGGTGCTCATTGGACACATCATCAGTGGTCATGGGGTGTTTCGGGTCTTAGATCATCAGACTCCCTCACTCGGGACACCCAGCCGCGGGTCATCAGTCCCGGCTTGTGTCCAAGTGGCGCTAGCTTCTATCCTACTCCACAGCCACCTCGACACCTTTTCTGCAGCTCCGATTATGTTCTCGGTGGCTTTCCTTTCCTGCAACCCTCTGATGCCAAGGAGACTGAATGTCAGGGTCTTGTCTTATCAATTTGCACTGTTTCTTTGTTTGCCCTGTGTCTGAGCACAGTAGAATGTGTAAAGTGGACAATTGAAATAAAGTGTTATAGATTTTATTTACTATATTTCTCAACACACACAGATTCTGCCTGGGGTGAAGGTTATAATCGCCAACACAGAGACCAAAGGACCTCTAGGAGATTCTCATCTGGGTGAAGTGATTTTCAAATATGGCAGCAAGTGTTACAAAATGCAGAGAACCACAGAGAATGTTAAAATGTCTCTGTATTATGTATTGTCATGTGTAGTGAGTTGATGCGACTGTATTACAAAAACAGATTTGGGTGAGCAGCCCCCATAATGCCACAGGATACTATACGGTTTATGGCGAAGAGGCGTTGCACGCGGACCACTTCAGCACCAGACTGAGCTTCGGTGACACACAGACGGTCTGGGCTCGCACCGGTTACCTCGGCTTCCTGCGGCTGTCACGACAGATAGTGGAGAATTGGGTGGATCCAAATGCAGCAATTGTACTATACTCAGGGCAATCCAAATCATCGTCATCCATGCAAGCGTCATAATCCAAATAATCAGAATCGTAATCATCCATACCAGTGTCGAAATCCATTTTAATCAGTCCGAATAATAATATTACAAAACAAGCACAAATAAAACGAGAACAGACAAGGAACAAAACTCGAGACAGGGGTAGCTGCAGCCTGGAGTAATGGGCGTGGCAAGAGGTAGGGGCGTGGTAAGAGGTAGGGGCGTGGCAAGAGGTTTCTCATTGGTCAAAGGAGTTTCCTCCTGGCAACTGCGTTGGCCAATCAGCAGTAACCATAGTTAAACGTCATTTCCTTTAGCTGAAAAAAAACATCATTTCCTTTAGACGGAGAGAAGATGGCAGAGGTAATTCACATATGCCATATAATTTGTTGTTCTCTTTGCTTTACATCTTTCAGCTTTGGTAATTATTTAATTGTTGTTGACAGACACATGTTACAGTGAGAAGCATTAACGACTGCATTTGCGTCGAAGACATCAGAGTCGGCGATTTATATCGATGTCCGTTCTGTGCTCTCAGTGTTTTTAGACCTTGTGAATATAACAAGATCCACAGTCATTTGCAAAGCCACAGCCTTCGCGCGGTTCGCCATGAACGTAAGTATGAGTTCAGTTGTGATATGCTATGCATGCCTGTTACTGGTTACATCTGTTACAGATAACTTGTTAAGGTTAGATAATAACGTGAACGGTTATGTTACGTATCATAATTGGAAACTTATGACAAACATGTTTTGCTTTATATATTAATTTTACTATTTTAAATTGTGTTTGATGTTTATGATTCTTATAGATTTTGAAAATTGAAGACCTTAGCAAATTGCAGGTAAAATGTCATTGCTTTGCCTTGTAGCGTGAATAAAATGCAAAAAGCTATTATGAAGAAATGTGTATGTTTCTGTTATTAGGGCATCCAAGTCGAGACGTCTAACAGCTAAGTGAATGGAACGCTGATTCCCCCACTTTGTGCGGATCCCATGTTACATATCCCTGTAAGCAATTATATATTTTTTTCCACACTGTTATATTGTAGTTATGATTTGTTATTGTTTAGCATACATACTTTAGATTTCATTGACTGTTTCGATGTATTATTGCTATTGACATTTTATGTGGCATATATGTTGTAAGCATTCTTTCAAAGGAGGCAAAAAGATTTCACAGAGCAAAATAAACATTGTGCACCATTTTGTATTATATTTATTTGTGATAGGTTGATGCTTTCACAAAAGACTGCATTCTATTTCTATCGTGGATCAAGTCACACTGGATGCTTTGTGTAAGTCATCAAGACATTTTTATCCATGTCAAATTGATTTCTATATTTTGTGTTTTTTAACAACCATTTTCAGATTTTGCGTCCAAAGCTGAAACAAGTGTTTTTTTCTTGATTCACTCTGCGCAAGTGATCTTAGTGATGGGAGATACAGTCAAGTGTACAGGTCTTTTACATAGCTCAATAGTTCATGTTCAGAAGTTCCAGTTGAACAGTTCTTGTTCAAATGTTCTCAGCTGCTGTATGGTGGTTCATTTCTAAACCATTCAGCATTTTCATTTTTTTTTTTTCATTTTTTTTTTTTTCATTTAGAAACCAAATAAAAAAGGTCTAAACAAGTAGCCTTTGAATTTCAGTATGGCATGTACATTTCTCTGGGGGTGGCTTTTGACTTTTCTGAGGTGAGTCTTCAGATTTTTTGCATTAAAAATTATTTTTTTCTTTTATCTTGTAGGTATCGTTGACTGGAAGTCAGTCAATCCGAATGTGAGGGAGGAATATAGGGTGGGGTTTAAGCTCACCAGATGTGATGCCTGTGGATTCCTCTACAAAAACACCACTGGATATTGCAGCAATGGAAAGAAGGGGGTCTTTACTGCGTTCTATTTAGATAGAGCATTTGATGGCTTCTGGAATGAGTAATAGAGGAATGAGTAATAGAGGAATGAGTAATAGAGGAATGAGTAATAGAGGAATGAGTAATAGAGGAATGAGTAATAGAGGAATGAGTAATAGAGGAATGAGTAATAGAGGAATGAGTAATAGAGGAATGAGTAATAGAGGAATGAGTAATAGAGGAATGAGTAATAGAGGAATGAGTAATAGAGGAATGAGTAATAGAGGAATGAGTAATAGAGGAATGAGTTTTGACTTTGAACACAAGCCTTTGATGAATAAAAAAAATTAATTGTAAAAATGACAACTGAACTGAATAAATGTTTTTTGGATAAAATGGTGTTTGTTTTGCTTAATTGATTAATGCCACTTAGAAGTTTATTAAACTGTTTTTACTTAATTTTTTTATTATATGGTGATTTTTTTTATTTTATTATATGGTGAGTGTTTGATCAAACACGTATATATGCATGCCTGTATACAGCAAAAACATTTCCTGTACCATTATTATAAAAATAACATTACTTTTAGTTTGTATGTACTTGAAAGTACAAAACTAGTATGACTAATAGTGTCAGGAGACATTTTTATCTTTAAAAGAATAATTAAATTTCTTTTCTTTTATTATTTAGTTCAAGTACAGACATTTCAAGTATAATGCAATAAAAAAAACAATATGAATACAAGGCATTGTAAATACAGCTAAAAATGTGTGAACCAGAGAATAACAATAACAACTGAAGTATAAAATGAACAAAATATAAATACAAAAATAAAAGTTTATAATATCAAGGCAGTTATAGATATTTTCAAAAACGTTTTGTGATCTCATGTTTGAAAGGGTTTCAAAGTATAGGTTACTGTGAGATCAGTGTTTTAAAAGGTAATATGAGGGTTTTCTTTTGAGTTATTTTTGTCTTATGAATAAAACTTTGTCAAAATAATTTAATTATATAATTTTGTTTTTCAGAAAAATATAGGTTTTGGAAACAAAGTAAAATGTCATGAGGTTCTAAATTAAGACAAATTTGTTTGTCATATCTATTTTAAAGTCAGTCCAAAAAGAAATAGAAAAAGGGCAATACAAAAATAAAGGTTCAATATCTTCAAGCGATGTGTTACAAAAAGTGCAATTTTCACAAACAGTATGAATGTTTTTTAATGACTGATCCTAAAAAAGTCGCGGTGGTGATGACGTCATGTAACCCGCGCCATACAGAAGGTTTCGAAGGTAACGTACTTTTGGATATCTTCTCAATATCATTATTGATATTTTTACAGTGAAATAAATGTATTTGGTCTTGTATAATTATTTGTTGGTCAATAGTGATTAAGTTTATGGCTCGCTTTTATGCGGATCAGGAAGCTTTCGCGTCCAATTGTAAAGACCTTACGGCACGCCCCTACCTCTTGCCACGCCCCTACCTCTCGCCACGCCCATTGCTCCAGCCTGCAGTTACCTCTACTTGCAAAACTCAGAGTTGCAGCATGACAAACAATACAATGACTCCGTGACATGAACTAACAAAACCAGGGTATTTATGCACAGACACTAACAACATAAATGGGAACAGCTGGGTGCAATCACAAGTGATGGGAACAAACAAGGATTATGGGAAATGTGGTTCTAGAGTGAATGGATACAGGAAGGAAGGGACCTCTAGTGGACACCCAATGAAAACACAACCAGACACCAAAACACATATTCTTACACACAAATGGACCAGCTCTAACATTGATAACTAGACAGTTCCCTATCAGTCAGTCACGTTCAACGTTACGTCAGAACAAACTGACAACAAATTGGAATCTCGCCTGAGAGCCCAATCACCTTTGAGTGGTAACAAAACAAGCCAATGCACATTGTAAGCCACTCCCCGCCCATATGGGTATATAAGGCAGCATGCAACACTCGGAGCCGAGCAGGTGTTGTTTTACTCTGCTCTTCAATCATTGTTTGAGTAAGCAGAACAATAGGGAAGCTGTTCCAGTGTTGGTGAGACAGCGCGTTCAAGCAGAGGTCACGTTCAATAAAAGAGCATTGCACAGATAAGTGCTGCCATTTTCCCCCTAGGCGCCTCAACACTGAAAGAGCACATTTTTCTAAAAGAGTAAACACGGGTGTGACTTGTGTGGATGTGACGATCACTACCCAATGCGTCTGGGCCATAAGCACGCTGAAGTAGTGTTCGTTGATGAGTTATGCTCCCTCTGCAGGAAGATAACCATTGGGATGTTGACAATGAGACTCATATGCCTTGAAAAATGTGGAGCCTCCCCTGCTATTCCCCAATCTGGTGTCTCTGCCCCACAGTGAGCCACTTCGGCTCTCCGACCGGGTTCCTGGGAATGGCCAGCGGTTGTGGCGTTTTCTATTGGGATCCCAATTCTTCAATCTGTTTGCAAGCCACGTAACTGCCTGATGTAACACCAAACGTCACTGACTGATAGGGAACGTCTCGGTTACTAATGTAAACCTCGTTCCCTGAAGGGAAACACAACCCCTGTACCACCACTTGAACGGACGGGGCCTTGTCTCGGCTCCTCAGGGGAAAACTTGGAAAGCTCTGAGGCGAGATCCCAAATTGTCTGTCTGTTTTGATATAACATCTCCGTTCCCTCCTTCAAGGAACGGAGGTTACATAAATAACCGAGACGCTTTGATACCATCCCTCGTGAAAAAGATACTTTGGCTTACTATTAAGCCTAGTTTAAACTCAATGTGATGTTCTTATCAGACACTTGACGTTCAATTCAATTGAATGTTAATTGCAATTATATGAAAAGGTTTTGTTTAAATTGATATTAAATGCAATTAGCTTAGCGTTGACCCACTTAAACAGGACTCAAGCACATCTTTATAAGATATAATATATAAATAATTTCATGATTACTTGTGTTGTCTTTGAAATGCTTTCTGTGATAATCGACCACATGCCACAAATGCTGTTGATCAAGGTTCATTTAACTGGAAGCATTCTTCAAGACTTCCTGAAGATCGAATCATCAGTATGAATATCTTTCTTTATTAAATTTCAGTATTTTGTTCACATTGGTAGAGTGAATTCAATCTCATCTCAATGGCAAAAAGTGCCCCAATCATCCTGAATTCACCCTTAGATATTTTAAAAAAAATTCAACAGGCATCTTTTGCAGTGTATGTAATCTGCTTTTTCTACCTAATTAAACACGCCACCCGTCTTCTTACTCTCTCCTCAGTGCTGTGTTCACATGGACTAATCTACTGGTGGTGGTAGTGGAGCTTGAGGGGTCAGAACAGGAAGCCCTGGACCTTGTTGCCCTGGTGACCAATGTGGTTCTGGAAGAGCACTATCTCATAGTAGGGGTTGTTGTGGTAGTGGACCCTGGAGTCATTCCTATCAACTCCAGAGGGGAGAAGCAGCGAATGCACTTGCGGGACGGCTTTCTCGCCGACCAGCTGGATCCCATATACGTGGCCTACAACATGTGAGAATGTGTAATGTGGAGGAGGAACCAGTTGCCAGAAAACTCTGTATATGCAAATTTACAAAGGAAGCATTAGAGGAAAGTTTGGACAGTCTTGCCTCTTCCTCCACACACATGAAGAGTCCTTGATGGAGCTATGCAGTTTATTTTTTATATCAAACTGTCAGAATGCCTTGAAAATAAAACTCTGATTCAGTGGTCAGGGCAAATGACTTGATTTCATCTCCTGTTGTCTTGTGCGTCACAATTGAGTTCAGTTCTTATTCAAGCACACTCGTTCTGCACATAACACACATGAGTGTTGAATGTTCCCTGTGTGTGAGGAGGACCGGCCCAAATGGGCAGAGGAGTGCCTGATGTCAACAGCAGGATCCAGATTCTAGGACCATTGAACTTTCAAGGCCATGTGAAAATGTGTAATGCACTTCATTTCACAGCATTACTGTTGTAGCTGTAAAAAATGCACAAACCCAAGTTTTGTTTGGTTTGTTCATTTTACATCACCACGCAAATCTTTGATAAATGTTTTATCCGGAGACCGAATGGCAATAAGGAAATGGATATCAGAGTCTTTGTTTTCAAGAAAGCAGTACTGAAGGTGTGCTGTGGATCTGCTGCTTCACGAATTCACAAGCTTATGCATTCCCAGCTAGTGTTTCAACATGGGCCTTAAATATTTTCATATGCCTGTGGATTGTTTGTAATTTGTATTTCCCCATTCATTAAACTCATTAATGTGTGAGCTTTTAGACTGTGCAGGATAGGAATCAGGGTAATAAGTGTATAGATGAAGAGTCTTATTCAGGTAACCAAGTCCCAATCTGAAAAATATTTCTACTCAAATTTACATTTACAGCAGTTGTCATTTACTTTATTTTTTTTTACACTGTATGACCATTTACGAGTAGTGTATCTTATATTCCTGCAGAACGTGACATTTTTAGTCTCCTACATATTACTGATTGAAAAGAAAGTATCCTTTTCCCTTTATTCATTAAAACATACCTAACAGATGGGACCGGTATTTCAGGAAAACTGACCACTGCAGATGAGGGCTTCTGATTCTTCTTTTCATTACTGTGTTAAAGAGTGATAATTGCTTGTATTTACACCGCGTTGGCCAGCACTGTATAGACCACTTCCAACAATGCTTGATTTATTTTATTGTGCTCACTACGTAAAGGATAGGCGATATGCCTGCTGTAATTATGTACAGAATTTGTGTAATAAGTTATTACTGGGACACCAGAAACATATGAACACTTTTGGCATGTTTTTTGCAGTGGCATGGAGGAAACCAGATGCTGCTCAAATTGAAGTTTCATTTCTTGATCAAACAGTAAGGAGAACAACATGAGTCACTATTCATGTAATATTTTATATTGCAATAGACCCAATAAATGGTTTTGCTGCAAAGATTGTAAAGCACATACAGCATCTGTATCGCAGGATGTTTAATGTTTATTTGCAGTTCTGTCATTTAGTGAATATTTGGTTGACAGCTTTTGACTTCTGTTAATATTTCTTAATAAAAACCATGCTTTTAAATTAGTGGCATTGCAATTTTAATTCTATTGTCATTTATAATGCTCATTTTACAGACATATTTATCCAAAGTAACTTACATTGCATTCAAGATATAAATTTATTTCATGCTTTTCCTGGGAATCAAACCCATTACATCAGCATTGCTCTACTGTTTGCTACAAGAATGCCCAGTATACAATAATATAAATGCTAAATAGGCTATAATAGTAAGCAAGAAGAGAAGCAGAATTATCAAAACATGATTACAAAGAGTTAAGAACTTTTGAGTATGCATGGTAGCACTAAACAGATGAAAACAGAAGATCAGCACTGTTACTTGAAAAGATCCTCATGATCGTCTCAGTGGAACATAGTCGTTAATTTCAAGCTACTTCAAGAAAGGTATTCCTCTATTTTTTCTAAAAGCTTTGTTGCAATATCCAGTGCACTTCTAGCATTATCAACGCTGAACTGCTTGTTTGGAATGTGAGGAAATTGGTGATAGTTTGGATACTGAGTTTTTTTGCCATCAACACCAAGTTCAGTCAGTTGCCTCACAGTGTTTGGTAAAGAAGTCAACTGTGAGCTGTAATGGGAAACCTGCTGAGCAAGGCTAGTTATTGAGCAGTTTTTGGGATGCTCTCCACTTCTCCTGTACATTGCTGCTATCAGGGCTTTTTCCACAGCCTGATGCACCTTAAACAGACACCACTCTGAGCAATCTCCTCCAGTGTCATTGTAAGCGGCTCTGATGTCACATTCAGCCTGTTCATACCAGCGTTTTGCCTCTCCTCTGTTTGGCCTTGGTGTTTCTCTGTGGTATGACCAGAAGTTATAGTGTCTTCTAGAGTAGTTCTGATAGAACCTCTCACGCCCCCTCCTGTGTCTTCGAGCCTCTGTGTTCCACGTGTCATAGAAATCTTGAAAGTCTCTCCAGGTTGAGGATGTGCTATGTGCAGTTTTCCCTTGTTGTAGTTCCACAATTCTGTTTTGCAGGTATTTGAATGCCTCACTGGCAAGTTCTTCATTGCCTGGGTTTTTGTCTGGATGCCACTGGAGGTAGAGACGTTTAAGGGCTTTTTGTTTGTCCTCACTTGACATTTTCCAGATTTCATTCAAGCTTTGGTCAATTTCTCTTTTGATCTCTTCAAATGTCCCTGGAAAGACTGCGTTGGGTGGAGGCCTGGATGCCAAAACACGTTCTATATCGGTGCAAGTGGACCCTGTGTTGGGTGGAGGTCTGGACGTCAAAAGACGTTCTATATCTGTGCAAGTGGACCCTGTTGACACAGTTGCCTTCTTTTCTCGTTTAAATTGGTAAAGGTCAAGAGTGCTTACTTCAATAATGTCATCACTGCCAACTTGTATTTTATATCTGGCAGGAAAATGTCTCATTTGTCCCATTGAATCATCTAGTCGGTTGATAACAATGGCATAGAAATATTCACCGGATTCATCCTTGCTGAAGCCAACATACTCTCCACTTTCAAAGTTGTTGAGGAAGTTCATATCAAGGCAGTCATGCCATTCTTCAGGTATGCAACATCCAGGTTTCGGTAAGGCATTGTGTCCTTCCTCGTGGCCACTGTTATGAATGCCATGATTTGCCAAGGTTTTCTCAACATCCTCCATGTTATCACACAGCAGAAGATGCCCAAGGACTAGAAGGCTTGAGGTGGTCAGACAGTTCTTTAGAAGAGCATTGATTTCTTTAGCAAGACACATATTAACTTCATTTACTACTTTGGGGGCCATGTCATCATTGTGTTTCAAGTAGAAACTGCATCCATCTTGCTGTTTTTTTACATAAACATCTGTTTCAGCCTTACTTCCTTCAAGTGGGTCATGGTTTACCAGAAGTTCAGTCTGAAGACTTTTGCAACAGATAATTTGAATCTTAGAAAAGGTTTCTTCACACTTTCCTGCAGCTTCAGACTGTGAAATCCCACCTTTGCTGTCTTCTCTGATGAGACAGACTAGTCCATGAAAAAATGCAGCAGAAGACAAGTGTTTGTCAAACCAGCCACTAAATTCACATTCCCCTTCATCACAATATTGGACACTTTCTACCTCCAGGTTTTCAGAAATTACATCCGAGAGAAATGTGGGGCGAACTTGCTGGGGAAGGAAGTGCAACAATGTTTGATGTTCATAGTGATCATTTCCAAGATGACAGTAGTTTAATTTTTCCAGCAGTTTCAGCTTGGTTTCCAAAGGACCTTTGAGTCTTGCAGGCTGGAAGACTGTGTCGTTGAAAAACAAAGTGATGGATTCATAGAGTCTTCCATCTGTTGATGGAAGATAAAGTAGGTAATTTGGGAAAGAGGTTTGATTTTGTTCCTCTTTCAGCAGGCAAAACAGCTGTTGTACAACACGCCTCACAGCTTTCTGCTGATTTGCCTGAAGTCTGTCTTTTTCAGAACTATCAGAATATATTTCTTGAAGAACAGTGATATATTGATTGATGGTGGGCCTCTCATTTACACCAATCTTCATGAAGAAGTCTTCAAATTTTATATACTTTGAGGGAATGCAGAAAAAATAAGGCCTAAAGTCAAGAGCATCATGTAGCACAAGTGTTGTCTGCTTTGCCTTCACAAGTTTTGTCTCTTTTTCCACCAAGATAATGGGGAGGTCTGAGAACAGAGAGGCATTCAAATGTATTGACTGCAGGTATGCATACAATTTGTTAAATACTGTTTCTCTTGTTTCCAACAATCTGTCACTGTGGCACTGAGACGTACAGATGTTTTTCAGATTAGTAGCTATTTGTCCAAGGGGTGGAGTCTCCAAGGCTCCGACATCCTTCATTTTTTTTTTTATGTGATGATGGGAGCAGAGTTCTGAAGGTAGGATTGGCATAGATGTCCATATCAGATAATGGTGATCATAGTCTCTGCCAATAAGTGATCCACTGATTGCAACAAATTCCCTCTCTTGAGCAAAAGCCTTGTGATAATCACAAAGTGTTTTCTGAATTTGCATTGGGAAGATGAATTTAATGTTAGCAACTCTGTTCAGTAATTTAGAGTTTTTGTCTTTACTCATGAACAAAACTGTCTTGAACAAAAGTTTTGACCTTTTCTTAAGAACATCTAGAGGAGTGTTGCCTCTAGTTTCAGATTCAATTTGTTTTGCAAACTGAACGATTTCCTCATCAGACACTTCATGTTTCAATCCAAGGTCCTTCAAGAGACAATGTGCTTCAGTAGGTTTAACTTGGACATTGTCCCTAAATATTGCTTCAGTACATTCATCTCTGAAAATATCCCAAAACGTCTCTGGGACAAATCTCTCTTTTGGAAGCATTACCTGGTAAAGGGATACACTGTCATCATAGAAGTACGAAGCCACCTGAAGAGAGCCATGGATGTCTTGAATAAGTCTGACGTCTTTCAATGCAGAGACAATCCTGGGGTCCACTGGTCCAAGTTCCACTAAAAACCGCATTAATTCAAGAAGCTTGGCTTCTTTCATCATGTGCACAGAAGGAAGAATAAACTGTACACAGAACTCCAAATCATTTAGAATCTGTATGTTTAGACATTCTGCCAAGTCTAGGTTCACCAAGGACTTCTTCAGGAACATACTGTCACATCCATCAACATAGTATAAGTTTGGAAAGTCATTCTGATGTTTAGAATTCAGAATGAATATCATTCTGTGTAAATCAATCCTTTCTCTTTTTGCGGTTATTGACTCAAACAGGGGCAAGGACTTGAGCATCTTCTCATGTTGAGTGTTCTTTTTGGAATCTCTGATCCCATGTTGTAAAAAGCGTTGAAGATCTACACATTCATCTGTAGAAAGCTCCTCAAACTGTGAATGAGGTACATGATAAACCTCTTCTAAAACAGCACTGCTGTCTCCTGTTTGCAGGAGTTCTGGGTTCATATACATTAGACAGAACTGTCTGGGATCACTGAAAAAGCTGGAGTCTAATTTCATAAAATCCAGTTTTATGAGAATAGACGCTATTTTGTCATTTGGATTCTGAATCACTTTTGATACGTTTCCCATTGTCTGTAAGAAATGTGCGTTATTTTGACTGGGGCAGATTACTGGCAAGATAGGGCTGTTTTCAAAGTCCTTCTTTATCTCACTGAAGAAATCCAGACTTTCATGCTGGTAGCTTTTACCTTGGTCATCAAAGAAGCTCCATAATGTTTTCAGCCATTTGGTTGTCTCTGTCTCTGCTTTGTAAAGCTGGGAACTTGGATCAAGGAATGACTGACTGAGAAATTGATCAAATTCTGGTTTCAAATACATTGCTGCTATGTCAATTGTTAAGTCCTGAATAAACGTTCCGTCACACAGAATTTGGACATGAGGTCTATTGATTTCACTGTCTGCAAACATTTCCTGATGTCCTTGGAAAAGACTGCTAAATTGTGATATCAGCTTTGGGGATTTAGAATCAAAGACTCTTAACATCCGATCTTCTGTGAGGAGAAGAGGCAGCCCATTGAGGTCATGGACATTTTTCTCATCAGCATTTGTCAAGCAGAAGCTCAGAAGTTTTGAACATCTTGTTTTATTTTTGATCAAGGTCTGGTTGATGGGCAAAGGCAAACCACCAGTTGTCTGGGAAGGATCATTCAATGATCTTTGCTTCAAGAAATTAATCACTGTTGAAGCGCTGACTTCTGTCACATTCACACCAGCTGATTTGAAGTTGACTTTTATTTCATGCGTTTTAAAGGTGTCTGGCACTAATTTCATCCCGATGTCATCTAAAATTTCAAAAATTCCATCATTGTCGTTACTTGTAAAATATGCACAATTTTCTGAATGGAATTCAGATGGACTGCACCAGGTAACTGTGTATTGTTGTAGTGAAGGATCTGATGACACAACAGAAACAGCGTGTGCAGTGGGTATAACAAGAAGATCACGTTCTTTGACTGATCTATATACCTCATGGATCATCTCATGCCAGACTTTGTCTACTTCCTGTGAAATGCATGGAAAGTAATCAAGGCAAGAAGTCTCTAGCTGTGACTTGAGGAATTCAAGAGCTGTAGTTGTATCCTTCTTAATGAATGAACACATATGTAACAGGAAGTCAGCATAGAGTGGTGAAATGATGTTTACTTTCAGTGACTGGTTCCACTCTGTCTTCAGACTATCACCACCCTCTTTCCACAAGTCCCTTCTTGAAGAATCTACTTCAAAATTTGCATTCACATGGACTGGTAAACCAGTTTTTTCAGGTAAAGGCAAAGAGCAAAATGCCCTGCCATTAAATGTGTGGTTAAATGAGCTTTCCCTACATGCAGCCAAAGCAGCTTGGGGAACTTTAAAATGATCTTGCTTGGTTTTTTGCTCATAGTTTTGTTTTGAAAAGCTAAAACACTCTGCAATGACCCACTGACTTTGGTTATTTCCAGATGATATTTGCATGTCATAGATGGTTTTGCAGGGTTTTGCTGTTCCTGACATCAGGGATTCTTGAACATGGCTGCGGAAGGTTTCCTTGCTTACCATGCTCTTCTCTGTGTATTTCTTTTCAATAAGGAAATAACTTTGCTCTCCATCTTCACTGATCTCCAAGAACTGTATTTTTGTGATGTGTTTTAAGAAGAGAATTAGTCCTTCAGGATCTTCAGTCAAGGCAGATTTAAGTTCCTTCATGTCACAGTCTGTGACTGTGTGTCTAGATATTTCAGATTGTTCTGCCATTTCCTCTGTCCTGAGAGGGAGCCTGAACATGGTTCCAGAATTGAGTGGAAACATTTCTGGAAGAAAGGTATGATAAACATCCTCAAAAGACTTTTTTAATTCATCATCAATTAAAAACTTGCATCCTGGGGACTCTTTTGTTATACCTTCCACGTATTTTAGATTTGGATCAGAAATGCAGAGCCATTTGTCACCAGTCAGGATAGATGGACAATCTGTCAGATGATACACAGAATTGAAGCCAAGTCCATATTTCCCAGTTCTCCCTAAAGAGCCACGTTTTCCTCCTTCCCCCAGCTGCTGAATACTTTGCAGATCATCATCAGAAAATGTTCTGTTGTTGTACACACAAAGAGCCGGGCCTTGAACCAGTTCCCATTCCTTTCCAAATATCTTTTCTGTCTTATGTTTTCTTTTGTCCCACACAAAGTGAATTTCTGTTGCCTCTGCATCATCAGCATTTTGAATGAGCTCTTTCAGAATATCCTTTTTAGATGGATATGCATCAAGAATATTTTTTATGCGGACAGTTAGTTTCTCAGTTTGTCCAAATTCTTTGGCATGAAGGGAAAATCCACTGACCAGATGATTTTTCAAAGTATGGTGTCTTGTTGTCATTACACCAAAATGACAGGCCACAGAACGAGGTATCAAATCATGGGTGAGCTTGCCACCAGCTGAGACAGGCATCCATGGGCTGTCATTAAATCTCAGCTCTTTAGAAGATGTTAACACTCCTCTCTCATCAGGCATGAGACAGTTTGTAAGCCTTTCTTCTTTGATTTCGTGTAGCCCATTTATTTTCATATCTAGCCCGAGTATTGTGACACACTTATGGAGGTCTGACATGGAAAGAGGTTTAGATTCATATAAATCCTTAATTTCATTAAGTGCAGCAGCAAACTGCTCCTTTGTGAATTGTTGGGTGACACCAAGGCAGTCCCAGAGCCTCTCAAATTTGGAGAAGATTACTGGAAGCACATATAGATATGGTTTCTCCTCAAATTCTTCACTTATGGCCACTGACCTCACATTTACAAAGTGATCCTCAATGAAAATGAATGGAAATGATTTTGCATGCTCAATAATGGGATTGGGATCTTTCTGTTCCAACAAGTAAGCATTGAGATATTCATAGCAAGACTGGGCAATGTTGAAGAGAGCTGTCTTTTCAAGTGCATTGCAGTGTTGGTGTGCTTTTAACAGCTGCTGAAGCACCGTCTCAACTGGTGGATTTGTCAGTACTCTCATTTTTTGGAGAACTGGATCATAATTGTGTATTTGAAGGGCTGAATGATCAACTGTGAATTCGGTCATGTTTACTAAATTTCGACAACTGTCATTGTAAACTTCAGAGGGTTTTTTAAGAACAGTGGGGTTCTTGTTTTGCTGAACTAAAGGTACTAAGGCAGGAAGGAATGGTATTTGAGACAGTGTGTGCCAGTGCAGAGAATTCACATCTTCTGAGGAGTCTTTCATTGACTCCACAAGGCACTGAAGACGTTTATGACATTTAGATTTATCCTGTTGCCAAACACTGGATATCTTTCCTGCTCTTTCTATGATGTCTTCTAAAGGGAGATGGTCACTCAGCATTCCCAAATCTGAAAGTCGTTGAATCCTTTTTGGTGAGAGAATGTCATCTGTTGTTCCTTCAAGAAAGCATCCTTCCTCAAGTTCATACAAACAAGCCATTTTGCCATCAGGATTCACAATTCGCTTGATAAATTGAAGCTTCTTACAACTCTGTGTTGGAATACAAGGGTAGCTTTTCAGTAGGTCATCAACAGCTGGATCATTTAAGTCAATGGCATTCAGCACAAGAGTATTTCTGCTGTGTGTGTCCACAGAACTCAAGTTCTCAAAAACAATTTTGTAAAACTCAGGCCAGTTGATCGTTCTTTGTTTGATCTCTGGCTCAAAGCCACAATCGATGAAACTCTGTCTTACCCATGATGGGAGAGAAACAACACTGGAATATGAAGCTCCCAAGCTCAAGAACACTTTCATGGCAATGTCTCCAATTACTCGGCTCTCCTCAATGTTTGGATTCAGAAATCTCACATTGTCGATAGAACACCAATTATGTCCATTGCTGAAAAGCTCCAGAGATTTGCCACTGGCATTCTGCACAACTGCTGAGTAGAAAGACTCAACCATGGGTAAAAATGCTTTTCTTACTGTCTCTGTGTTAGGCCAGAATGTATGGAAGGAATAGTTCTGGATATGTCCATTTTGGGCCATTTCTTTCAGCTCAAGCAGTATAGTGATGTAAGCAGAGGTTACAGCATCTTTCATCAAAGCTTTGTTCCACTCAGACTTCACTCCTTTTTCCCATAGACTTTTTCTATTAGATGTGACTTCAAAAGTTCCATTGACATGGACTGGAAGACCTGTCTCAATTGAGAGAGGAAGAAAGCAAAAAGCCTGGCCTTCATACTTCAGGCTTTCATCAGGGGACCATGAATTAGTTTTTGCCTCTTTATGCAAAGGTACAGCTATACCTCCAATTGGATGTTCTTGTTCAGTTCTTCTCTGGAACATTTGCAAATAATCATGTGTCCCAAAACAGGAGTACAAAAGCCAGTACTGAGTGAGGGATTTATCTGAGTTATCCTGAACTATTTTAACAATGTGTGCTTTGTTGACATCAATAATGTTTCTGAAGGTGTTCTCGATCTCTTGGAGACGTGTGTCATTCGAGACAGCAAATGATTTCATGACTTCTCTGGATATTTTGAGAGGAGTCTGAATCTGATCATTCCATGGAGGAGTCGATGCGTTCTCAGGGACAATTTGAAGGGACATAGATGTAATGCTCTTCAGAAATAGTAGGTGTGTTTGTGAGTTGTCAGTCAAATGATTTTTAAAACTCATAATTCGCTCTTCATCATATACCTTTGAACTGATCTCTGACTTGTTGGCCTCTTCCAGAGTGCGAAATGGTAATTTAATCAAGGTGCCATTGTAAGATTTCTTGCTGTTTTGCACTGACAAATCACAATCAAAAATTCCTTCATAAGATTTAAACTGTCCAGGAAATATTTTGTACAATTGTTCCTGGAATGGGTCAAGTTGAATTCCTGGGTTCCCTTTGCTATGTATGTGCTTTTCCAAATGGGTGACATTTGGATCAAGTATGAGAAGCCTTTTCCCACTCAAAATCGAGGGAATATCACTCACATGGTAAACAGTATTAAATCCAAGCCCAAACTTTCCAATCATCTCAACTTTTTTTTCCTTTGATGCTGATCCCACCTTGACAATGTTTCTCCAGTCTTCTTGTGAAAAAAGCTTGTTGTTGAAGATCCAAAGGCATGGTCCATTGCAAAGGGCCATTCCATGATCAAAGAGTGTTTCAGGGGGGTCTTTGTGTTTTCTGAAGTCAAGGAGGAATTTACACGTGGTTGCCCCAGCATCCTCAGCATTTTGTAGGAGTTCTTTGAAAATGTCACTTTCTTCATCATACTCTTTAAGAATGTTTTTAATTCTTTGAGTAATTGGTTCAGACTGCCCACACTGTTCTATACCAAAGGACTCTGCTTTAAGGATGCGAGTACTTAAGAATGGGACTTTCAACCATCTTGCAGTGATGGGTAGAACTTCTTCATGAATAACATAGAACTTCTCATTGTCTTGTTTCAGGTCATCAAGTCCTTCTGCACTGATGTCACGGAAGAATGCTTTGGACAAAGGCTGCAGAGTAAAGTTTTGATTTTGGGCCATGACAGGCACAGGGGTACTGTCCTTTAAAAGCTTCTCATTCTTTCGTATCCAGTCAAGAATGGCAGTTGACACTTTAAGTTCTGTCAAGTTTCCATACGGAGGATGCCTGCAGTCAATATTTTGTTTTATGTCATGGAGTATGTCTTCAATCTCTTCATCGGACAGTGATTTCTTCACACCAAATTTTGTTAGCAGGTTTTCATATTGCAAAAACTCTTCAGGCACTTTCTTGATGTAGGGGCTTAGATCCAGTTCAGGTGGATAGGCTAAAACTATATCTCCTGGACAGACAAACTCACTTTTAATCCATATCCAGGGGATGATTTTTGTGTCCATTAAATCTGTGAAATTTCTCATGTTGTCTTGCATGAACTTGTAAATACTGTGAAGCTTGGTTTTAAGCTGAAAATCTGAATTTGGGTCGACCATTGATCTCAGTGCAGAGAGGTTCTCCCAGACTTTTTCAGCAGGAGGGGGCTCATGAAGTGCAAGATTTTTGCATACATGTCCTGTTATCTCAGATGTAAGTGGCATTACATATCCAACAATTGAAGAATACTTGGAATCCCTTACTTCAGCTGGCTTATAGAGACCTTTCTTAATATTTCTACAAATGCGTCCATTCAAGAACTTTGGATTTTTACAGGGAACCCACTGCTTTTGCTTTAGCTCTTCTATCTGCGCCTTGGTGAATTTTGAAAGGAAATCATTCTCATTCAGGACTCGAACAAGAGTATGTGCTTTTTTTAATGCCTTATCTGGTGTGTGGACATAAAGCTTTTCAATATGATTTATGACTTGGAGTATTTCTGCTGTTAATATTTCTTTTGGCTCTGTCCTTAGGCCAAGGCGTTGCAGACTCTGAAGCATTTTCTGGGTCTTTGTGTAAATTAGTGGGGGAAAGAAATCTGCCTCGAAAAGATCCTGAAATGTTTTGTTTCTTGGATCAAAAACATCTGAGGCATGTTTCTGTTCTCCGTGAGTTGTCTCAATAAATTTGAGACTTTTAGTTTTCATGAGCAGCTGGTCACTTTGTGAGAGTAGAAGGCTACCATTAGTCAATATCCAGGTCATTACTGTCTGTTCCTCCCCTTTTTTGAAAGAGGCTGTCTCAATGCAGTCAACCAAAAGAACAGCCAACTTAGCGGCATCTAAGAGTTCAATATTTAGAAGAGTCAAAAGTCTGTGATCAGCTTTATTTGCACACTTTACAATGGTCTCGGGCATTGGCAAATCATTTGGAATGGCTGGTTTGGAGGTTGAAATAACGGCTTGCTTTGACTGAACTTCAACATATTTCCCAGACATCATTCTGAAGATTGGCAACATGGGAAGCAGGATCTTCTCAGCATTTAAGAGAGAATCCAAAGAAGAGAGGTACACTTTCAACTTCTCTTTTTCATTTGATGAAGCCGAGGCAATGCCTTTGATAACCTGATCTATGTGTGAGTTCACAAAGACTTGTAAAACACTTCTTGGTGAGGCAGGAAGAACATACCTCTCAATGTCATGATGTCTAAGACACTCATCTCTTTTTATGACTGTACACCCCACCATCCCTAACACTTTCTGAACATGATCTGACAAGCTAGATGCTGTGCTACTCTGAAAGATCAAAGTTGTGTTACTCTGCAACCTTGCTAACAGTACAGAATTGCCTGAACTCTGTAGTGGCTCCAGTGGTATTAAAGGCATGCCAATAAAGTAATTTAACTCGTTCCATTCAGTGCTCAGAAACTTCCAGAATTCAGTCAGCCAGCTCTTTGGTGGATGATGATCTTCTGCTGTTTTCCATGTCACATGACCTTGGGTCACCTTCCAGTCCATGGGTAAGTGCTTCTTGGTGAGTGCAACTACATGATTTGCATCCAAATCGATTATGTTGTATGTGCCTGAAAAAATAGTGAGATCAGTTTCACAAACATTTATGATGTTAATTTCATATTATCATAAGCATATAAACAGTTTTCTTACTCTTTGTTGCTAGTTTTCTTAGTTGCATAGTGCAAACATGGCTCAGATCGTTGGGTATAAATCTTTCTTTACAAAATGGCAGCAATGTTCTAAACAAAGAAAAAAGAGATCATTAACACTTTGAAAACACAATATAAACACGCTAAACAATTAAAGTAGGAAAGAGACAAATTTACCGTGGAAACTTTTCATTGTCGATCAAAACAGTGTTCTGCACTTCATTGCTAAATGAGGTGAAGGTTCCATCACTGAGAGGCAGAAGCTTAAGACCTTGTAGCTCTGTGTACTTCTCATCACTGAGAGCAAATTCAAGAAGAGAGTATCTGTCATCTTTACTGAGGTTTTCAGCCTCACTTCTGTGAAGGACATTTCTAACATAAGATGGAGTCATCCATGTCAAGGTATCATTTTCAGGGAAGATTTCTTGAACATCTTTCAAAATATGTTCTGGGACTGTGACCAGGTTCTCTCCTTCAGCAATCAATAATCTTGATATCGCAGACATTGTGTCACAACATAAATTGTTGACTGGAAAAACCGCATCTGAGGGAGACACCCAGATTTTCTCATCTTTGGCAAGGTGAAAGATCTTGTATTCAATTAGACCCTTCAAAGTGTCTGTTGCAACTTCATGCCATCGGTCTTTATGTACAGTCTTGGATAGGTCAGGCCAAAGATTGTACACAGTGGCAGCAGGCAGGGTTGAGTTTCTGGATAACTGAATGGCATCCAGGATCATCATAAGATATACATGAGGAAGAATATCTTTTATAAGTAGCTCATTCCACTTTGCAGACTCGTCATTCTTCTGATCCTCCTCTTGCCACTTAATGAACCTCCGATTATCTGTCAGGCCAAAGCAAGCATTGATGTGAATGGGAAGCCCAGTTTTGTTTGAGTCATTATTTGGAAGAGGCAGAAAGCAACTGAGTCGCCCATTGCAAAGTGATCTGTCTTCATCAATTCGAAAAGCTGCATCAACTTGAGGGTAGAAGCTCAGCTTACTGGCTAGAGAGTCAATCTCTGGTTTATATCCATGTTTCAGAAGGCAAGATGTCACAAGCCACTGGGACCTTGTTTCTTCCATTTGATGGGGAATGTGTGATACTGTTCTGAAACAAGTTTTTCTGTCAAGTGATTCCTGCTTGACATGAGAAAGATCATTGTCAAATTGATTTGACGCTGACACTTTTAGCCTATTGTGACAGAAGCCATCGGTGTCAATATGCATCAAAGTGATGGATGACACATTTCTCAGGAAAAGAAGACTGATGTCTGCATCAGCAATGAAACTGTCAAAAAGCTGTGTAACTTTTGTGGAGTCATACAAGTTATCTGAGATCTCAGAAGCCTCATTACGCAGAGGGAAGCGGAAAAGCGTTCCTTTGAAGTATTGCTCCTCACTGATGACCTTCTCCCAGGAACAACTGTTGACTTGACTGACTACATTTTGAAAGGACTGGAACTGATCTCTCAAGTTCAAAAGTCTCTCTCTGTCCTCTTCATCATCCAAAGACCATCGATAGCCTTCTTCATCATCTCCAAACATCTTCTTTTGTGGGTCAAAAATGGCTAGGTGTTCAGAACTGAATACACATGGCAAGTCTGTAAATAAACAATAATAATAATTTTAAATATTGTTGAGGTCGCCAGTGTTGTGCCAAGAGGCGCATGATGTTGATGTTTCAGCTGATCAGGTCAGTCAATTAAGTCATTATTAAACAATCACTGAGTGCTGATACAATATAGGGATGCACCAATCATTAAAATTTTGCACAATACATCATGTCTATATTAACCTTTCCTCCGCCATTGACAGAATTTTCCATCTTTCTGTGTTTTCAATGTTATATGGTCACTATACGAAGTGTGCACTATTAAGCATCTTCTGAAAGAGTACAGAATCTCCGGATCAAAACACAGATGAAGAAGAAGCAGAAACAAGAGATAACACATTGCTTATGAATTTCTTATCATGATTATGGTGACCAAAATTATCACGATTATCAATATTATCACGGTTTTGTTCAAATGTGATAAAAATGTTAAAAAAGAACTGATATGCACACTGAAAATATTTCAACAAGTTTTATATTTGGAAATCAACAAACAACAAATAAAATTAGCATCTCTTTGCATTTTTTTTTTAAAGAATACACATTAAATTATATGACCGCCGTCAATAGCAAGGGATTATAACACAGCGCACATCTCTTCTATCACCACGGAGGCACTCTCTCATTTCATTAAAATGCTATTATAAATGAGGTTAGTGGATAATAAAGCAGCAAATGTTATTATAGTGAAAAAAAAACATTTAGTTTGGAACAAATAAAAGGTAAAATATTCCACATTGCTCTTTGTATTGTTATAAAATACTTTGATGAAAAACAAATAAATGTATTTACAAATACTATAAAATGAAAATACATTTATTTTAAATGTATAGTGCAGCTTTTTCATGAGCCAACAACATTTGATAGATAGGACAGAACAAGAAAGACCATTAATAATCTTAATCTTTCATAGGGCGAAAGTATTATAGGCCTTAATATGAAAGGCTTCGTCATAGAGCGCCAGAGCGGCTTAGCCTTGTTTATACTCGACGCGTCCGCAAGAGCGCGAGTCTCCGCTGACTGCGCGCGCACCTCTCCAAACGGACGAGGCGTTTATACTTGACGCGCTCGCCGTTGTGCTATTCTGTGAAACGACAGGGGGCGACTCGTAGTAATTCTCTTCTAAACCACCAGGAATCAGCAGTGAAGAAGTAGTTTGCCGTTTATTAGTAGTTTATTAATTGCTGATTCATATAAAAAGAGTATTAAATGTAGTAGGTTTATTGTACTTTCACTGCATGTAAACTAAACAACTGAAGCCTTATTGAAGAGTGTTAATTTCATCAGCAGGGCTTACTTCTGCTATTGTAGGCTTATTTTGTAAATGTAAGCAGTTACTTTAGACAAGTGCAAACTGGGTGCTTAATGCAAATGTGTTCCTATTCACAAAATGAGAGGCTTTTATGGTCGCCCATCAATGCAAATGTCTCTGTATATAGAAGGATCGAAAAAAAAAGCTGATACAGACGTACCAGTTCGGCCAGATTCGGCTCGAAGTCGTTCATCTTCGGATACGGCGCCGCGCGCGATGTTACAAAAAGTGCCGTGCACACCGCCAGGCGAAATGGCCCACACCGCAATGACGTCATTTTAGCCGCCCGCACCTTCGCGCTCTTGCGGACGCGTCGAGTATAAACAAGGCTTAAAGGTTCTCTAAGCGATCCTGGGTGACGTCACTTCTTGTTGACGTTCGAACTATTGTCAAACAAAACGGAGGCTAGCTAGACCCTCCCTCCTCCTCATCCGCACACTAACCCCCCAAACCACACCCCCAAACCCTTCTTGTCGGTCATTGGCTGGAATAGTTTATTATGTTTTGGGGAGCGGGTCGCTGCAGTTTGCTTTTGTTGCTGTTTGTGGAGCCTGGGCTGTCTACAGAGATCGCATTTCTTTACAGTGTGTTCAGGGGACAGGCAGCCAGCGGTTAGTGAGGAGATGTTTGCTGTATGTGACAAAAAATTTTTTGGCCTAAAAAACGCGTGACATCGCTTAGAGCACCTTTAAGCCTTGTTTATACTTTCGCCTGGCTCTGCAGTGCGAGTCTCCGCAGACTGCGCGCGCACCTTCCCAAACGGATGAAGCCTTGTTTATACTCGACGCGTCCGCAAGAGCGCGAAGTGCGCGCGGCAAAAATGACGTCATTGCGGTGTGGGCGGTCGTGCGCGTTGGGTGCGCAAGACCCCATTTCGCCTGGCGGTGTGCACGGCACTTTTTGTAACATCGCGCGCGGCGCCGCATCCGAAGATGAACGACTTCGAGCCGAATCTGGCCGAACTGGTATGTCTGTACCACCATGTTTATGATCCTTCTATACACAGAGACATTTGCATTGATGGGCGACCATAAAAGCCTCTCATTTTGTGAATAGGGACACATTTACATTAAGCACCCGTTTGCACTTGTATAAAGTAACTGCTTACATTTACAAAATAAGCCTACAATAGCAGAAGTAAGCCCTGCTGATGAAATTAAGGTTTAAACACTCTTCAATAGGGCTTCAGTTGTTTACTAGTTTACATGCAGTGAAAGTACAATAAACCTACTGCATTTATTAATCTTTTTATATGAATCAGAAATTAATAAACTACTAATAAATGGCAAACTACTTCTTCACTGCTGATTCCTGGTGGTTTAGAGGAGAATTACTCCGAGTCGCCCCCTGTCGTTTCACAGAATAGCACAACGGCGAGCGCGTCAAGTATAAACGCCTCGTCCATATGGAGAGGTGCGCGCGCAGTCAGCGGAGACTCGCGCTCGTGCGGACGCGTCGAGTATAAACAAGGCTTGAGTCGTTTATACTCGACGCGCTCGCCATTGTACTATTCTGTGAAACGACTCAACTAATTGTCCTCTTAACCACCAGGAATCAACGGTGAGAAGAAGATAGGTCCACATGTGACAATGTTTATTTTAGTACATCACCACCAATAACACTACAAAAAGTATCGTGTAAAATCCAGTAAACCCTGAGATTATTACTTGTGACATTAGAACAAAATATGTGGATATAAAAACATTGTGGCGGGGGAGGCGTGGTTCAGCGAGGTCTGCGACGAGAGAGAGTGGAGAGATGAGCGGCGGTAAGTGAGTCAAGTGCAAAATGACTGACACCTGTGTCTCGTTGCAGTAATTGGCGTGGGGAGACCGTATAAAAGACAGACTGGAACCAGCATTCGGGAGAGAGAAGGCTGAGGACTCGTGGGAACGTTCGAGGAAAGAGGACTCTGGGAAAGCAATACAAAGCTACCGAGTATTTTGAGCTGTGAATGAGTTTGTGTTCGACGTGCGCATGTGGCGCGAGTATGTTTTGAGTTTATGGAATAAATTACCCACGAGCTTCAGCCAGCTGACCCCGGTCTCCTTCCTTCTCACACACACACACACGAACAGGGAAATACTACAAACATTTTTGTAGGTTATACAACTAAATTAACGATCTCTTAAATATTTTCTAATTCCACTAAACATTACATTAAGTTTCGTGGACGTTTTATAAAACATGGATCTTTTTATTAAAAAGGCTTATTATGCTATTGTAGGCTCATTTTGTAAACATAAGCAAATGATTTAGACGTGCAAACTGGGTGCCGGTGCGGTGAGATATACATGTTCGGGCAGATTCGGCTTGATGTCGTACATCCTCTGCTGCGCTCGCTGTTACGCCGGTTTCACACTGCACGCGTTAGCAGAGCGTAAGCAGCGCAGTACCCAGACTTTTTAACTTCAACAATGTAAATACAGTTTAAAAATATGACTTATCTGGTAACTATTAATATTCCTAAATTAAGCACTAGTAAAATTATTAAAATACATTATTGTATTTAATGTGAGAACACTATCAATATTACTTTTTATACAAAATATAGCTGTCGCACAGTATTGGTGTCATTTCCACCACAACACTGTAATGTCCCTTTAAAAAGTTTGTGTGAATGATTGTTTAGATGGTATCTATGGAAATGTTCAGTGACATCAGAGCACATGTTGGATATGGAGGCAATTTAAATTTTCATCAAGTACAAAAGAAGAAAAATCAGGGTAAATATTACTTGAGCAGTTATATTTATTCTACGTCATTTACAAACATGCTGTACCTTCAAGGGTGTTTTTAAAAAGTAAATTTTTTTAAGTTAAAGTCCCCGTGAACCGGAAGTTGCAAACGACTTTTCTCCAGTGTTGTGACGTATTTCCGAGAGAAACGGAATACTAAATGAGGCAAAATGGTGGGCGTGGCTTTTTCCCCAACTAGCACCTGATTGGATCTAGAAAAGTAGGTGTTTTCATTCAGCCTGTCTACTGTCAGTTGGAGGGGCGTGGTTACGGATGTTAAGCAGACGCCCAAACCGTCAAACCTACGTCATCAGGCAAGGTCCTCCAACGCAGAGGGGAGGGGAAATTTCACATTTTGATTAAAGATTACGAAGCCAAAAATTTTTTTTGTGTGGATTGACTTGCATGGATGAATTGTTCACCACAAAACGATCAATTTAGGCAAACAAAGTAAGTATGGTCAATTTTGAATTCATGGGGACTTTAAATAAGAGTATTTTGCATACATGAATTGCTCAATTAAAAGCTAATCAGTGAAGCTATCTTCCATTTTTTCACAAAAAACTACAGAAATGTAATTTCCACCACAGTCATTTCCACCACACTGCCCTCTGTGGTGGAAATGAGATTTATGGTTACAAAGTACAATTGATATGGATTGCAAGAGTAGATTTGTTTAGTATTTTATATATTATAATGTATTACAAGACTTTTTATATTTATATTATGATATTATTTATATATATCTCCCTCCTCCTTGAACTGCCACCTTTTCGTGGTGGGGGGTTTGAGTACCTGAATGATCCTAGGAGCTATGTTGTCCTGGGCTATTTGTCCCTGGTAGGAGTTCGGTGAGGCCATGGAGAAGGACTACCGGCTGGCCTCGAAGTGATTCTGGCAAACCGTCCGGCGCCTCAGGAGGGGGAAGCAGTGCCTTACCAACACTGTTTACAGTGGAGGTGGGCAGCTGTTGACCTCAACTGGGGATGTCGTCGGACGGTGGAAGGAATACTTCGAGGATTTCCTCAATCCCACCAACACATCATCCATTGAGGAAGCAGAGGCTGAGGGCTCGGAGTTGGACTCAACCATCACCTAAGCTGAAGTCACCGAGGTAGTCAAGAAACTCCTCGGTGGCAAGGCAACGGGGGTGGATGAGATCTGCCCTGAGGACCTCAAGTCTCTGGATGTTGTGGGCTGTCTTGGCTGACACGCCTCTCTAGCATCGCGTGGCGGTCGGGGACAGTACCTCTGAACTGGCAGACCGGGGTGGTGGTCCGTCTTTTCAAGAAGGGGATGTAGTTGTGTGTTCCAACTACAGGGGGATGTATGGATGTAAAGTCTATGCCAGGGTACTGGAGAGGAGAATTCTGTCTATTGTAGAACCTCGGATTCAGGAGGAACAGTGCGGTTTTTGTCCCGGTTGTGAAACACTGGACCAGCTCTATACCCTATACAGGGTGCTGGAGGTTGCATGGGAGTTTGCCCAACCAATCCACATGTGCTTTGTGGATTTGGAGAAGGCATTCGACTGTGTCCCTCACGGCGGCCTGTGGAGGGAGCTCCGGGAGTATGGGGTCCGGGGCCCTCTGCTCTTCTAAGGGCTGTCCGGTCCCTGTGCGACCGGGCCAGAAGCTTGGTTCGCATTGCCGGCAGTAAGTCACACTTATTCCCGGTATATGTTGGACTCTGGGCAGGGCTGCCCTTTGTCACCGGTTCTGTTCATAATTATTATGGACAGAATTTCTAGGCGCAGCCAGGGTCCGGAGGGTGTCCGGTTTGTGGACCACGCGATTTCGTCTCTGCTTTTTGCGGATGATGTTGTCGTGTTGGCCCCTTCAGACCAGGACCTTCAGCATGCACTGGGACGGTTTGCAGCCGAGTGTGAAGCGGCTGGGATGAGAATCAGCACCTCCAATTCCAAGGCCATGGTTCTCAGTCGGAAAAGGGTGGCTTGCCCACTTCAGGTTGGTGGAGAGTTCATGCCTCAAGTGAAGGAGTTCAAGTATCCTGGGGTTTTGTTCACGAGTGAGGGAAGGATGGAACGGGAGACTGACAGACGGATCGGTGCAGCTTCTGCAGTAATGCGGTCGATGTACCGGTCTGTTGTGGTGAAGAAGGAGCTGAGCTGCAAGGCAAAGCTCTCGATTTACCGGTCGATCTTAGTTCCTACTCTCACCTATGGCCATGAGCTGTGGGTCATAACCGAAAGGACAAGATCCAGGATACAGGCGGCCGAAATGAGCTTTCTCTGCAGGGTGGCTGGGCGATCCCTTAGAGATAGGGTGAGAAGCTCGGTCACTCGTGAGGAGCTCAGTGTAGAGCCGCTGCTCCTCCACATCGAGAGGGCTCAGCTGAGGTGGCTCGGGCATCTGTTCCGGATGCCTCCTGGACGCCTTCCCGGGGAGGTGTTCCGGGCACGTCCCACAGGGAGAAGATTCCGGGGAAGACCTAGGACACGCTGGAGGGATTATGTCTCCCGGCTGGCCTGGGAACGCCTCAGTATTCCCCCGGAAGAGCTGGAGGAAGTGTCTAGGGAGAGGGAAGTCTGGGCTAATCTCTGCTTAGACTGCTGCCTCCGCGACTCGGCCCCAGATAAGCGGAAGATGTATGGGTGGATGATATTATTTTTTTATTTCTAAATTATATTACTTTAACATTAATTGATTTCATTTGTATCTATTTTTATTTTAGTGTGCATTGTAACCGTTCATCTGTGAGACAAATCAGTTTTATACATCAAACTCAGCAGGACACTAAAAACAGGTGTGGTTATGTTTAATGACTTTATTGATTGAGTTTGATGAGTTTAAAAATGTTTCTAATAAATATCTCTACTGTTTCTATACATTCACGTTAGTTCATTGTCAATTCCACAACACCCTGTCATTTCCACTACCGCCCTGATATTTCTATCACCACACACATTTTTAAAAAATATTTAAAAAGTTCTCATCACACATTAAAAATATATCCACAATTTATGAGATCATGCCCTACTTATATAAAAATTCAAGTTATTTATTTTCTAATAAGCTCTTGCCCAAACCAATATTAAATTTCAGAGTGTGACAGGTGTACAGTTCAGCATTTGGCCCTAATGGCAGCTAATTCATCTAATTGACAAATGTATAATTATTGTATATTGTGAAACAACTGATAAAACTAGTTACAAAAATGATCGTAGACATTTATTGAGTGGCATAAGTTATTCTATTTTTAAATAACAGCTGTATATTGAGATGTGGTGGAAATGACATTAGTTCATTGCAGGTCGGAATAAAGGTAAAATATTAACAATTTCTCTTGTAATCTAAGTTTGTCTCTTAAAGACCTTAAAACTAGAAAAAATTATTCAAACTTATGAGACTGTGTTAAGTGACTTTTGAACAAGTTTTTTTTTTATTCAACTTCACAGGCTAAAAGTGCCCCTAGTTGAAGAAACGCCCAATTATGTATGCATATAGTACTGGTTCTCTTCAGTAGGGTACAGGGTACAGAACAGAGCCATACCGCCAACACTAACCGTATGCTATAATTGTAATCAATTATACTTCCAAAGTGGTCCTGAATGTAGAAGTACTAATAATAATAATGGGAACATTGATCTTGGAGTGAGTTTCCTCATGTTACTGTCGTAACCGAACGTGGCACGCTCATGACTGAGGAGAGATGAGTTTCCATTAACTTTAACGACTTCAATATTCATTTGTACCTCAGATTAAGATATCAAATGGCTTCAGAAGTCTTGGAATATAGTGCACGAAAACTTTATGGTGTGTTACAATATTTTTTATATCTTTAGTGGGGCTTAATAATAACAGAAAATAGTCGGCCTATGTACAATATCGGACGTCACTAAGAAGCTGCAGCCGCGGCGGGGAGGATTTTTGGGGGATGAATGTCCCGAACGCTGTCACTGCTTTCTGCCATGTCTTCTCGTACCAAAAAAAAAAGAAAATTTCCATGCTGCGACTGCATCAGGCTGATATTGCCTGAACAGGATTTAATGCAAGTTTTCAAAATCGCGATAATCGAACACGGTTTTCGCGATAATTAAATTTTAACGAACATCCTTTTGAGCTTTCTTCTTTCTATTAAAAGAGCAAATTAACAGCGACATTGTTGCCCTCTGCACCACAGTGACGAGCACAGTAAGTGTGTTACCTCTCTGGGGAAATCCAGCGCAGAAGCCGCGCTCACCGCAACGAGATGCTCTCACTTCTCACGACTATTGACGGCGCCGTGGAGAATGGCTACGAGAAGCCGGCTTCGTGGAGCGTTTCACAGCGGCACAGAAGTCCTCGCGGGCAATGCACCACTTCCTGCCAAAACGCTCCAGCTCTGCTATATCAAGTCGCCAAAAGACAATACCGACTCAGCAGCCAGCCAAGCCAGCGCCGGCGAAAAAATCAGCCACCTCTGCCCAAGCATCGTCATCGCCCCCCCCCCCCCCAACAGCCAAAACGCTTCCCTCCTAAACGCCAGGGACTCCAGCCTAAAATAACGATGGACCCTGCACCTCAGAAGCAATCCTGATCCACCAGGAAGGAAGAGGGTCGGCTATAGTGCTGGCCCGATTGTCTCGCTTTTTTTCTTATCGGTGCAAAATAGACTTAAATTACTCAGTCGATTTTTGTCATACAGGCAAGTATTATACATCATTGAAAACTCTTAAATCTCTTTTTTTATTTGTGTACACTAATAATAAAAACAAAATGTTGTGTTTTTCGTAAAATAAAGAAAACAACCATGATGCGCGTTCTCCTGTCTCTCTCAATGTGAACTTCATTCTGAAACGCAACAGAAAATGATTTGTAACTCAGTGAATGCTTGTCACTGTGACATGAAACATATGTCTTTACCAAGTCTCCATTTTTAAATGATGTAAATCATATCAAAAACAAATATTCTCTGTTTAAGTAATTCGTATGAAAGCAACGACATGTACAATTTCTCCAGCCCGAGTTCATTAGTTCTAATGTGACCACGCCCACACGCGCTCGAGCTGTTCACATGCAAATATCCAAGCGAAGGAGCGCAGAACTGTAAACGCCCTCATCAACTTTAAACAAAGAATCAGCGACTTCAGTACTCCTCTGCTTTTCATTCATCGAGTTGAGAAGACCCCAGAGGGTCTCGCTGCGGCCGGACCACCCTCCAAAAAGTCTCAAGTGTCCCTCCAAACACCCTGTTTAGTTCCGGCAGTTGGAGTATGTGGCGAGCAGGACGAGGCCGAGAGCCGTGAGAGAGCGGCGCGAGACCGGTGGAGTGATTACTGACGAGAGACTCCTGCGCAACGCACCGGTCTCGTATCTCTCACGGAGGAGCGGAAGCATAAATGGAGGAGCGACGACAGTGAATAGCGAGAGAGGATAGGCCTGGACTTGTGTTTTATTTGTTTTATTATATGTGACTTTCTTTTACTTTCATTTTGTTGTTGATTTATGTTATTATTAAAATCTTTAAATGTTCACCGGTTCCCGCCTCCTCCTTCCCATAACATCTAACTTCATTACAGAGTCACAATTGCAGGCTATGGGCCTGTTCAAGTTCATGCACCCATGCAATTGATCACTGTTATAGCGAACAAATAAAAAACAAAAATAATATGTTACGTATGTAAGGGATCCAGGGTTACGTACGTAACCTGAGACGTTCCCCTTATCTCAGGGAACTGAGGTTACGTAAGTAACCGAGTAGCTTTGTGGTTTTTGATGTGACTTTGAATTATAGAACTGGCAAAATGATTGATTAATGTTCTCTTTTTTTTTTTTTTTTAAAGAAAGCAAAATAAAGAATAATTTAATATAGGGCAGATCAAACATATTGGCAATCTAGACAACACTAATATAAGGTCATTACTAAATGAATATGAATAAATATGACAATATATTAAATGTTTTTTTAATCATACACCCATCGAGGAAAGTACAGGCACTATTTTTTTTCACTTCAAGCTATATTATAGCATTTCTAATCAGCAGGCACTTAAAAATACCCCAAAAAGTTATATGAGCCAATCTGTTAATGTAGTGTATTTCACCTGTAATATGATAAACAGAGTTGAAGCCGATCCCAAATCTCCCGACTTTTGTTGGGTCGTCCTGCTTGATGCTTCTGCCAACTCTCTGGATTCCCTCCCAGTCTTCCTCTGTGAAGGCTGCATCATTGAAGGCATAGAGAGCCGGTCCTGCCAGAGCAAAGATGCAAACAGATGATCAGACAAAAATGGCCAAACATCTTTGAAAATAACACACTTTGCCTATAGCACAGTAAAGACTTTCAGTATCTGTGCAAATACTGGTCATGACAGACAAAAGTTATGTTATGAGTCTCTCATACTGTATGCCTTTATTTTCAGCTCATTTTTTTTTAGGACGAAACTTGATTTTGACCTGGTTATGAGATACAATAATGGTGACTGAAGCTTTTCAAATGAGGAGAAGCACAGATGGCAAAGTGAGTCTAATTTATTATTTTGGTTGCTCCTAAAGCACCTAAGCTGCCAATTATCATCAACTGTTATCCAATCAACAATCAGATATTTTTTCCCATGGAAATAGATGATCCTCACAACATTTACAGAGCTTCAATTGAGCTTCAATCCACTCCTACTGATACATTCACATAGAATAAAAGCCAATCATATTAACAGAACAAATACTGCAATAGTGCTGGCTGATATTTTACACTTATACTTTTATTCAATAAACTGAAAGATAAAATGAATTTGTAAACTATTGAATATGTGAAAAAAGAGTTTGATTTAATATACAAACATACTGTACATTTCAGAACTCAAAACTCACTTCCCATTAAAAAAAGGGCAGAAGGTATAGTTGCAAAACTCTTTATGGTTGTGACATAAATGAGCACAAATGTAAAACCCTAGACTGTAATATCTTTTGTTGCGGGCTCTAAAGTCATTTTAAAAAGTTTAAGTCTAGTGTGATTTAAATCTGCTTCCAGTGTTTACAACACAAATACCTTGATACTTCCCGAGCTCTTCAGTCCACAGGCTCTGAGTCCCATAATGCCTCTCATCATGAATAAACACCACACGTGAAGCTCCTGCATCATCTGCATTCTGGATCAGCTCCTGGTGCGTTACAGGATTAATATTAAAGACAGATATGATGAGATATTTAAGATACATACCATTTAAAAATGATGTGAAAGTGTTCATCTAAAATGCTTCTTTCTTTTTTTTGTTGCTTTTTCTTTTAGCCTACCTTCAATATTTGTCCTCCATCTGGGTACCTTCTCAAGATTTCTTTCAGGTAATCAATGAATGGTGGAGACGTCGCACCAAATTTATTTCTGCATTGAACAATGTAAAGTGTATCACAAACTGCACAAAACACATACAGAGCAAATTCAAGGTTCATTGTGTAATAGACTAAGTACAAAATTAGCTTAATTAAGTTTGTTAGTTTGCTTTCGATTATTTGAAAAACCATATTAGCCTACTTTTTCTTCTTTTGCCTCGATGCTGAACTCATTCTGCTTCTTTTTACATTTCCTGTGTGGGTAAAAATTAAACTGTTCAAAAAACAAGTAACTTCCAAATTCTTAAAAGAAGCTTTTGTATGTAAAACAGCTAAATGTTAATCATAAAAAAGTATTAAGAGGGATCATAAAAATTCAAAGAATTTCTTTATTTTGTACTGCATTGAATAAGCTAAACAGCATAATTGATTTTTCCATACAGTCCACAACAGAAAATTATAACTGAATTTACATAACTGAACGAGTTCACACACTATTACAAAAGCTGCAAACATTCACTGACGCTCAAGAAGGCTAATCTGTCACCGATACAAATAGAGGCTACTTACTGCAGAGCCAATGAGCTTTATGGAAATCCAAAGCTGACATAATAAATAAATATATAAATATACAAAGAAATGTAAAAAAAAAAAGAAAAAAAAAAGAGTATTTATACTTTTATTTCCTTATGTATAAATGTAATTTTTCCACATTTATTTATTTTTTCATTTATTTATTTCCACTTTCATTTATTTTTACATTGCTTTGTCCATATGGTAATGAGGGGGCGTGTTTTACCTCAGACATAGCAATCAAACTCAGAGTGCCAGTGCTGAAGGTCTGAGGCCACAGTGACACCTTGTGGTGTGACCAAACGAAACACAAGCCTTTGCAAGTCACACAGGGAATGAATGACTTTTGGGCAATTTGGCCAAAATATTATATCATGGTGTAAATCACTTAATATCACCCTAACTGTAGGCCCATGTCTATTGGGTGACCATTCATGCTCTTTATCCTGGACATGGCCGTAAAACATCTTCCGGTTGGGATTTCTAAAATGTCTTGGCACACATTGTGACACTGCCACAGTAAAGCCCTGCACGATGCTCACTGAAGTTGAAAAAATATATATATATATATATTGTAAACTGTATGTATATGTGCCATGCCAAAATGTTTATCGTTTATTTTTTCTAATCTGCCTGTATGTTGATTTTGAGCATTTGTTTATGCTTTTTTGTTGGAGGGGGAATAGGGGGAACTTTTGTTAGACTCTTAGGACTCTTATTATGATGAGCCTAGGGTAAAGGAAGGGGCGGCCATTTTGAAAGGTGTTTTTTTTTATGAGGTGGCAGGTTATTTTTTTGGGGCAAACCTAGCTCATGGAAAGGTGGCCCAAAAAGGATCTCTGAGAAGAGTTTTGGTGTATTAGACGTTGGAGCTGTTTCATCTGCGCACGCTCTGGTGTGGGATATATAGTGATGGTAGTGATGGGCAGATCGAGGCTTCGTGAAGCAATGAAACAGTCACACCTGATGAAACACTTAGTGAAACACTTCGAGGCTTCGTTTGGCCATAGTCACGTGACATGGGTGTTTTGAATCACGCTTCGAATCAGTGTTTCGAAACATCTGCGCTTCGGGATCTCGCAAAGCTTCGGAACGACTGTTTCGCGGCAGCCATCCCTAAGTGATGGGCAGATCGAGGCTTCGTGAAGCAATGAAACAGTTGAATCAAATGGTTCATATTGTTTCGAGGCTTCGAATCAATCTGACACCCGTCTCCACGGTGACACCTAGTGGTCACTTGCAGGTGTTGATCTGAAACAACCTTGACAAGCCATGAATTTTTTTTTTTTTGTTGTTTTTTTTTGTACTTTTCTAATATGTGAATCTTGTAACCTATAGACTCCTCATTGTGCATAATGTTATTTTGGTCCTACAAAATGAATATTAATAAAATAAATCAAGCCACAATGTCTCACTTTTTTACATATTTTTATTTACTTAGCCTAGTTTTTTTACAGATAATTTCTCCAGCCTTTGAAAAAATCCTCTCACAAGGGACACTTGTTGCTGGCATGCAAAGATATTTTTTAGCTAATACATACAAATGAGGAAAGATTACTGCTCTCTCTTTCCAGTAAGTTAGTGGATCATGAGTTGTGGGCAAATACGCATCGTTGATGTATTTTTTCACTTCCACTGTGGCATCAGCTGTAGCATTGTGTATCATCTGGGTTTGATGATACGAGTATCAAAAAGTTCCCATAAACTGTCCTGTGTTTCTACTGGATGATGTATTGTTGCAGGCGAGCTGCCGATCACAATACACACATCTCACTTTATTTGGGGTTTCTAAATGGAAATGCTCCCACACCACAGATGTACGGCATCTCTTCTGGGGAGCCTCCATTTTATCTATCTATCCAAATCTATCTAGATATGTATCTCTAATCTATCTATGTAATTAGATATGTATAATATGTATCTATAATCTATCAATGTATTTATATTATGTAGCCTATCTTTAATCTATCTGTATCTATCTATCTATTAATCTAGCTGTCTATATATATTTATATCTGTGTATCTATTAATGTGTCACTATAGGCTACTCTGTGTCTCTAGCCTATCAGTCAATGTGTTGTGTACATAAGCCTAAATATAACTAAACAAATCGCACTATAAATGTCACTATCACCAAAAATCCGCTATCTCAAAATCAAACTCCTCTCACAAAAACCCACGAGGTCAATATGCGTTGATTTCACTTTTATACAGATGTGCGATTGTGTGGTCTGTTGTTCCCGACCGTGTCAATCAAACGCTGATTCGGCGGATCACACCTGATGAAACACTTAGTGAAACACTTCGAGGCTTCGTTTGGCCATAGTCACGTGACATGGGTGTTTTGAATCACGCTTCGAATCAGTGTTTCGAAACATCTGCGCTTCGGGATCTCGCAAAGCTTCGGAACGACTGTTTCGCGGCAGCCATCCCTAAGTGATGGGCAGATCGAGGCTTCGTGAAGCAATGAAACAGTTGAATCAAATGGTTCATATTGTTTCGAGGCTTCGAATCAATCTGACACCCGTCTCCACGGTGACACCTAGTGGTCACTTGCAGGTGTTGATCTGAAACAACCTTGACAAGCCATGAATTTTTTTTTTTTTGTTGTTTTTTTTTGTACTTTTCTAATATGTGAATCTTGTAACCTATAGACTCCTCATTGTGCATAATGTTATTTTGGTCCTACAAAATGAATATTAATAAAATAAATCAAGCCACAATGTCTCACTTTTTTACATATTTTTATTTACTTAGCCTAGTTTTTTTTACAGATAATTTCTCCAGCCTTTGAAAAAATCCTCTCACAAGGGACACTTGTTGCTGGCATGCAAAGATATTTTTTAGCTAATACATACAAATGAGGAAAGATTACTGCTCTCTCTTTCCAGTAAGTTAGTGGATCATGAGTTGTGGGCAAATATGCATCGTTGATGTATTTTTTCACTTCCACAGTGGCATCAGCTGTAGCATTGTGTATCATCTGGGTTTGATGATACGAGTATCAAAAAGTTCCCATAAACTGTCCTGTGTTTCTACTGGATGATGTATTGTTGCAGGCGAGCTGCCGATCACAATACACACATCTCACTTTATTTGGGGTTTCTAAATGGAAATGCTCCCACACCACAGATGTACGGCATCTCTTCTGGGGAGCCTCCATTTTATCTATCTATCCAAATCTATCTAGATATGTATCTCTAATCTATCTATGTAATTAGATATGTATAATATGTATCTATAATCTATCAATGTATTTATATTATGTAGCCTATCTTTAATCTATCTGTATCTATCTATCTATTAATCTAGCTGTCTATATATATTTATATCTATGTATCTATTAATGTGTCACTATAGGCTACTCTGTGTCTCTAGCCTATCAGTCAATGTGTTGTGTACATAAGCCTAAATATAACTAAACAAATCGCACTATAAATGTCACTATCACCAAAAATCCGCTATCTCAAAATCAAACTCCTCTCACAAAAACCCACGAGGTCAATATGCGTTGATTTCACTTTTATACAGATGTGCGATTGTGTGGTCTGTTGTTCCCGACCGTGTCAATCAAACGCTGATTCGGCGGATCACACCTGATGAAACACTTAGTGAAACACTTCGAGGCTTCGTTTGGCCATAGTCACGTGACATGGGTGTTTTGAATCACGCTTCGAATCAGTGTTTCGAAACATCTGCGCTTCGGGATCTCGCAAAGCTTCGGAACGACTGTTTCGCGGCAGCCATCCCTAGGGATATACATGGTGGACTATACTTTGGGGACTTTTTTCCAGCTGGAGGATAACCTGTTTTTTGTGGGGCCTTGAACCAGTGGATTTATACTTTTTTCTCTTTTTGGAGACATTGTTTTTTTTATCCGGACTTTAATTTGCCTACCTACCCCAAAGCAGAAAAGGACTGAGACAGGACTGTTGAGTATTGTCTTTGTTATTTATATTTTGCTTGCACGGACTTACTACTATTGAACTTTCTCTATATGGACTATTTTCTTTGAGTTTTATACAAAGAGTCAACAGCTTTATGTTATGTTTTTATGTGCGTCTAAGTTGCCTTTATATTTTCAATACAGTGTTTTTTGGGGACTTTGCTGTCTTTGCAATCATGCTGCTTTTGTGAAGTGGTTTTGATCAAGAGTAAAAGGAAACAATAGTCAACTCCCCTTGTTATAATGATTCAACCATTTTATGAAGAGTTGAAGTTGTTATAATAAGAACAGAAACCACATCTTCAACAAATCTGATTACAGATAATTTGACACGAAAGCACACTATCAGTGGCATAACTTTGTTTTAAAGAGTGGATGGGACAGGTGTGTGTGTTGCTAATATTGTACACAATATGTGTACACAATATGTCCCACCAGCCTATATGAAGGTAGGGTTCTACAGCCCTTACTTCATTATACCCAAGAAAGGCGGTAGGTTACGGCCAAACTTGGACATGCGAACCTTGAATAGGGGCCTGCACAAGCTCCCGTTCAAGATGTTAATGCAGAGATTAGTTTGCAGAGATCAACCTGAAGGATGCGTACTTTCATGTCTCGATTCTTCCTCGACACAGGTGTTCCTCCGCTTTGAGTTCTGGGGTCGAGCATATCAGTACAAAGTCCTACCCTTCGGGCTGTCCCTGTCGCCTCGTGTCTTTACAAAGGTCGCAGAGGCAGCCATTGTTCTGCTCAGAGAACGCAGCGTTCTTATTCTCAACTATCTCGACGACTGGCTTATACTGGCTCAGTCTCGGGATCAGTTGTGCGAACACAGGGACATGGTGCTCAGTCAACTCAGCCTGTTGTGACTTCGGGTCAACTAAGAAAAGAGCAAACTCTTCCCAGTGCAGAGGATCTCTTTTATAAGTATGAAGTTGGACTATTTCAACCAGACAGTGTGACTCCAAGAGGAACGCATCCAGTCTGTGTTGAACTGCTTGAATTCATTCAAAGGCAAGACAGCGGCCCTACTAAAACTTTTTCAGAGGCTCCTGAGGCATATGGCATCCGGAGCCACGGTGATGCCGCTTGGATTGCTCCAAATGAAGCCGCTTCGGCACTGGCTTCACGGCCGAGTCCAGAGATCACCCGGAACTGTCGCCAAACCTTCAGCCCGTGGTCGGACCCTTCGTTTCTACAGGCAGGAGTTCCCCTAGAACAAGTATTCAGGCATGCTGTGGTATTCACGGATGCCTCTCCCACCGGCTGGCAGGCCATGTCCATTGGGCATGCAGTCTCGGGTCTGTGGAACCGAGGAACAGTGTGATGAAAGAAAGAGTTTACTAGATGAAAGATATTTACCGTCTACATCACAGCCTCCTCGCCGGGGTCTGCCGTTTTTTCCCGATCTCCACACTGAGGTGTCGAAATCGTGGAATAAACCGGTTTCATTTCGAGTTTTTAATCCTCAGACATCTAACTACAGTAATGTTGTGGGTATTAAAGATTTTGGTTATATGACAATGACTCGGGCTGAGGAGACGATTGCGAGCTATCTCTCTCCCGAGTCAGCATCATCATTAAAAGCCCCGGTGTTACCCACCAAGCCATTAAAAGCTACTTCAGTGCTGGTGGCTAAAGCATATTCGGCAGCAGGTCAGGCTGCGGCATGCTTGCATACTATGTTGGATGGATGGATAAATGGAAGTCCTTCAAGCATTCTTCAAGTCTATCGTGACAAACCAGCCCTCGGACTGAATTTGTGACACGATCTGTTTAAGTGTAAGCATCTTGAACTTGAGTTTCTATACCCTGCGGTTTAGTTGGCACAGATCTAGAATAGGACGCAACCCCCATCCTTTTTTGGAACAATGAAACACTGGCTGTAAAACCCTAATTCCCTTCTGGGAGGAGGAACCCTTTCTATAGCCCTCTTTCATAGAAGAGTCTTCCTGCTCCATAACCAGAGCCTGCTCTGGGTCCACAACAGTGGGGAGGACCCCTAGAAATCTGGGCGGACGAGAACCAAACTGAATTCTGTAACCCTTTTCTATTGAATGCAGGACCCAATGAGATATATTTGGCAGTAGCTTCCACGCTGCCAGAAAATCTACTAAGGGGACCAGTCTCTCGAGACTGGCCTCTGGATTTAGTCGAACGGTCACTTCGGTGCCCTGTAACGGCGAACCGCAGGGAACAACCGAACTGACTGTTCTACGACCCTCCTCAGAGGATCGTTGAGATGTGCAGACAACTCGGCGCCCTGAAGCAGCGAACTGGCAGGGAACAACCGAACTGACTGCTTTACAACCCTCCTCAGAGGATCGTTTGTGGACGCTGACACCTGGGGCCCTGAAACGGCGAATGGGCAGGGAACAACCACAGGAAGTTCTGGGGCGAAGCGTACCAGTATCGGGTTCTTCCGTTCGGCCTAGGTTTATCACCCCGCACCTTCACAAAATGAGAGGATGCAGCTCTGGCTCCCCAGAGACTCCAGGGTATCCGCGTGTTGAATCATATCGCCGATTGGTTGATTTTGGCTCAGTCCGAGTAGATGGCAGTTCGGCATCGAGATGTAGTTCTGAAAATGTTGGGGTTGAGGCTCAACGCCAAGAAGAGTGTGCTCCTCCCGTCTCAGAGGAACACTTTTCTAGGTCTGGTATGAGATTCGATAAAGATGCAAGCACAATTGTTACCAACACATATTTCTTCGATTCTGCTGGTGGCTTCATGTCGATGCCTAATGGTATCGACGGATGCTTTCCTCACAGGTTGGGGGGCGATCATGAGTGGTCGCTCGGCGAAAGGTCTTTGTCAGGACCATCTACTTTCCTGGCACATAAATCGTCTGGAAATGATCGCAGTGTTTCGAGCTCTCAAGCACTTCCTGCCAGACCTGAGAGGTCATCATGTGCTTGTCCACATGGACAACATATCAGTGGTCTCTAATATCAACCATCAGGCGGTTCTGAGGTCACGTCATCTTTGCAAACTGGCTCATCGGATCCTCCTATGGGCCCAAGGGAAATTACTGTCTCTCAGTGCAGTATATATTCCAGGGCATCTAAATCAGGGAGCGGATATCCTGTCGAGGCAGGGGCTGAGGCCCGGGGAATGGAGACTTCACCCCGAGGTGGTGAAGCTCCTTTAGGAGAATTTCGGTCAAGCTCAAGTCGACCTTTTTGCATCATCAGATACAACTTATTGTCCTATGTGGTTCTCCCTCATGCACCCAGCTCCTCTCGGGCTGGATGCGATGGTTCAGCTGTGGCCGAGGCTACACCTGTACGCTTTTCCCCCCATATCTATACTTCCGGGAGATCTGGAGAGGGTTCACCGGGAAGGGGCCCGTCTATTGTTAGTAGCCCGTACTGGCCGGACTGAGATTGGTTCTCAGACCTGGTGTCCCTTCTAGACGGTTCTCTGATAGAGATTCCAATCAGGAGGGACCTGCTGTCCCAAGCAGGGGGCACGATTTATCACCCTCGCCCGGAGTTGCGGAAATTGTGGGCTTGGCCCCTGAGGGGGCCCAGCTCATAGAATCAGGTCTCTTGACCGAGGTCATGGAGACCATACTCTAATCTAGAGCTCCCTCCACGAGAAGACTTTATGCATTGAATTGGAAACTGTTCTCTGCCTGGTGCGGAGAACACCAACTGAATCCTGTTAACTGCCCTGTTGGTACAGTACTTGATTATCTGCAAGAACGTTTCTCTGTGGGGTTGTCTCCTTCCACCTTAAAAGTGTATGTGGCGTCTATATCTGCTTACCACACTCCTCTGGGTGGTGCATCATTGGTGAGAGATCCTCTCATTACTAGTTTTCTACGTGGCACCCTTAGGCTGAGGCCTGCACTGCGCAATAGAGCACCGGCTTGGGATTTGGCCGTTGTACTAGAGGGCCTGGCTTTGGCTCCCTTCAAACCCATTGAAGAGGTTTCAGAAAAGTTCCTTATACTAAAAACTTTATTTCTCATTGCTATTTCTTCTATCAAGAGAATTGGAGATTTGCAAGCCTTGTCGGTTGCTCTTTCGTGCCTGGAATTTGCACCTGGTTTAATGAAAGCCTTACTTCACCCTAGGCCGGGTTATATTCCTAAGGTCCCTACTAACGTTTCGGGCCCAATCGTTTTGCAGGCCTTCTGTCCTCCACCTTAATTACACCAGATCAGGAAAAACTTAATCTGCTGTGCCCTGTTCGGGCTTTGGATGCTTATGTACACAAAGCTGCCCTGTGGCATAATTCGGATCAATTATTTGTCTGTTTCGGGTCACCAAGAAAAGGTTACCCTTCTTCAAAGCAGATAATGAGCAAGTGGGTAGTCGAGGCTATCTCATTTGCTTATGAAGCAGCTGGTCAGCTTTCACCTTTGGCTGTCCGGGCCCATTCTACTAGGAGTATGGCTACCTCTAAGGCTTTATTATCGGGAGTTTCCCTCCTTGACATCTGTGATGCGGCAGGCTGGTTCTCACCGCATACCTTTGATTTTATGATTTGGATCTAGGCTCCACTCTGGGGTCTAGGGTGCTTGCTTCTTAGTGTGCGCAGTCACACAGAAAAGGCATTTGTATTATGGCGTCGTGGGTACAGTGTTCCCACAGCGTCTCAACACAGCTCGAATTCTCTTGAAAGGGAACGTCTCAGGTTACTTGTGTAACCCTGGTTCCCTGAGAGGGAACGAGACGCTGCGTCTCCCTGCCATAACACCTGCATGCCTGTGATCGACTTGCTTCGGCCTATCAGAAGCTAACACGGTCTGTTTTCAGGTGTGCTTTATAGTTTCCTGGTGATGATGTTACCCGCCTACGAGATCTAGTCTTTCAATTGGACTGATTATACACGTGCTTCACGACGCAATCATGAATGCAGGGGCATTCCCACCGCGTCTCAACGCAGCGTCTCGTCCCCTCTCAGGGGAAGACGTTATTTGAGTTTATTATACAAAATCAAATTGATATTATGTTTCTACAGGAAACACACAGTGATTTTAAAAATGAGACAGACTGGAGAAGAGGATGTGATGGACAGATTGTCACAAATCCTCTATCAGTGGAGGTGTTGCTGTTTTGTTTTCAAAACAAAACTATCTTGTGAATTTGATTAAATAATTAGTGGTCGTTTTTTAAAGGTTAAGGTCAAATTTGAGAAAACCACTATGATGATTATGCATTTATATGCACCTACAAAGCGAATAGAAATAATTATTTTCTTTAATAAGGTGGATGCTGTTTTGAAAGATTTAAATCCAGAAGAGTTTTTATTCATAGGTGGCGATTTTAATTGTACCGCTAATGATAAGATAGGTAGAAATCAAATAGAACCACATGCTGCTTCTCAGAAAACACTCATAAAACTTAGTGAAACTCATGATTTATGTGATATATGGGGAATTATGAATCTGTTAGATAGTACACTTGGACTACATTCTATCTCTTCGGCAAGACTTGACAGAATTTATAGTGTTCAGTATCAACTTAATCTTTTAAAAAAAATTTATAATAAATTATTCCAGTGGGGTTTGATGATCACAGTTCAGTTATGTGCAGTGTTTTAATTAAGTGTGTGAATGCGGCTAATGAAGACATTATAAACGGAAATTGTACTTTTTCAGGATTTATTAGCATCTACAAAAAATAAAAAGCATATTGATGACTTGAAGACCAGAAAAGCGATGTTGGTAGACCTGTTGGGAGTTAGAGAACAAGGAGCTTTAGTCTGCTCAGTGCTCACGTTTTTAAACTGTGGCCCAAATGGATGCTCCTTCAAAATTCTTTTTTAATTTGGGAATGAATAAAGGTTAAAGTAAAATTATTAATTCTTTATGCTCAGCTACAGGTCAATCATTTACTGAGCCTGCTGACATACAGTACGTGGCTGTGCTGTAGATTTTTTTTCAGGCCTTTATAAATCTGAACTGATGGAATGGGGTCCAGATGCTGATAATTGTTTTGAAGGACTGCAAAAGGTGGATGAGGAGTCCAATGATGAACTAAAACATACTTTGGCCAATCTACTTCGAGTGTAACTAAAATGAGCCACTGCACATTGACATGCGATAATTGCATCAGCTGTTTCCGCAGCATTGCCCATGTCAGATCCGGAGATGATAGCTATGCTTTCCTGGGCCGCTGAGAGGGTCGGGCTCGTGTGGAACCTACCACCCTTTCCCGAGCCCTCGAGGCTGAACAATTGGTTCTTTCCTTTCTGGAGGTGCATGAGAAGCTCACTAGGACGTGGATGGCACCTTTTACTGCCCGAAATCATCTTGGTAGCTCCACCCCCCTCACCACTCTTGATGGCGTGGCTGCTAACGGTTATAAGTCGATTTCCCCTGTGGAACGGGCGTTTACTATGCAACTGTGCCTTAACTCCACCTGGTGGGGAAATCCGCGTCTCCCTTCCCGGTCCTGTAAGCACTTAGGGATTGTAAATTAGGGATTCATTCTGAAACAGCCTGTTTGGCGAGCACTTTACAAACCACCATTGACAAAAAAAATTGGTGATTTACAATGGAGGATTTTACATGGAGCTATTGCTGTAAATTCCTTTGTATCACCTTTAAAATAATTCTTATTGATTTCAATTTGCATAAACTGAGTACGATAAATGCTTTTAAAATTCAGTGGTGTTGTAAAAATGCTCTGTGTCCAGTTGACGATGAAGACATTGTTTTTGTCAAAGACTTGATGTAAAAAAATTTTTTTTGAGTGTGTGTTTGTGTGTGTGTGCGCGCAAAGTGATATTAATGTTTGAAGAACAAATGTTTTAATAAAGTGATTGTAAAAATAAAATCTCTCTCTCTCTGGACCTAATCAGTGGAGCTAGAAGGTGCAACAACACCCTACGCTCCACCCCTTAGATCCACAGAGCTCCCATTTGGCTCTGCACCACTTGCAAAAAAACATTCAATGTTAAAATCATGTTAGATCTCATTCTGAACAACTTTTCCTCAAGAACCAGTGGTGTCAATCCAAATTTTAAATCTTTGAAATTATATATATATAAAAAAAAAGGATTTCACTCAACCAGTGTTGAAAAAAGTATATTTTCTATATTTCTATAAATTAGCCTACCTGAAATTGTCCTTTAAATCATGCTAAAATTATTTATTTGTGATAAATAATACATCATATTTTTTATGCATGCACTTAAAGGTCTTATGTGCTTGAACCTCGACAACTGGTATTAAATACATTTTAAAGATTCTTTGTAAAGACATGTTTTTCAGAAGACAAAATAATAACAATTGTGGACTATATATTTAAAAATTGCTGAAATGTGAAATTGCTTATTCAAATTTGTGTAAAATAAACAACAACAACAACAACAACAACAACAACAACAACAACAATTATCTCTCCTTTTACTTTTTAAAGAAAAATACATATAATTAATGTTTAAGTTATATTATAGCCTATTACATTATTAATAATAACATTTCAAAACCTTGTTCTTCTACATGCGGTTATCTCCTACCTTCAGTGGTCCTGATGCAGAGAGTGAATGCAGAGTGCAGAGTGATGCGATCAGAATGAGACTGATAAAGCCGCTAGGTTTCTGTTCACTAGATGGATCCTGTTTAGTGAAAACGAAACTTACACTCCTCCTTCACTCATATTTCAATAAATGAGTTGTCATAAACCAGTTTCCACTCAAAATATCTCAGTTTTTAAACTAAACCAGACAAAAGTAACTGCTGCAAACCAAAAAGAGGATAGCCTACTTGAAAACTGTGATTCATTTGTGGTGACCATGGTTTAACGATTCTGTTTCGGGACAATGGAGGGAAAAGCAAAACAAAAATGCAGAAGGCATTGTATTTTTTAAATAGGTTTTATTAATAAAGGCATAGAACCAGTTTATTTGTAGTGCACTGACAATAGTTTTACATAATTAGTTTATTAATTAATTTAATAAAAAGACAAAAAGACCTTGCGATATGTTTGGTAATTGTACCTGAATTAATTAAAAATTATTTTGCTATATTTCAGATCAATATATTTGTTTTCCTTAATTTTAATTAACATTATTAATTAACAATGTAACATTATTCTCATCTGAATTATAAATAATTGATTTCTGTATAAAATAATACTACCATTAAAAACACATTCGATTTTCTTTTTTTAATCAATGTAGAATGTGTAAGATTAGTGCTCCGAGGACAAGAAATGAAAACCAATGAAATATGATGAATGTCCAAAAGATGGAACACACAGACTGTTTTGAAATGGAGTTGAAATAAAGATGTTTTGCTTTTAAAACAGTGTGTGTGTGTGTGTGTGTGTGATTTTGGTTGGGTGACAGTTGTAGGTTACAGTTTGACAAGAGTTTACAGTGTGACAAAAGCACAATGTTGTGTTTTATTGCGATAGTACACAAATATAAGTAAACACTTTGCGGGTTTAATGATCTGAACAAAATGACGGAGTATGTTTTTTATGTTTCCACTGTTCGATCGCGCCTCTCTCTCTCTCTCTCTCTCTCTCTCTCTCTCTCTCTCTCTCTCTCTCTCTCTCTCTCTCTCTCTCTCTCTCTCTCTCTCTCTCTCTCTCTCTCTCTCACACACACACACACACACACACACACACACTCCAGCATTGCAATCTTGACATTGCAGCCTGTTCATTATGCGGTCACACCAAACGCGAATAGAGCGTTAAATTCGCGTCTAGTTCGACGCTAGTCCAAAGCGAATAGGACGCGCGTAGAAAGCCAACGTTTGAAGTGAACGCGCGTTCAGAGCTAAGCCGATGGTACAGATTATGTGTCCTTAAAGAACCCGCGTATCTAACAGTAGTTCCGCATTACATTAATTAATTTGCACGCGAGTTTTATTTATTTTTATACCGTGTATTCTCCGTGTAAATTCGTGCACCGAACCGTGATGCCCGTACCATTTCGGTTCAATACGAATACATGTACCGTTCCACCCCTAGTAGGTACGTAGGTAGGTACGCTGTGACGACGAATGGGGTTTCGCTTAGAAAGGCTATCAACTTCGAGGATTACAAAACGAGCCAATGCCAAAGAAATCCCATGGGTCTGCGGAATTTGCATAGCGTGACTCCGCCCCACCTCGTGGGTATATAAGGAAGGTCGGTTGGTCGGTGGCGGCACGCAGCTCTTGGATGAGCCCTGAATCAGCCCTACCCTCGTGCATGAGCATGCAGTGAGGCGGCAGCCTGCCCCGCAGCTCTATGGGTCTTTGCCACCAGAGTAGACAAAAAACCTACAGGCATTGGAGGGGTGCTTAGGGTCTTTTTTTCACTCGGGGTCCCCAGGCCAGGTGGAGGCGCTGTGGGGACACAGATGTGTTGCCACAGAACCATCCACGGAGGGAAACCCAGTGTACCCTTTGGCCGCGGCCTTAGCGAGGGCAGAGGAGGCGGAAGAGGCCGCTGAGCAGTCGCGAAAAGTCAAAGGAGACTCCCACGATCTCATGACCTCTTCATGCACGCCCGGGTAGAAAGGAATTGGGCTCGCCGCCCCCAAAACCAATCATCAGCCTTGAGTTGCGATGGATTATCACGATTAATACCGTTCCCAATTATCCAACATCCTATCCGGGACATTAAGATAATCGCGCGGTAAGTAGAGAGCCTATCCTTTACTCGTGTCCTCAAGAGTTAGGTGATCAGTCTATATAAATTCATATTCTACTATAAAATAATAGATTTCCCCTTTATATTATAAGTCTACCTTTTGTGGTACTCTTCAACCGTGTCATACACGTATGTCAACAGCTTGTCATACACGTATACATGTTATATGCTGCCTCTTTGGCTAGGCTATTTGATCTATCAAATCTCACACTGATTATTCTTATCTTAAAAGAATGCTCACCCTCTGATGTCGTTTTCTCCAGGAAGAATTTAAACGAAAACTCAGAACTTCACGAAACTCGGTGAGCATATGTGCCATAACATCCTTAACAAGCATGCAAAATTGCATGGAGATCAGACCATAGGTGGCGCTATAACTGTCAAAAAGCTTTGAAAACCATATGTTTCCTATGGTAAATTTCCTGTATTGGCTGTAAATGGTATTTTCCATCTATGATGTCAGTGGTTAAATGCTTGCTAAATAAAACTTAAAGTCTTTAATGCGTATGTGCTTAAAGGCCTTAAATGCTTGAACCCCGCTAAATGCTGCTTGCAGCTTTAATTATCTAATCAAAATTGCACTAAGCAATATAGCGATTTCTATTTAATGTTGGTACATCGTGCAACCTGTATGTGTGTGTCATTCATGAAACGTAAATGTAGCTGCAGCCAATAGTGACTGCGCGACCCACCTCTTCCCAATCTGCGACCCACAAATTGAAAACCCCTGCTCTACATCCATGTCCGTTCATCTGTGGTGAATTACACAACCAGAATCTGACCTGACTCTTTGCACTGAATAATGTAACGAGATACTCTGTAAAGCTTCAGTTCGGGATGTGTGATGATGTTCTGAGTGGAAGCTGTGGTGAAAGGGATGAGTCTGCATTTTTACATTCTACATAATATATTAAATTATATATATATATTTTTTGGCCAAAATATATTTTAAATATATGGTTAATATATGTTGTAAACAGTAAAGTTCAATGAAATATATTTTTGAAAGTGAAATATTTTTGTTTTAACCTCCATATAGCAAAATATTTTTCAAAATGTATTTCAGGGGCAAATTTTCTTATTTCCAATCGTACAGTAGACTAGTCTACATTTCGACAAAATGCACATGTGGATGAAACATAGCATAGTAGCGAACAAAAACTAAACTATATTTTGTGTCCATCATTTAAAGTGTGTTAGAATAATTTTAAACCCTTGCAGGAAATAAAACATGAATTTCCTTTGTTTTCCGCATGTTGTTAATTTTTGTTAACGTGTCTTCCAGAGTGATTGATCACGGCAGTCAGAGGAGAATTTTTTTTTTTTACTCTATCACCCTCACAAATTTTATTTTTTTATTAGGCTAATTGTTATTTTTTATAATTGAATACAAGTGTAATATAACAATTATAGCGTTTAAATGTACAACAAATAAAAAAAAATATATATAAAAAATGGCTAGATTTACAATGTTAATTGCGTCATCGTTTGCGCTCATGGACTTTTGGAGTTGCGCATGCGCCTCGCTTTAACGGCCAACTACCAGTGGGAGTTCTCAGGAGAAAAGGTTTAGACTCATCATACATTTGAGCAATTTTTGGCTGTTTCTGATAATGCTAGAAATAGGGGGATGCTCCACCCAAAATGAAAATTCAGATGAATACAAATTGTGTGGAAAACATCTCTGTTGGGCATACAGACTTTATTCCACGCCCAGTGATTAGCGAACAATAAAAGTATGAAAAAGGACAACAGCCTACTGCACATTAGTGGTCTGTTCCACCGAATTTAATTTACGATATATTCTATTAATAATTCACTTGAATGCACGAATAATCTCTCGTTATTCTCCTTAAATCCTTGTCTCTTTCCAGGTTTGTTTTTACAGGTAAATGCAATTTATAATCTGTCAAAATTCCGGAAATGACTTTGAAATAGTATCACGTAATGCTGAAGTTAATGAACATTTTTGATTAATCTATATATTTATGGTGTTTTGAGAAATGTTTTTGTACATTGTTTTTATTTATAAAAATAGAAATGCAACTTAAACAATAAACTTTTTCTAATTAAATTTTATAAAGCTAATGTGAAAATATTTAACACAAAATAGATTTTTGTCAGCCACTAGATGAAAAAAGGTAACACTTTATTTTGATAGTACACTTTAGACATTCTACTGACTATAAGTAACTGCAACTACATGTTAACTTACTCTATTAACCCTAACCTAGCAGTCTACTAATACTCTGAGTTAGTTGACATGTAGTTACTATACAGTTAGTAGAATGTCAACAGTTTCTGAGAAGCCAGTGAAGAGTCTTGGGAGATGGTACGATGGGGATCTAAAGGACACAGTTCGGGTGGGAGAAGTTAGACGACAAGCAGTGGAAGGGTTGAAGAGCATAAACTGCTGTGCTCTACCAGGCAAACTAAAACTCTGGTGCTTTCAGTTTGGTCTACTGCCGAGGTTGCTGTGGCCACTGACCGTGTACGACGTTTCTTTGACAACAGTGGATAAGCTGGAAGCGTTGATAAGTTCATACATCAGGAAATGGTTGGGAGTTCCACGCTGCCTCAGCAGAGTAGGACTTTATAGTAAAGGAATATTGCAGCTGCCAGTCTCTGCTTTAACCGAGGAGTTCAAGTGTGCCAAGGTCAGACTGGAAATTACCTTAGTAGAGTCACGCGACAAATGTGTAAGGGAGGCAGCCCCTGTGTTAAAAACTGGTAGAAAGTGGTCAGCAAAGAAATCTGTAGTAGAGGCAAAGGCTGCCCTTCAAATTAGGGATATCGTGTGACAGGTACAGCATGGAAGAGGGGGTTTTGGGCTCAGTTTAGCTCCTCCTAAATGGCACAAGGCAGGCCCAGCTCAAAGGAGGAAGCTGGTAGTCAACGAGTTGCGACAGCAGGAGGAGAGGATGAGGTGTATAAAGGCCATTTCCCAGGCCAAGCAGGGAGAGTGGATGAGATGGGAGAGTGTGGAACAACGTAAGATGGGCTGGCAAGACCTTTGGTCAATGGAAGAGAGTAGGATCAGTTTCCTTATTAGGTCAACATATGATGTTCTCCCATCACCGCTGAACCTAAACCTCTGGGTAGGAGAGGATCCCTCTTGTCCTTTGTGTTCATCACCTGCCACATTAAGGCACATTTTGACAGGATGTAAGGTGGCTCTTAGCCAAGGTCGGTTTACTTGGCGCCATGACCAAGTACTGCGATGTTTGGCTTTAGCATTAGAAGGCAAGCGTAACATGACCAATAAGTTGCCACCTGTTCTAGCAAAACATTACATGCAGAAGACAATATTCCTCCGCCCAGGCGAGCAACCACCAAGAAAAGGTGTTAACACCAATTCTCGCCCAGGACAACTGGAAGCTGCTAGGGACTGGAAGATGCTGGCTGATCTTGACCAACGGCTTATTTTTCCACCTGAGATTGCCACCACTAACCTACGACCAGATATTGTTTTGTGGTCTGTATCAGCACGCATTGTTCAACTGATAGAGTTAACAGTGCCATGGGAGGATGCGGTAGACGAGGCATATGAGAGGAAGAAACTGCGGTATGCTCATCTGGCCACTGAAGCAGAACAGCGAGGATGGAGAGTCCAGGTTTACCCAGTGGAAGTGGGTTGTCGAGGTTTTGTGGCACACTCTACAACCCGGTTCCTCAGAGACATCGGATTCAGCGGCCAAGAGTTGCGTCGCACAGTAAAGAACTTATCTGAAGCAGCAGAAAGGAGCAGCAACTGGCTGTGGTTGAGACGGAAAGATTCTAGCTGGCTGTGTACAGGCCGCCACGCTACGGTTTCGTAGAATTCTTGAAAACTTGAAGAGTCTGTTGGTTTGTTTGTATACGTTCCTGTGGATATTGCGTGAATGACGGGTGGTTGGGCAGATATTGTGTTTTGCGGTAGGTGGTATGCCATACGGAACCGTTGTCCACTGAAACTGCATATTAACGCACCAGTGGGGCTCGACAGCCTTAGTCAAACGGGTTGGCGCGTATGGTCGGGTTGCGGAGAGATTGTGAGATTGTGGTTAGGTCTCAGCAGCAGGAGGGATGTAGAGGTCAGTAAGCTGGGCTGAGTTGAATGGGGGACGGAGGGGGGTGACACTGGGACGCCAGAGTCACTGTCGAGCCCTCTTGAGGTGTCGTGGGCTAGTCGACGAAACACTGAGGACGGAAGGTGCCCACTTGAAGACCCTAGAGATGTCCCCTACTCGGTTCAATCCAGACGGTTGTCGTGCTGGTCCTGTAGTTGCAGCCGTCGCATGCGCTAACGCGCCAAGTACACTGCTGCCGTTAACGCCGGACAGAAGGGGAGTCACACCACCTTATGGAAAGAAGCATAAATGGATGGAGAAGCATAGTTTACTGTAAAGCTACGTCTTAGTTTTGCTTATCTTGGCGAAAGCCGAGTACAAATCAGCATGAAGTTTTAACATCTACTCTCGTGTAATGGAAATCATTAAGATCTGGATACATCCAGTGACTGCGGTGAATAGTGCTGCTGGCAACCAGGGAAAGACCTTGTGACAGCCTGGAGAGACAGCTGACAGGAGGAAAGAGACCCCAATGGGGCTGGTAAGGGTTAGCTACCCTTGTCGGCAGTATCCAGCTCCGTGTTTACAGGATGCTGGAGACACCCGCCCAAGGCTTCTGAGAAATTAAAGAGAAAAATACCCCTAGAGTCTGCGAGAGCGGGGGCGGAAGATGACTCAATGTTGGACAACATGGTTAACGACTTAGGAATGGAAATGGATATGAGTATGGAGAGTAAGACTAGTTCAAGATCTGCAGTAAGTAAAGTCATTGAACTCCAAGTTTGTGTCTGTGGCTGGAGCAAGGCATCAACGGTCAGGGGTTTGAAGGTTCATCAAGGGAAAATGAAATGCTTGAGGGAGAAGGGACAAGGGCCTCGCATTGATCAGTACTTCTTACGAAGTCAGTCAAGTCAGTCGAATGAAATCCAGCGACAGGAAGCAAACCACAGCTCGCAGGATATCAGCACCCCTGTCATTGACGAAAGGAGGGCTTGTACAGTTAGTGATGAACATATTCATACTTGTGAACCCGGTCAGGCTAACCAGCATAAGAGAGAAAAGAACCTCAACGGGCATAGGCCTGGAGTTAGATGGCCAAGAGCTTGTGAGAAAACTGCATGGGACACGGTAAACACAGATCTATGCTTTGCATTGGAAAGATTAACTGGTACAGTTGAAAAGAAGCTGGATAAATTTGGGGACATCATTTACGCATATGGAAGTGAGAGGTTTGGTGTGGAAAAAAGGAAGGAAAAAGTACAAACTACTCCTGGAATGTCTAGACGGCAGCAGAAAATTGAAGGGTTAGTTAGAGAAAGGAGACAGCTGAGGAAGCAATGGAAAAGAGCAGAACAAAGTCAGAAGGAGGGACTCAATCTCTTACAAAGGGCCATAAAAGATAAGCTGGCAACATTACGCAGAGCTGAGCGCCTACGGAAACGCTACAAAAAGAAGGAACGTGCGAGGGCTAATATCTATAAAGACCCATTCAAATTCGTAAAGAAGTTAGTCACCAGTGAGAAGAATGGCACTTTAAAAACATCTAGGATTGAGCTAGAAAGATATTTGGAGGACACGCATACAGATGCAAAAAGGCATGAGCCTATGTCAATTCCATCAGACATACCACCTATCAACCCACCAGAATACCAAATGGAGGTCTGTGCACCTAAGTGGAAAGAGGTAGAGCAGGCTGTGAGAAAGGCAAGGGCTTCATCATCTCCAGGGCCTAATGGAGTTCCGTACAGAGTGTACAAGAGTGCTTCAGGAGTTCTGCGAATTCTGTGGAAATTGATAAAAGTGGCATGGGAAAAACAGGTTGTACCTAGAGCATGGCGCAGGGCAGGTGGAGTCTTTATACCTAAAGAAAAAGATGCTACAAGCATCAGTCAGTTTCGTCCTATTTCACTATTAAGCACAGCACGAATGGCACAGGTGCGCACTGTCCACCTTGTAGGACACAAAGGACTGATGGCTTTGACAGATCCAGTCTCTGACTTTGAAATATCCTGGAAAATTGACTTCATTTTCACAGATTGGCCAAACAAAAGTCCCACTTCATGAACCCACTGCAAAGAGTCACGGATAACAGGAGATGCTGTACAAGCATGCTGTGTAATTACATTTACACAGTGTGGACATATAATGAAATGGCTGACTCTCTTTGATGATGGCCTGTGCCCCTGAATACTTTCCTGCCATGTTCGCAGCACCATCATAAGCCTGTCTTCTCAGTCCAGTGATGGATAAGTTAAGACGAAGCAATACATCCTTCAGAACCTTTGCCAGGAGATCTCCTGTTGTCACAGACACTTCATACAGGCCAACAAATTCCTCATGGACTATTAGATCGTGATCAACATATCTAAGACGGACTGATTCCTGTTCGGTCACCGTGATTTTGCCAAGTAAGACATGATCCTGGATCAACATATTTTGTTGATCCTGGATCAACATTCCTGTCCCAAAATGTAGTCCTTACACAATCCCTACCCCTAAACCTAACCCTACCCATAACTTTTCCCTAAAATCAGAGGGTAATGAAAGGTTAATGACACTGATGTTTAAGTACTTAACTCTGGTTCTAAGCCTAAACTTGACATAAACTGTAAACTTGTCCCTCAAATCTGATTGGTTGATTGGAAAGTTGGTCCAGGAACATGTGGTACTTGGTGAAATCACGTTCACCAATCCTGTTCCTTCCCTGATAAGTCTTGGGTACCATCCATGATGACACAAAACTGCAAGTTAGGAATTGAATTAATGTTTTGTGCTATTCCACGAATTATAGAATTACTGAATAGATTTAGGATTTCATTTTGAATTTGTGGACAAGTATAATTGGTTTTGAGAGACAACCATTTGCTTAGGCTGGGGTCATCTTCCGACTTGTATTTTAAAAGCTGATTAAAGTTTCCCTCATCATCATGGCCTCTAAAAGATAAACCTTGTCTTGCCAGAAACTGCACAGCACTGATTATCTTTAATAAGCATTTCCTTTCCTCCTCTTGCCGGGATGCCCTTACATTGGACAGCTGAACATCCATTGGTCTTGATTCATAGATGTGTGTTGTTATGGCTGTCTTGTGACACTCTGATCCAGCATGTAATGTAAACCTCTATCTGGCCTTCTTCCAGTTTTTAAAGCCAGAGCTGATAAAGGTGGTTTCTGTATTTTTGACAAGTTGTGATGTTGTGTTTTTAAAGGTCTTGTGGCAGTAGAAGCACAATGCTCCATCAATAGCAGGCTCAAAATGAAGCCATGCAAAATCTTTGTACCACTGAGCCTGGAAATACTTCACCTGCCGACACTGGTAATCTTGAAGTTGAAGACAGTGTTTGCAAGATGTGGCTGTCCAGACGAGGTCGTGTCTGACAATGGGCCTCAATTTTCATGCCAGGAATTTAAAGACTTTGAGAGAGAGTTCGACTTTATACACATCACTTCAAGTCCACACAACCCCCAAGGTAACGGACCTGCAGAGAAAAGGGTTCAGACCGCTAAAAGAATCTTGAAGCAGAAAGACCCTCTGCTTGCCCTCATGTGCTTTCGCTCTTTTTTTCACAGGCGCGGTAGAGCTACTAAGGATGCATGGGAAAAGGGGAAACAAGCGTTCTACTTTATTCAGCGCCATAGAGCTAGGCCCTTGCCTTCTTTAAAGCCAGGTGATCCTGTCCTCGTGAAGCTGGACCATCAGAAAGCCTGGACAACACCTGCCGTTGTCACTGGAGACAGTGACATCACACCACGCTCCTTTGTTATTGAAACACCTCAGGGAGCAACTTTGAGAGGGAAAAGAGGACTTAAGGGAAACGTTTATTGATTTTGTGAACTGAAAAGTTTATTAACACTGTGAAGAGAGCTGCTGTTCTTATGCTCGTTTATATAATGCACAGAGTAATGTTTGATGAGTTAAGCCTACTGATACTAGTGCTTTACTGTTTAATCAAATGCAGTACTGTTCAAATATTCAGTTAAAGGAATAGTCAGGATATCTTCAGTATCTTGTTTATTCTCAGAGAAAGAAACAAAACCTAAAAGGGGAGATGTCATACAATGTGCACATGTAAATGTGGCTTTATACCGTCCCTACGCACGTACGGGGGGGCGTTCCCCTAAGGGAGACGCACGTGGTTGTGGAGAGTTAACTTAAGCACTTGCCTGTATGTTACCTGCACGTTTGTTTAACAATACAAAGTATTCATTGAAGTCTCAGACTCGTGTGGACATTTGAATTATTTACAGAAACTGTCGCGAAACGTGCACGACGCAATGTATTTTGCGTTTTGCAAAAATGTTGCCACAGGTACGTTTTTGTAATGAGCCTGGGCTGCTTCTGTTGAACCTCACAGGGGATCGCAGTTCTCAGGTGCAGTGTGGATGCCCTGCAGAGATGCAGATCAGGAGTTCAGACTCGCCATCAAAATACTGCCTCAGGATGGGGCCGGTGCCATTGACCCGAGAGGCTGATGTTGGGTTTCCACTCTGGGTAAACCATCAATAAACAATATAGTGTCATGCAAGTGCCCTCTCTTTCCTTGCTGATGTACAATGTTTAATTTAAATTATGACATATTTTACAGTGTCGTCTTTGTTATACATGTTACATTTAGTTACTATAGTAATAATCACATGCAACTAATCCTACAACAAATCTTTTCAAAACTTTTCATTACGATATAGTGTAGTCTGGAATTGGCAATTTTGTCCATAATAATAAAAGTAAATGAGAGTGAAATCAGTGATATATGCAATGTCCAAGAAGTGTCCAGTGTCCTCAAGCTGGTGACCAGGATTTCTGCAATGCTGGGAGAAACTCTGAGATGAAGGAGAGCAGGATCCAGAAGCAGTAAAAGGTTTATTCAAAATAAAAATAAAGATAATTCAAACCAGGAACATAATCCAAACAGGGAACCAGGAAACACACCAACACAACATCTTGGCATGCTGTTGATTACCACAGAAATGTTTTACTCATATAAAAATACCTGTTTTTCTGGAACATATGCTGTTTTAATTTGTCATCTGAAAGCTCCAAAGAAACTTATGACATAAAACTACATGCCATAATTATGACTGGCCAGTATAACATTCATAATCCCGTGTGAAAAAGAAGTATACTATAGCATACTTTTGAAAAGAATACTTACTTTAAAAGAACAACCTAGTGTAAACTGGATGTAATGTTTGTTGACACTTAACTGAATGCTAATTGCAATGAAATGAAAATGTTTTATTGTTTAATTTTATATTAAATGTAATTAGCTGAACTTTATAGTTTTTTTGTTTGACCAAATTAGGCAGGACTTATGTACATCTTTATATGATATATAATATATAAATAATTTTAGAATTCTATTGTCTTTAAAATATTATTAAAATGTGCTGCCAAATGTTGGTTAAAATGTGCTTACAAGAATTGTAAGATGCACTTTTTAAAGGTTTACTAAAGTGTGTTAAGCAGTCATGAAAGCATAAGTGCACGTAAAGATTCATTAATACTATATTATCTGTAAGTGTTTTTTTATGTAGTTTTTAAATTTGAAGTACTCCTTTAATACAATTAAGTGCACATCTTTTTCACAAGGGGTAGCCTACTCATTTTCATACTCAACTGAAATGTAGTGAGCTAACATTAGAAAGAGTTACACAGATGAATTTAAGTTGCATGTAAAATAGATTTGGTGTTGGCGAGAAACTGGCGAGACTTGATGTAATCGGGACGAATCAAAAACACTTTCCGCATGCCACAAACGCTGCTGATCAAGCTTCACTTAATAACTGGAAGCATTCTTTATGGATAATTGTATTAAATTTGACTAAGTACATTTGTTTCACTGGTAAATTTCGCATTTGGTTTATTTTTCCAACAGTAATTTTTTTGCAGTGTAGATGTGTTGCTTTTACTACATAAATACCAGTTAATTGTGTCCAGCGGTGGTGTTTAAAATGAGGAGGCAAAGTCTGCACAGTTTTTATATACTGTATATCAAATGCAAATTTATATCCGTTACACTTAATTTCCCGGATTAAATAAACATTTCATAAAAAAGAGAGATCAAATACAATTCTATTTGTTTTGTTTTTTTCAATAAATATGTAATATTGTATTTATTAAAAACAAGTAAATTGTATCAAGTTAGTGTTTACACATCTTATTTTCAACAGTCATCAAGCTTGAGACTCAATACACTGGTCACACACACAAAGATGTAACTACTTAATTTCCCTAAACTGATTGCTCACTAAAAACCCCACAGACATCATGTTTATAGGCAGTGGCGGCGCTGGGAATCATAGAATATCATAGAAGCTCCTCATCAACATCGATCATATTGGAGGGCTATGAAATATTAAGGAAAATACTGGAGACTTTAGACACATCTCGGAATAGTTCAGAAGATAAGAACAGAAGATATTGTCCTCTTGTAATCTGCTCGTGTAATCCATGAGTAAATACCCTGATCTTTTTGAACATTCACTCACATTATAAACAGCAAGATCTATATAGATTTTAATATAAAGTCTTGCACTTTGTTTGCCCTAGCTAGCCTGGTGATGAAAAAAATAAAGAGAAAAGGTTGTTTTCGATCTAAACATAGATTTATGCGTTAAACAGGCGTCTTTGACCGTTAACTCTGCTTTATCAGTTTCTCACGCCATGTTTTAAAACGCTGTGTCAATTTAAAAGTTCAACTTTTGAAAACTTGTCTCGACACCCTGATATCTTTTCCATTTTGTTTGCGTTTTAATAGCACTGTAACAGTTACTCTGTTATCTGTGTGCTTAGTTTCGATTTCATTTTAGATTTGCATTTACAGCATCAGTTCCTGTTTTTCTTTATTCAGTTTTTCCGCTACTTCTTTGTTGTCATGGTCACCTCGTTTGCCTGTGTATTTAAATCCCTGTGTTTTCAGTTTCAGTTCAATTTGCACCCCCAAGAATAAACAGCCACTGTTTTCAGGCTATTTAAAGTTTGATTTTGATATGAAATAATACAGTAATATCTGAGTGGCTGAGTTGTTTACACACCTTTTAATTAGTCTTCCCATTAACGGCATCGTCTTCATTCAGGCTGATTTGAACAAGCATGAAAACAAGAGGCAGGATTTACCCCCCACTAAAACCACTGCACGCTTCACCACCTGCCTGTGGTGAAAATCCAGTTTTTAATGTTGTATATAAGTCTGTTGTTTTTAAATTACTTTAACCCATTTCATTATGTTAAACCATGTGCAAATTCATGTCAATACCATTGAGTATTTTCTGCTTAAATCTGCAGTGAACCAAAGACAGTCTCAAAAACACTGTTTGAAATCGCTGGTGTTTCTGACGTCACAAACGACCTTGTAACCAATCAGATCAACGTGTGATCGTCAACCAGTGGATCTCTGAGCTGAGCGAGTGAGTGGAGGCGGGGCTCATTTGCATATTTATAGAACTGCAAATGAGACAAGAGTGTAGAGTTACATTCATGCTATTTGCTATACAATATCATGCTATAATTTTTTTTTTAAATATGTAATTTGGGTGATCAAAGATGAGTTTTAAGGGATAAAAGTATTGACTACAAGAGGACTTGAAGTCAATGGAGCTCAGAGAAGGCAAGAGAGATGCGGCCTCCTGCTGTAACTTCACCGCTGTATAAAAACGAGTGACTTTTACACTTTTTAATGTCACATTTTGTAATATTTGCGTTGTTTTATTTTTGTAATATCTGCAGGATAGAAATCAGGGTAACAACAATGTATAGATGAATAGTCTTATTCAGGTAACCAAGTCCCAATCTGAAAAATACTTCTGCTCAAATTTACATTATTTACAGCCTTTGTCATTTCAAGTTTTTTTTTTTTTTTTTTTACTGCATGACCATTCACGAGTAGTGTATCTTATTATATATTCCTACAGAAGGTTACAGTTTTTGTCTCCTACACATTACTGATTGAAAAGAAAGTATAATTTTCCCTTACTTCGTTAAAACATACCTAAAAGATGGGACCGGTATTTCAGGAAAAACCCGTATTTCACTTAACATTAATTTTTGTTAAGTGTTAAAGAGTTGTAATTGCTTGTATTTTCAGATGCACTGTAAGCAGTGTTTTTTAGAATTTGTGTAATAAGTTATTACTGGGACACCAGAAACATATGAACACTTTTGGCATGGTTTTTGCAGTGGCATGGAGGAAACCAGATGCTGCTCAAATTGAAGTTTCATTTCTTGATCAAACAGTAAGGAGAACAACATGAGTCACTATTCATGTAATATTTTATATTGCAATAGACTCAAGAAATGGTTTTGCTGCAAAGATGGTAAAGCACATACAGCATCTGTATCGCAGGATGATTGTATGACTGATAACGTTCATTTTATTTGCAGTTCTGTCATTTAGTGAATATTTGGTTGACAGCTTTTGACTCATGTCAATATTTCTTTATAAAACACATGCTTTTAAATGATTTACGTTGAAATTTTAATTCTAATGTCAATTTTATTCCACATTTTGCAGACATATTTATCCAAAGTAACTTACATTGCATTCAAGATATACATTTATTTAATGCTTTCCCTGGGAATAAAACCCATTACATCGGCATTGCTCTACTGTTTGCTACAAGAATGCCCAGTATACAATATAAATGCTAAATATAACAGAAAGCTAGAAATGAACCAGACATGGAACTATCAAAACATGATCACAAAGAGTTAAGAATTTCCAGTATGCATAGTAGCAGTACTAAACAGATGAAAACAGAAGATCAGCACTGTTACTTGAAAAGATCCTCATGATCGTCTCAGTGGAACATAGTCTGTAATTTCAAGCTACTTCAAGAAATGTTTTCCTCTATTTTTTCTAAAAGCTTTGTTGCAATATCCAGTGCACTTCTAGCATTATCAACGCTGAACTGCTTGTTTGGAATGTGAGGAAATTGGTGATAGTTCGGATACTGAGTTTTTTTGCCATCAACACCAAGTTCAGTCAGTTGCCTCACAGTGTTTGGTAAAGAAGTCAACTGTGAGCTGTAATGGGAAACCTGCTGAGCAAGGCTAGTTATTGAGCAGTTTTTGGGATGCTCTCCACTTCTCCTGTACATTGCTGCTATCAGGGCTTTTTCCACAGCCTGATGCACCTTAAACAGACACCACTCTGAGCAATCTCCTCCAGTGTCATTGTGAGCTGCTCTGATGTCACATTGAGCTTGTTCATACCAGCGGTTTGCCTCTCCTCTGTTTGGCCTTGGTGTTTCTCTGTGGTATGACCAGAAGTTATAGTGTCTTCTAGAGTAGTTCTGATAGAACCTCTCACGCCCTCTCCTGTGTCTTCGAGCCTCTGTGTTCCACGTGTCATAGAAATCTCGAAAGTCTCTCCAGGTTGAGGATGTGCTATGTGCAGTTTTCCCTTGTTGTAGTTCCTCAATTCTGTTTTTCAGGTATTTGAAAGCCTCACTGGCAAGTTCTTCATTGCCTGGGTTTTTGTCTGGATGCCACTGGAGGTAGAGACGTTTAATGGCTTTTTGTTTGTCCTCACTTGACATTTTCCAGATTTCATTTAAGCTTTGGTCAATTTCTCTTTTGATCTCTTCAAATGTCCCTGGAAAGACTCTTTTGGGTGAAGGTCTGGATGTCAAAAGACGTTCTATATCTGTGCAAGTGGACCCTGTGTTGGGTGGAGGCCTGGATATCAAACTATGTTCTATATCTGTGCAAGTGGACCCTGTTGACACAGTTGCCTTCTTTCCTCGTTTAAATTGGTAAAGGTCAAGAGAGCTTACTTCAATGAAGTCATCACTGCCAACTTGTATTTTATATCTGACAGGAAATTGTCTTATTTGTCCCAGTGGATCATCCAGTCGGTTGATAACAATGGCATAGAAATATTCATCGGATTCGTCCTTGCTGAAGCCAACATACTCTCCACTTTCAAAGTTGTTGAGGAAGTTCATATCAAGGCAGTCATGCCATTCTTCAGGTATGCAACATCCAGGTGTCGGTAAGGCATTGTGTCCTTCCTCGTGGCCACTGTTATGAATGCCATGATTTGCCAAGGTTTTCTCAACATCCTCCATGTTATCACACAGCAGAAGATGCCCAAGGACTTGAAAGCTTGAGGTGGTCAGACAGTTATTTAGAAGAGCATTAATTTCTTTAGTAAGACACATATTAACTTCATTTACTACTTTGTGGGCCATGTCATCATTGTGTTTCAAGTAGAAACTGCATCCATCTTGCTGTTTTTCCACATAAACATCTGTCTCAGCCTTACTACCTTCAAGTGGCTCATGGTTTAACAGAAGTTCAGTTTGAAGAGTTTTGCAACAGATAATCTGAATCTTAGAAAATATTTCTTCACACTTTCCTGCAGCTTCAGACTGTGAAATCCCACCTTTGCTGTCTTCTCTGATGAGACAGACTAGTCCATGAAGAAATGCAGCAGAAGACAAGTGTTTGTCAAACCAGCCACTAAATTCACATTCCCCTTCATCACAATTTTGGACACTTGCTCCTGCCAGATTTTCTGAAATTACATCCGAGAGAAATTTGGGGCGAACTTGCTGGGGAAGGAACTGCAACAATGTTTGATGTTCGTAGTGATCATTTCCAAGATGACAGGAGTTTAATTTTTCCAGCAGTTTCAGCTTGGTTTCCAAAGGACCCTCAAGTCTTGCGGGCTGGAAGACTGTGTCATTGAAAAACAAAGTGATGGATTCATAGAGTCTTCCGTCTGTTGATGGAAGATAAAGTGGGTCGTTTTGGAAAGAGGTTTTATTCTGTTCCCCTTTCAGCAGGCAAAACAGCTGTTGTACAACACGCTTCACAGCTTTCTGCTGATTTGCCTGAAGGCTGTCTTTGTCAGAACTATCAGAATAGATTTCTTGAAGAACAGTGATATATTGATTGACGGTGGGCCTCTCATTTACACCTATCTTCTTAAAGAAATCTTCATATTTCATATACTCTGATGGAATGCGGTACAAATAAGGCCTAAAGTCAAGAGCATCATGTAGCACAAGTGCTGTCTGTTTGGTCTTCACAAGTTTTGTCCCTTTTTCCACCAAGATAATGGGGAGGTCTGAGAACAGAGAGGCATCAAAATTTATTGACTGTAGGTATGCGTATGATTTGCCAAATACTGTTTCTCTTGTTTCCAACAATCTGTCACTGTGGCACTGAGACGTACAGATGTTTTTCAGATTAGCAGCTATTTGTCCAGGGAGTGGAGTCTCCAAGGCTCCGGCATCTGTCATCTTCTTTATGAGATGTGAAGAGCAGATTTCTGAAGGTAGGATTGGCATAGATGTCCATATCAGATAATGGTGATCAGTGTCTCTGTCAATCAATGATCCACTGATTGCAACAACTTCCCTCTCTTGAGCAAAGGCCTTGTGATAATCACAAAGTCTTTGCTGAATTTTCACTGGAAAGATGAATTTAATGTTAGCAACTCTGTTCAGCAATTTAGAGTTTTTGTCATTACTCAAAACAGTCCTAAACAGGAGATTTGATCTTTCCTTAAGAACATATAGAGGAGTGTTGCCTCTAGTTTCAGATTCAATTTGTTTTGCAAACTGAATGATTTCCTCATCAGACACTTCATGTTTCAACCCAAGGCCCTTTAAGAGATTATGTGCTTCAGTACGTTTACCTTGGAAATTGTCCCAAAACTTTTCTGGCACAAATCTCTCTTTTGGAAGCATTGCCCTGTAAAGGGGTACACTGTCATCATAGAAGTACGAAGCCACTTGAAGAGAGCCATGGATGTCTCGAATCAATCTGACGTCTCTCAATGCAGAGGCAATCCTGGGGTCCACTGGTCCAAGTTCCACTAAAAACCGCATTAAATCGAGAAGCTTGGCTTCTTTCATCATGGGCACAGAAGGAAGAATAAACTGTACACAGAACTCCAGATCATCTAGAATCCGAATGCTTAGAATTTCTGACAATTCTAAGTTCATCCAGTTGTGCTTGAGGAAAATACAGTCACATCCATCGACATGGTACAAGTTTGGAAAATCATTGTAATGCACAGAATCAAGGATAAATACCATTCTGTGTAAATCAATCCTTTCCCTCTTTCCTGTTATTGTCTCAAACAGGGGCAAGGACTTGAGCATCTCCACATGTCCACTCTTCTTTTTTGAATCTCTGATCCCATTTTGTAAGAAGCGTTGAAGATCTACACATTCATCTTTTGACAGCTCCTCAAACTGGGAATGAGGTACATGATAAACCTCTTCTAAAACAGCACTGCTGTCTCCTGTTTGCAGGAGCTCTGGATTGATATACTTGAAACGGAAATCAAAAGCAATGAGAGCAATGAAAAAGCCGGAGTCTAATTTCATGAACCCGAGTTTTATGAGAATGGAAGCTATTTTTTCATCTGGCTTCAGAATCACTTTTGATATGTTTCCCAATGTTTGTAAGAAATGTGTGTTTTTTTGACTGGGGCAAATGACTGGTAAAATAGGACTGTCATCAAAGTGCTTTTTTATCTCACTGTAGACATTCATCTTTTCATTTTGGTAGAATTTATCTTGATCATCAAAGAAGCTCCATAATGTTTTCAGCCATTTGACCGTCTCTATCTCCGCTTTGTACAGCTGGCACCTTTGGTCAGGTAATGACTGACTGAGGAGTTGAGCAAGTTCTGGTTTCAAATACGCTGCTGCTATGTCAATTGATAAGTCCTTAATAAACTTTCCCTTGCGCAGAATTTGGACATGACTTCTATTGACATTACTGTCTGCAAACATTGCCTGATGTCCTTGGAAAAGACTGCTAAATTGTGATATCAGCTTTGGGGATTTAGAGTCAAAGACTCTTAACATCTGATCTTCAGTGAGGAGAAGAGGCAGCCCATTGACATCATGGACATTTTTCTCATCAGCATTTGTCAAGCAGAAGCTCAGAAGTTTTGAACATCTTGTTTTGTCTTTGATCAAGGTCTGGTTGATGGGCAAAGGCAATCCACTAGTTGTCTGGGAAGGATCATTCAGCGATCTTTGCTTCAGAAAATTCATCACTGTTGAAGCGCTGACTTCTGTCACATTCACACCAGCTGATTTGAAATTCTGTTTTATTTCATTAATTTTACATGTGTTTGGCACTAATTTCATGCCGGTGTCATCTAAAATTTCAAAAATTCCATCATTGTCATTTGAAAAATATGGACAATTTTCTGAATGTGGTTTAGATGGACTGCACCAGGTAACTGTGTATTTTTGTTGTGAAAGATGTGATGACTCAACAGAAACAGCGTGTACAGTGGGTATGACAGGAAGATCACATTGGCTGATTGATCTATAGACCTCATGGATCATCTCATGCCAGACTTTGTCTACTTTCTGTGAAATGTATGGAAAGTAATTAAGGCAAATATACTCTAGCTGTGACTTGAGGAATACAAGAGCTGTAGGTGTATCCTTCTTAATGAATGAACACAGATGTAACAGGAAGTCAGCATAGAGTGGTGAAATGATGTTTACTTTCAGTGACTGGTTCCACCCTGTCTTCAGACTATCACCATCCTCTTTCCACAAGTCCCTTCTTGAAGAATCTACTTCAAAATTTGCATTCACATGGACTGGTAAACCAGTTTCCCCAGGTAATGGCAAAGAACAAAATGCCCTGCCAGTAAATGTGTGGTTAAATGAGCTGCTCCTACATGCAGCCAGAGCAGCTTGAGGAACTTTAAAATCATCTTGCTTGTTTTTTTGCTCATAGTTTTGTTTTGAAAAGCTAAAGCACTCTGCAATGACCCACTGACTTCGATTATTTCCAGATGAGATTTCCATGTCATAAATGGTTTTGCAGGGTTCAGCTGTACCTGACATCAGGGATTCTTGAACATGGCTGTGGAAGTTTTCCTTGCTTAACATATTCTTTGCTGAGTGTTTCTTTTCAATAAGGAAATAACTTTTCTTTCCATCTTCACTGATCTCCAAGAACTGTATTTTTGTGATGTGTTTCAAGAAGAGAATTAGTCCTTCAGGATCTTCAGTCAAGGCAGATTTAAGTTCCTTCATGTCACGGTCTGTGACTGTGTGTCTAGATATTTCAGATTTTTCTGCCATTTCCTCTGTCCTGAGAGGGAGCCTAAACATGGTTCCAGAATTGAGTGGAAACATTTCTGGAAGAAAGGTATGATAAACATCCTCAAAAGACTTTTTTAATTCATCATCAATTGAAAACTTGCATCCTGGGGACTGTTTTGTTATACCTTCCACATATTTTAGATTTGGATCAGAAATGCAGAGCCATTTGTCACCGGTCAGGATAGATGGACAATCTGTCAGATGATACACAGAATTGAAGCCAAGTCCATATTTTCCAGTTCTGCCTAAAGTACCATGTTTTCCTCCTTCCCCCAGCTGCTGAATACCTTGAAGATCATCATCAGAAAATGTTCTGTTGTTGTACACACAAAGAGCCGGGCCTTGAAGCAGTTTCCATTTATTTCCAAATATCTTTTCTGTCTTATGTTTTCTTTTGTCCCACACAAAGTGAATTTCTGTTGCCTCTGCATCATCAGCATTTTGAATGAGCTCTTTCAGAATATCCTTTTTAGATGGATATGCATCAATAATATTTTTTATTCGGACAGTTAGTTTCTCAGTTTGTCCAAATTCTTTGGCATGAAGGGAAAATCTACTGACTAGATGATTCTTCAAAGTATGGTGTCTTGTTGTCTTTACACCAAAATGACAGGCCACAGAACGAGATATCAGATCATGGGTGAGCTTGACACCAGCTGAGACAGGCATCCATGGGCTGTCATTAAATCTCAGCTCTTTAGAAGATGTCAACACACCTCTCTTATCAGGTATGAGACAGTTTGTAAGCTTTTCTTCTTTGATTTCGTGTAGCCCATTTATGAGTATTGTGACACACTTGTGGAGGTCTGACATGGAAAGAGGTTGAGATTCATATAAATTCTTAATTTCATTAAGTGCAGCAACAAACTGCTCCTTTGTGAATTGTTTGGTGACACCAAGGCAGTCCCAGAGCCTCTCAAATTTGGAAAATATAACTGGAAGCACATATAGATATGGTTTCTCCTCGAATTCTTCACTTATGGCCACTGACCTCACATTTACAAAGTGATCCTCAATGAAAATGAATGGAAAGGATTTTGCATGACCAATAATGGGATTGGGATCTTTCTGTTCCAACAAGTAATTATTGAGATTTTCATAGCAAGACTGGGCAATGTTGAAGAGAGCCGTCTTTTCAAATGCATTGCAGTGTTGGTATGCTTTTAACAGCTGCTGAAGCACAGTCTCAACTGGCGGATTTGTCAGTACTCTCAATTTTTGGAGAACTGGATCATTATTGTGTATTTGAAGGTTTGAATTATCAACTATGAATTCAGTCATGTTTACTAAATTTCGACAACTGTCATTGTAAACTTCAGAGGGTTTTTTAAGAACAGTGGGGTTCTTGTTTTGCTGAACTAAAGGTACTAAGGCAGGAAGGAATGGTATTTGAGACAGTGTGTGCCAGTGCACAGAATTCACATCTTCTGAGGAGTCTTTCATTGACTCTACAAGGCACTGAAGACGTTTATGACATTTAGATTTATCCTGTTGCCGAACACTGGATATCTTTTCTGCTCTTTCTATGATGTCTTCTAAAGGAAGGCGATCACTCAGCATTCCCAATTCTGAAAGTCGTTGAATCCTTTTTGGTGAGAGATAGTCATTTTCTGTTCCTTCAAGAAAGCGTCCTTCCTTAAGTTCATACAAACAAGCCATTTTGCCAGAAGGATTCACAAGTTGCTTGATTAATTGAAGCTTCTCACAACTCTGTGTTGGAATACAAGGGTAGCTTTTCAGTAGGTCATCAACAGCAGGATCATTCAAGTCAATGGCATTCAGCACAAGAGCATTTCTGCTGTGGGTGTCCACAGAACTCAAGTTCTCAAAAACAATTTTGTAAAACTCAGGCCAGTTGATTGTTCTTTGTTTGATTTCTGGCTCGAAACCACAATTGATGAAACTCTGTCTTACCCATGATGGGAGAGAAACAACACTGGAATATGAAGCTCCCAAGCTCAAGAACACTTTCATGGCAATGTCTCCAATTACTCGGCTCTCCTCAATTTTTGGATTCAGAAATCTCACATTGTCTATAGAACACCAATTATGTCCATTGCAGAAAAACTCCAGAGATTTGCCATTGGCATTCTGCACAACTGCTGAGTAGAATGACTCAACCATGGGTAAAAATGCTTTGCTTACTGTTTCTGTGTTAGGCCAGAATGTATGGAAGGAATAGTTCTGGATATGTCCATTTTGGAACATTTTTTTCAGCTCAAGCAGTATAGTGATGTAAGCAGAGGTTACAGCATCTTTCATCAAAGCTTTGTTCCACTCAGACTTCACTCCTTTTTCCCATAGACTTTTCCTATTAGATGTGACTGCAAAAGTTCCATTGACATGGAATGGAAGACCTGTCTCAATTGAGAGAGGAAGAAAGCAAAAAGCCTGGCCTTCATGCTTCAGGCTTTCATCAGGAGACCATGAATTTGTTTTTGCCTCTTTATGCAAAGGTACAGCTATACCTCCAATTGGAATTGAAAACACATGTTCTTGTTCAGTTCTTCTCTGGAACATTTGCAAAGAATCATGTGTCCCAAAACAGGAGTACAAAAGCCAGTACTGGGTGAGGGATTTGTCTGAGTTATCCTGAACTATTTTAACAATGTGTGCTTTGTTGACATCAATAATGTTGAGGCATTTGATATCACTATTTTTGAAGGTGTTCTCGATGTCTTGGAGACGTGTGCCATTCGAGACAGCAAATGAATTCATGACTTCTCTGGATATTTTGAGAGGAGTCTGAATCTGATCATTCCTTGGCGGAGTTGATGCGTTTTCAGGGACAATTTGAAGGGAAATAGATGTAATGCTCTTCAGAAATAGTAGGTGTGTTTGTGAGTTGTCAGTCAAATGATTTTTAAAACTCCTAATTCGCTCTTCATCATATACCTTTGAACTGATCTCTGACTTGTTGGCCTCCTCAAGAGTGCGAAATGGTAATTTAATCAAAGTGCCATTGTAAGCTTTCTTGATGTTTTGCACTGACAAATCACAATCAAAAATTCCTTCATAAGATTTCAACTGTCCAGGAAACCTTTTGAACAGTCGTTCCTGGAATGGGTCAAGTTTAATTCCTGGTTTTCCTTTGCTGAGTATGTGCTTTTCCAAATGGGTGACATTTGGGTCAAGTATGAGAAGGCTTTTCCCACTCAAAATCGAAGGAATATCACTCACATGGTAAACAGCATTAAATCCAAGCCCAAACTTTCCAATCATCTCAACTTTTTTTTCCTTTGATGCTGATCCCACCTTGACAATGTTACTCCAGTCTTCTTGCGAAAAAAGCTCATTGTTGAAGATCCAAAGGCATGGTCCATTGCAGAGAGCCATTCCATGATCAAAGAGTGTTTCAGGGGGGTCTTTGTGTTTTCTGAAGTCAAGGAGGAATTTACATGTGGTTGCCCCAGCATCCTCAGCATTTTGTAGGAGTTCTTTGAAAATGTCACTTTCTTCATCATACTCTTTAAGAATGTTTTTAAGTCTTTGAGTAATTGGTTCAGATTGTCCACATTGTTCTATACCAAAGGACTCTTGCTCTGCTTGAATTAACTCTGGTTTTAAGATGCGAGTACTTAAGAATGGGACTTTCAACCATTTTGCAGTGATGGGTAGAACTTCTTCATGAATAACAAAGAACTCCTCATTGTCTTGTTTCAGGTCATCAAGTCCTTCGGCACTGATGTCACAGAAGACCGTTTTGGACAAAGGCTGCAGAGTAAAGTTTTGACTTTGTGCCATGACAGGCACAGGGGTACTATCCTTTAAAAGCTTCTCATTCTTTCGCATCCAGTCAAGAATGGCAGTTGACACTTTACGTTCTGTCAAGTTTCCATACGGAGGATACCTGCAGTCAATTCTTTGTTTTATGTCATGGAGTATGTCTTCAATCTCTTCATCAGACAGTGTTTTCTTCACACCAAATTTTGTTAGCAGGTTTTCATATTGCAAAAACTCTTCAGGCACTTTCTTGATGTAGGGGCTTAGATCCAATTCAGGTGGATAGGCTAAAACTATATCTCCTGGACAGACAAACTCACTTTTATTCCAAATCCAAGGGATGCCTTTTGAGTCTATTAAATCTGTGAAATTTCTCATGTTGTCTTGCATGAATTTGTAAATATTGTGCAGCATGGTTTTAAACTGAAAATCTGAATTTGGGTTGACCATTGATCTCAGTGCAGAGAGGTTCTCCAAGACTTTTTCAGCAGGAGGGGGCTCATGAAGTCCAAGATTTTTGCAGACATGTCCTGTTAGCTCAGAGGTAAGTGGCATTACATATCCAACAATTGAAGAATACTTTGAATCCCTTACTTCAGTCGGCTTATAGAGACCTTTCTTAAGATTTATACAAATGCTTCCATTCAAAAACTTTGGATTTTCACAGGGAACCCACTGCCTTTGCTTCAGCTCTTCTATCTGCGCCTTGGTGAATTTTGAAAGGAAATCATTCTCATTCAGGACTCGAACAAGAGTATGTGCTTTTTTGAACGCCTTATCTGGTGTGTGGACAAAAAGCTTTTCAGTATGATTTATGACTTGGAGTATTTCTGCTGTTGATATTTCTTTTTGCTCTGTCCTTAGGCCAAGGCGCCGCAAACTCTGAAGCATTTCCTCTGTCTTCGTATAAATAGGTGGGGGAAATAAATCTGCCTCGAAAATGTCCTGAAATGTCTTGTTTCTCGGATCAAAAACGTTTGAGGCTTGTTTCCGTTCTCCCTGAGTTGTCTCAATAAAATTGAGACGTTTGGTTTTCGCAAGAAGCTGCTCACTTTGTGAGAGTAGAATGCTACCATTATTCAATATCCAGGTCATTACTGTCTGTTCCTCACCTTTTTTGAAAGAGGCCATCTCAATAGAGTCAACCAAACAAGCAGCCAACTTAGCAGAATCTAAGAGTTCAATATTCAGAAGAGTCAAAAGTCTGCGATCAGCTTCATTTGCACACTGTGCAATGGTCTCAGGCATTGGTAAATCATCTGGAATGGCTGGTTTGGAGGTTGAAATAACGGCTTGCTTTGATTGAACTGCAACATATTTCCCAGACATCATTCTGAAGATTGGTAACATGGAAAGCAAGTTCTTTTCAGCATTTGAATTCAGAGAATTCAAAGAAGACATATACATTTTCAACTCCTCTTTTTCCTCTGATGAAGCAGAGGCAATGCCTTTGATGACCTGATCTCTGTGTGAGTTCACAAAGACTTGTAGAACACTTCTTGGTGAAACAGGAAGAACATACCTCTCAATGTCACGATGTCTAAGACACTCATCTCTTTTTATGACTGTACACCCCACCAGTCCTATAACCTTCTGAACATGATCTGACAAGCTAGACGTTGTACTACTCTGACAAATCAAAGTTGTGTTACTCTGCAACCTTGCTAGCAATATAGAATTGCCTGAACTATGTAGAGGCTCCAGTGGTATTAAAGGCACATCAATAAAGTCATTTAACTCAATCAATTCGGTGCTAAGAAACTTCCAGAATTCAGCCAGCCATTTCTTTGGTGGATGATGATTTTCTGCTGTTTTCCATGTCACATGACCTTGGGTCACCTTCCAGTCCATGGGTAAGTGCTTCTTGGTGAGTGCAACAACATCTTTGGCATCCAAATTGATTATGTTGTATGTGCCTGAAAAAAAGTAAAATGATCGAGACCAAATTTCACAAACATGAATGATATTAATTAGGGGTGTAACGATACACAAAACCGAAGGTTTGGTTTTCCCACGATTTTGACGTCTCGGTTCGGTTCGGTTTAGGCCCAATCCCAATTCTACCCCTTTCCCTTTCGTCTACCCCTAACCCTTCCCCTTCCCCTTCCCCTTGACCCTTGAAACAGAGTGGCAAGGCGAAGGGGTGAAAATATTCCCCTAAGAAATGGGACACCACTACTGGTTACACGTCATTATACGTCGTCGCTAGCGCCTACGTCACAGGAGATGCGCCGATGTTTATCACAAACTTCCAAGATGCCGTCGACAGCTGCAGTCATCTCAGTTGCATGGGTTACAGCTATTTTTTTTGCATTTGTCTTGTGAAGCACAGTAACGTTTAACAGACTCACTCCCAAAGTTGTTTTGCCTTGTATTTGGACTTAAGGAAATGTTGCTCGTTGTCAATGTGAAAACGAATTATCCTCCGGGTTTCCTCAGGTGTCCCTGTTTGATAAAGACCATACAAGACTGGTTGATCTGATCATATTGCAAAAAGCACGAAACTGTAAGCACTGTTCGTTTATATCGTGTTCACATATAACCACAAAAAAACAATGCGTTCATAGCCGATGTACTGTAAAATATAAGCCAATTCGCTTCCGCAATTACTTTCACCATTTGACATGAAAATATGTTGCGGGACTATCGTTAGCAAACTTTAGCGATGTTTTTTTTTTTTACAAACGTTTCTTTGAAGAAACTGACCGTAAATATGAACACAATATTGAATGTAACATAAAGGAAATCATTATTTGTCGTTAAAAATGTAAATATTTTTGCGTGGGCAGCCATTTTGCGTCTGTAGCCGGTGTATGCAGTGACACTTCTCATACCCCTTCGTTTGAAGTGTGGTCCCGAAAAATCTTCGTTTGAAGGGCTATCTGGCCCTTCCCCTTACCCCTACCCCTCCAACCAAAAGAGAATTGAGACAGCCCTACCCCTTCACGTGCACGCGCAAAACAGAGGGGAAGGGGTAAGTGAAGGGGTAAGGGGTAGAATTGGGATTGGCCCTTAGAAAGCTAAAATTGCTTCTTTTTTTTTTTTTTACAGTGGTTTAATGAAAAAATTGTCTTTTTCTTTAAATTAATTCAATTACAATTAAACATTTTGCAAGGATTAAAAAACATATGCTAATGCTGTAAACTATATAAGGAGCTGCACATTACTATATCATTAAAGGTTAACAACAGAGCCTAGACTTTTAGCCTAAATTCAGATGCTATATATTTTTTAGATATAATAATCAGCACCCAACACATTGTATGAAAACATTTAAACTGAACATAAGGCAGTTTTTGCATTAACTTATGTTTTTACTCTAATTTGTTATTGAAATATAATAATTTACACAGTTGCTTTCATTTTCATGAAAGATATTTTAAACATACATTAAATAATCAATATATTATTAACAGGTTGAGTAAAATACAATATATAGGCTTATATAGTGCATTTATTTAGTGCAAGTGTTCATTTATAGGAACCAACAAGTTGTGGACACTGAATCACTTGCCTGCTGAGGTAAATATAATGCTAGTGACAAGCTATGCTGTTTTATTGATGTCTTTCCGTTGCTGAAACACTGATTGAGCGATTACACGAGTTATGATGCCTTTCAGTAAGTATACCGTATCTTTCAACATACCTTCAGGTGTCCATTCATGTTTATTCTGTAACTGAGGAAGAGATGATCGCGTTTCCTCGCGCGCTGCGCTGCCGCTGTAAATGAGGAGCTAGTACAGCGATCTGTCACGCCACATCAAAGAGCGCCAAAACGTACTCAGTTACTAACGTAACCTCGGTTCTCTCTAGAGAGGGAACGAGTACTGCGTAATAGCTTTACGCTAGGGGAAAAACTCTTTTCCACGAGATATTGAAGCCAAAAATTATCCTTAATTTTTTATTAATGTAAAACGCTTTGCTGCAGCAAGCAGACATAGGCGAAACAGCTCGCGCGCCTATTGGTTGCTCTTGCGGCAAATGCAGCAGCCTATCGAGAGAGACTCTGCGTGACGTAATGACCAATGGGGGCAATTTGCGCCCATATCGTCACGTCCCGCCAGAAAGGGCGTGGTCTCACCCTATAAATATGCTCGTTAGGCTGGTACAAGCTGGTTTTTATCGCTGAAGCGAACCAGAGCGTATTCCAAGCACGGCAAGATACGCAGTACTCGTTCCCTCTCTAGAGAGAACCGAGGTTACGTTAGTAACCGAGTACGTTCTCTTACGAGAGTATCTCTCGTACTGCGTAATAGCTTTACGCAAGGGGAACACAATGCAACACGCCGTGCGTACAGGGATCCAACACCGAAGTCCCAAGGGCCGAAGCCCAGGGCTCATGTAGTGCATAATCACCATAAACTCACATAGAGTGGAGGAAGAGAGGCTGGAAGCGTCATTCCCTATAAAAAAGCACCCAGCGGGGCTATCATATGACAATAAAACGCGCAGCCAGGGTGAAAGCTTTCAGCCTGATCTGGGTGGCCATACGTGTGTCAACACTCATGGGGCTGCAGTAAATTCAGCATCTGGGCCGCACAGCGGGGCAGATAGCACTGAATTTTAGACCGCCAAAAGCTTAGCTTGTAAGGCGGGTACCTCCAGGTTATAGTATTTTATAAATGTAGACGGCGAGGCCCAGCCCGCGGCCGTACAGATATCTTGCAGGGAAACCCCGCTCGACCAAGCCCACGAAGAGGCCACGCCTCTCGTGGAGTGCGCTCTGACACCCAAGGGGCACTGTAGGCCCTTTGCAGAGTAAGCGAGCGCAATGGCATCCACTATCCATCTGGATAGGCTCTGTTTTGAGGCGGCGAGTCCCTTGGAACGCCCGCCAAACAAAACGAAAAGCTGCTCCGTCTGTCTGAAAACAGACGAGCGTGACACATAAGCTCTCAATGCCCTGACGGGGCAAAGGAGACTCGCGTCCTCCTCCTCACTGAGAACCTTCGAGTCATTAGGCCCAAACTCCATACACGACGCGCTTACTGAAAGCGCCTGCAAGTCCCCTATGCGCTTCACTGAAGCGAGAGCCATGAGAAACACTGTTTTGAACGACAGGTGTTTCATGTCCACCAGCTGGATTGGCTCGAACGGGGCGCCTTTCATGGCCTCCAGGACCGTGGAAAGGTCCCACGTCGGGACTGAAGGGGGCCTGGGAGGGTTCAGCCTCCGAGCTCCCCTAAGGAAACACACGACTAAGTCGTTTTTCCCCAGCGACTGGCCAGACACCGGTTTTGCAAACGTTGCTATGGCCGCCACATATACTTTGAGCGTGGATGGGGTCCTGCCCTTATCCAGTAGCTCTTGAAGGAAGGAAAGCACTTCCGAAACCCCGCATTCCACAGGTGAAAAGCTCTGGGCTTGACACCATGCAGAGAAAACAGACCATTTCGAGGAGTAGAGCCGCCTGGTAGACGGAGCTCTAGCCTGCGCGATCGTGTTTAACACTCCTTCTGGGAGGCTAGCGGGTACCCGTTGATGGCCCATGCGTGCAGGGACCACAACTCCGGGCGAGGGTGCCAAATCGAGCCCTCCGCCTAAGAGAGGAGGTCTCTCCTCAATGGTACAGGCCATGGGGCAGTGCTGGTCAGCTGCATCAGGGCAGGGAACCACGTCTGGTTTGTCCAGAGCGGAGCTACGAGCAGCACTGGGCATCCGTTCTCCCTGATTCGTTCCAACACCTGAGGCAGGAGCAAGACAGGAGGAAAAGCATATAGGGGGCAGCGGGGCCAAACATGAGCCTGCGCGTCCTTGCTTTTCGAGAAAAACTCCGGGCAATGAGCGTTTTCGTGGGACGCGAATAGGTCCACCTGTGCTCTGCCGAACGTTTTCCACAGCAGCTGGACCGTCTGCGGGTGCAGCGACCATTCCCCTGCTGGAACATTGTTCCTGGACAGTCTGTCTGGTCCCACATTCAGGTGACCAGGCACGTGCGCTGCTCTCAGTGAGAGCAGGCTGTGCTGAGCCCAGACCAGGAGGCGTTCCGTCAGCCTGTGAAGGTTTCGTGACCTGACGCCGCCCTGGCGATTTATGTATGCCACCACTGACATGTTGTCCGACAGGACCAAGACGTGGTGGCCTGTTACCTGGGGACAAAAACGCCGTAGCACTTTGTCGACTGCTATCATCTCCAAGCAGTTTATGTGAAGGAGCTTTTCCCGTTCTGACCACAGGCCAGCTAGCGGTCTGCCCTCGAGCAGCGCTCCCCACCCCGAGGTGGAGGCGTCCGTAGACACCACCTTCACACTCGAAGCGGTCCCCAGACTCACACCTGACTGATACCAGTCGGTTATTTTCCAAGGTTCCAGAGCTGAAACACACTGTAGGTTGACCCTGAGGCGAAACAGACCCGCTGTCCATGCCCTGGGTGGAACCCGCACTTTCAGCCACATCTGCAGTGGGCGCATGCGAAGCAAGCCCCACTGGAGTACAGAGGCCGCTGAGGCCATCAGCCCCAGCATTTTCTGAAATCTTTTGAGCGGAACTATCGAGCCGTGGCGGAAGGATTTCGCGACGCGCTGAATATTTAGTCCGCGCTCTGGTGACAGGCGTGCCGTCATGGATAGCGAGTCTAACACTGTTCCCAGAAAGGAAATTTTCTGACTGGGAGACAGTGAGCTCTTCGCCCAATTGACTGTGAGGCCCAGCTCCTCGAGGTGCTCGAGTAATGCGGCCCTGTGTTCTATGAGCTCCGATCGTGATCGACCTAGAATCAGCCAATCGTCCAAGTAGTTCAGGACTCGCATGCCCTGAAGTCTCAGGGGTGCGAGCGCCGCGTCCATGCACTTCGTGAATGTACGAGGTGCTAGGGACAGGCCGAACGGCAGGACTGTGTATTGATATGCCTGGCCCTCGAAAGCGAATCTCAAGAATCGCCTGTGATGGGACGCTATTTGTATTTGGAAATAGGCGTCTTTCAGATCTATTGACATAAACCAGTCCCCGTGGCGCACTTGCGCGAGGATTTTCCTGGTCGTAAGCATTCTGAACTGGCGCTTCACAAGCGCTCTGTTCAGCTGTCGCAGATCTAAAATGGGTGTGTGTCACAGTGTGTGAGGCGGGGGGCGCGCCGATCGCGGCGGGCAGCCTGGCCGTGCTCAAAACCCTTATAGCAGTTTGCTGAGGGAGAGAGAGCGGGGCGAGCCCCGTGGGGCTTAACATGTCTGTGAGTGAATGTGGGCGCAGGACAGCGGGCACATTTACTGCACTGAAAAACACCGTCGGCCTGAGCTGACTGAATGCGTGTTGGTTTCGTTTTCACAGAACCCGTGGGACATGTGGTGTGTAGTGTTTGTGGGCACTGAGACGTAGGCACATTCACTACATTTAGTGCACAATCGACATGAGGCGATTTTGTTTGTGCGAGCCCTGCATTTTTGCGGGCTGTGTTTGTGTGTAGAAATGAGCCCTGGGTTGTAGGCATTTTCAATACACTCATAACACCATCGGCTGTGGCCGGAATACCAGAAAATACACCATTTATGTGATTTATCTGGGTCGCCGTGGGAACAGCATTTGTGTGCAGGCAAGCGGGCATGGTACTGGCTTGCTTACTGCAAAATACACTGGAACAGTCACATTTTCTGGAACTGAACGAGCGAAAATTTCAGTGGAAGTCTGGCCACGGCGAGACTGAAACACCGTCGATTTCCTAGGAGGCTAGGAAGACTTGTGTTGGTTTCGTTTTACAGAAACCGTGGTAGTGTTTGTGGGCACTGGGTTGTGGGCACATTCACTACATTTAATGCACAATTGACATGCGTCGATTTCATTTGTGCGAGCCCTGTACCGTGGCGGGCTGTGTTTGTGTGTAGAAATGAACACTGGGCTGTGAGCATTTTATTACACTTATAACACCATCGGCTGTGGCCGGAAAACCAGAAATACAATGATTACATGATTTTTCTGGGTCGCCGTGGAAACGGCCTTTATGTGCAGGCAAGCGGGCCGTGGTACCAGCTTGTTTACTGCAAAATACACTGGAACAGTCGCATTTTCTGGAACTGAACGAGCGAAAAGTTTCGGTGGAAGTCTGGCCGCGGCGAGACTAAATTTTTATCTGCTGCGAGAGCCGGGATCGAACACGGGTCTCTCGCGTGAAAGCTTCGGGTTCCACTGGGCCACTGGGCCACAGGGAGAACTACACTAGCGCAAGCAGATAAGAGAGCGTCATCACAGTTTTGTGTGTGTCGGCGTTTGTATGCAGGTGTGCGTGTTATACAACAGGCTCATTGCTGCAATAATGACATTTTCAGCCGCTCAAACTAGGAGCTGAGAAATGTTTAAGAAATGGAGATTAGTCCGGCCTCGGCGGGGACTAAAACACACTCTTTTCTCATTTGCCGGTGACGCACGCCCATGGGGGGCGGGGTAGATTTCTTATAACGTAAAGAAAGCTAGCCGCGGTTTTAGGGCTCGCGGTCTTGATGCTGGCCCGTTTCCTTGACGACTCGCGGACAGAAGGCGGAGGTCCACAGAGCTCGCCTGTTGCGCGGCGGTTGCGCGGGCGCCTCCCAATCGAGGCCGATGCTTTCCACGGCCTGAGAGAGCAGACGCATCAGCTCAGTCTCAATGCCGGTTCTCTTACCAGTGGTCTGGCGGGAAACGCTAGCGGAGGGGAGGTCCACGGAGCTCGCCCAATCCTCGCTATCGGATGCCAGAAGAGAACACGCCTCGGTGGGTTCGTCGAACTCGTGGACGAACGCGGCGGCAGGCGGCGGCCGTTGTCCGTCAGTGAGCGACTCGAGCGAAACCGGCGAAGCTGGCGGGCGAACCGGCGAGCTTTGGCGGGCTGGAGAAAGCTCGGGAGCGCGCTGGGCGCGGCGCTTCTTGCGGCGCGGCACCACGGCGGGCTGTGGTGAAGGCTCGGAGAATGATGCCAGGCGAGTCCTCAGAGTCACCATAGGCAAAAACTCGCAATGAGGGCATCCGCCGTCAGCGAGCGCGAGAGCCGCGTGATCCTCACCCAGGCAGGAAACACAGATGACGTGCCGGTCTCCGTCGCTGAGCGGGGCGCGGCACGAGCCACAGGATGGCATCTTTAAAAAGACGCAGCTCTTTTGTGAAGAGAAGTGTGAGTCGCGTCAAGTAAGCGAGCAAACAGAGTACAGATACACAGAGTATAAAAGGATATAGAACGCCGGAAAGCGCAGCAGGTACGGCAGTTGAAGGCGGCGAGGCCAGCGACTCCAGAGCTCGTCCCGCTGAAAGGCTTGCTTCGACGGCGCGGCTTCTCACTCCGGATCCAGCGATGCGTGTGCGTCGCTGAAGAGATAAAAATCAGCTTGTACCAGCCTAACGAGCATATTTATAGGGTGAGACCACGCCCTTTCTGGCGGGACGTGACGATATGGGCGCGAATTGCCCCCATTGGTCATTACGTCACGCAGAGTCTCTCTCGATAGGCTGCTGCATTTGCCGCAAGAGCAACCAATAGGCGCGCGAGCTGTTTCGCCTATGTCTGCTTGCTGCTGCAAAGCGTTTTACATTAATAAAAAATTAAGGATAATTTTTGGCTTCAATATCTCGTGGAAAAGAGTTTTTCCCCTAGCGTAAAGCTATTACGCAGTACGAGAGATACTCTCGTAAGAGAACACCATTTATTGTTTGAATTTTGTGATCAAATAGACCGAATTTGAAAGATTAGGCTACACCTTGCTTGTTATCGAAAGTAACAAAACACGGAGCTTGTTATTTGGTGTTAATGGTGGTTAGGCTACAAAACTGAATTCGTTGTGTACTGTTAGATGAGGTCCATTGCTTGGTACGCAATGAGAGTATCGCGATTCGAATCGTGGGTTCTGTATCGTGGTTTTTCGGTTCGGTTCGAATATCGTTACACCCCTAATATTAATTAAATAATTTAAAAGCACTCCCGATACAATATATGAAACAGTTTTCTTACTCTGTGTTGCTAGTTTCCTTAGTTGCATAGTGCAAACATGGCTCAGATCGTTAGGTATAAATCTTTCTTTACAAAATGGCAGCAATGTTCTAAACAAAGAAAAAACAGATTATTAGTACTTTGAAAACACAATATAAACACACTAAAGAATTCAAGTAGAGACAACTATGTCACACCTTACCTTGGAAACTTCTCATTGTCGATCAAAACAGTGTTCTGCACTTCATTGCTAAATGAAGTGAAGGTTCCATCACTGAGAGGCAGAAGCTTAAGACCTTGTAGCTCTGTGTACTTCTCATCACTGAGAGCAAATTCAAGAAGAGAGTATCTGTCATCTTTACTGAGGTTTTCAGCCTTATTTCTGTGAAGGACATTTCTAACATAAGATGGAGTCACCCATGTCAAAGTATCTTTTTCAGGGAAGATTTTTCGAACATCTTTCAAAATATGTTCTGGGACTGTGACCAGATTCTCTCCTTCAGCAATCAATAATCTTGACACTGCAGACATTGTGTCACTACATATATTGTTGACTGGAAAAACTGCCTCTAAGGGAGACACCCATATTTTCTCATCATCGGCAAGGTGAAAGATCTTGTATTCAATTAGACCCTTCAGAGTGTCTGTTGCAACTTCATGCCATCGGTCTTTATGTACAGTCTTGGATAGGTCAGGCCAAAGATTGTACACAGTGGCAGCAGGCAGGGTTGAGTTTCTGGATAACTGAATGGCATCCAGGATCATCATAAGATATACATGAGGAAGGATATCTTTTATAAGTAGCTCATTCCACTTTGCAGACTCATCATTCTTCTGATCCTCCTCTTGCCACTTAATGAACCTCCGATTATCTGTCAGGCCAAAGCAAGCATTGATGTGAATGGGAAGCCCAGTTTTGTTTGAGTCATTATTTGGAAGAGGCAGAAAGCAACTGAGTCGCCCATTGCAAAGTGATCTGTCTTCATCAATTCGAAAAGCTGCATCAACTTGAGGGTAGAAGCTCAGCTTACTGGCTAGAGAGTCAATCTCTGGTTTATATCCATGTTTCAGAAGGCAAGATGTCACAAGCCATTGGGACTTTGTTTCTTCCATTTGATAGGGAATGTGTGATACAGTTTTGAAACAAGTTTTTCTGTCAAGTGATTCCTGCTTGACATGAGAAAGATCATTGTTAAATTGATTTGACGCTGAAACTTTTAGCCTATTGTGACAGAAGCCATTGGTGTCAATATGCATCAAAGTGATGGATGACACATTTCTCAGGAAAAGAAGACTGATGTCTGCATCAGCAATGAAACTGTCAAAAAGCTGTGTAACTTTTGTGGAGTCATACACGTTATCAGAGATCTCAGAAGCCTCATTACGCAGAGGGAAGCGGAAAAGCGTTCCTTTTAAGTATTGCTCCTCACTGATGACCTTCTCCCAGGAACAACTGTTGACTTGACTGACTACATTTTGAAAGGGCTGGAACTGATCTCTCAAATTCAAAAGGCTCTCTCTGTCCTCTTCATCATCCAAAGACCATCGATAGCCTTCTTCATCATCTCCAAACATCTTCTTTTGTGGGTCAAAAATGGCTAGGTGTTCAGAACTGAATACACATGGCAAGTCTGTAAATAAACAATAATAATAATTATAAATATTTTTGCGTCGCCAGTATTGTGCCAATTTACATGTCAGAATCTGACACCACAAGTACACCGAGGGGCAGTTATTCGTAAAAACTGATGAAGCAGCTGATCAGGGATGTCATTTATAAAACTGTGTGTAGGATCCTTACTAAAAATGTACGTGGGCCTGAAAGCCAAAAATGGCATACGCAAAAAATGTTTTGACTTATAAAACTCCCTTTATAAAACCCAGTGTTTAACGGTACAAGATATTAGGAAAATATGAAATATTTTTTAATAAATAAATCAAAATTGTATAAAATACATTTTTAGAGAAAGTTTTTCCTCAAACTTTTCCACTGGCAAATAGTATTTTAAATTGATTTATATCTTTAATGCAAATAAATAGGCCTTACTGTGCATTAATGATTATTAGTTGCACAAAAATATTTTCTCAGACCATGAGTTCTGCTATTATCATGCGCTAAGCAATCCTCGCTGTAGGTAAAACATTGAAACACAGCATGCCACGGGAAAAGTGTTCAAAAGCATTGCATCCCATACAAATATTTCTATTTATTAGAATATTACATTTTCTTTGTAATTTTTCTGTAATGATTTCATATAATTTAAGTTCTTAAAGGGCCCTATTATGGATTTTTGAAAATGACCTTTCATGTAGTGTGTATAATAGCTCTAAGTGAATGAAAACATCCTGCAAAGTTTTAAATCTGAAAGTGCACTGTATATTAAGTTATTGTCTTTCAAAAGTAAGAGTCGACTCTGAGTCAATTAAATGAATCGTTTTTCAAACGAGTCATAAGCCGTTTCGTCGTGACGTCAAGACGAAACATTAGTATATTGCCCAACTACACGGGAACACTTGAACCTCAAACCGGCAGCTGATTCCTGTGGATACTGGATAACATCATGTCGAGAAGACGCTGTGCTCTACAATGTGAAGGTAAAGCCATTTTTTTTTCACTGCCCAAGGACGAGCATGTGAAGAATCAGTGGTTAAAATGAATCTTTACCACGATATCACAGCAGTATAATCCTAAACTTTTGCTGTGTTCCCTTTATTTTACTGACGACTGCTTCTCAAATTTTGGAGTTCAATCCAGGATTCGCAAACCGCTTGCTCTTGAAAGACGGTGTTCAAAAAACATAGTTTTGAGTTTTATATTGTGTAGGTCTCCTGCTAACTGGTTAGCTCACATTATTACTGTCTTACTGAAATACTGCTGATCAGTTATTACCTATAACTGTGTCTATTAATGCAGATTGTCTGCCGTTCTTATTTCTTTGAGGATATATTTGTTTTACCAACGTTTATGTTACATCAGATCATTCACTCTAGAGCTTGGCTAATGTACATTGCATACATACACTGTTATTGATACAGTTTCCACGCATTCACCGCATTATATTAGAAAAATACTTGGAAAATAAATTAGTAACGTTAATGCTTGTTGGTGAGGAATTACAGTTGCAACATCTTATAATGTACCTCAAACTGAGTAGTGTATCAGTGTGAAACGTCCTGCTCGAGTCGTCCTTGCGATGGAGGTTCGGGTTGAACAACGAGCTCTTCCAGTGTTTCCTCATCGGACTCGCGCTAGCATTAATATGGTCAAATCGACGTCATAGTTCGTTACTGTGTTTAGTTTACGATGTAGGAAGCCTTAGTCAGGACAAGCAGAGCTGAAGTTGTTATGGCAATGAGCGTTTTTGTTTTCGACGCGCGCGCTGTACACGGTAGACTGAGCTGTCTGGCCAATCAGAACAGAGTAGCTCATGAAAAGGAGGGATTTAGAGGGATTGATTCATTTGACAAGTCGTTTGAGAATCATTGAAAATGTGATGTTGTGCAAATGTATATTATGAGGAAACTAAACAGTTTTTTTTTTTTTTACCTTTGATGCATGTAAACCTGTTGTAGGAGACTCCACAACAACATTTGGAAACTTTAAAGGTCCCCTGACATGAAATTTCCACTTTCTGAGGTTTTTTAACATTAATATGAGTTCCCCTAGCCTGTATATGGTAGTGATGTATGTCTCGAGACCACTTTTACGTGGTCTCGGTCTTGTCACGGCCTTGACGGTCTTTGGTCTTGGTCTTGGTCTTGTCTTGGTCTCGGACCTCTCGGTCTTGTCTAGGTCTCGCTGTCTCAGACCGACATAGTGGTCGGGGGATTTAGCAATACAATACTACAATATCCATGACGATATCCGCAACGGATTGAAGCGCGCGTCCGAGTGAAGACAGTGCAGTGTGCGCGAGCCGTATCCGCGCCACTGATCGCAGTGGCAACGAGCACTTTGATCACTTGATTTAAAAAACACATATCATGTACAGTTATTGATGTATCAATATTTAGTAAAACACATATCAGTGACATGATGGGTTTTAACTTCATTCAGGAGATTTTGGGTAACTGCACAACTGACAGATGACTTTGAGCGCACCGCCAACGGTGTGTGTGTGTGTGTAACCATAGCGACAAAACAACCAACTTTCAGATCCTGCACTTAAGCTTATAATTTCGTTTTTAAAAATATTTATGTATTTAAAAGTTGCAGAATGGATTCATTTGGAGACTTCGAAATTGGCAGAGATAGGCAGGCAATGCAAAACAAAATCTTACAAGTTATTGCTTAGCTTCAACAACACTAGTCTGTTTTTTGGTCTCGGTTTTGGTCTCGACTTGGTCTGTCTTGGTCTTGGTCTTGTCTTTGTCTCGATCAGTGACGTGCAGTCTGGGTAGGCAAACTAGGCACTGCCTACCCTGCCAAAATTCAAAAATAAAAAAAAATATTAAATAATAAACTTGTATTTGTATTTTTACTGTTTATTCTTGTGATTTATATATGCAATATGGGTGTTATTCCAATTGTTTAGACGTTACGATGACAAATGTAGCAGTTACGCATAATCAAATTAAAAATAAATGGTAGAATAAGCAGTGCTTTTACGGTCCATTCATTGCAGACGACAAGCGAAAAACCCATGTTGCGCATGCGCACTTCGATCATGTATTCTTTAACATGTACGGCAAAAAGCACAACTCTGCTGTGCCTTTGGACGTAAATATGCTATGCCCGTACCCATCTACGTTACATATCAGACATGGACCAATTAGAATCGAGATATTACAGGACACATTTGCGTAGCTAACGTAATTACACCACAGCTAGCCTACATGCCTAATCCCCGCCAAATTCAAAGTCAAAATGACAGCACCGGCCGTGATCACAGAGTTAAGACATTTTTCCAAGCTCGATTGTAATTCAAAATCTGAGTTAATAGCAAGAGGGAGGTCTACGGCAGCCTTTAGCCGCGTTTCCACCGCAATTACCAGGAACTATTTGTCCCAGGAACTTTTTTCATAGGAACTTTTTTTGCCCCAGAACGGTTGCTCACTGCGTTTACACCGTGGACTAAAGTACCGGGAAGATTAGTCTGGTGACGTTGAACTGCGTGCGACTGCTCCTCCCAGTCTGCGCGTACTTGTTTTGAGTTTTAAGTATTGAGGAGATTCAAGCTGTGCTGTTTTTGTGTGCGATCTATTGGTTTACTAACGAGGTAATTAACAAAACGGCAGAAAAGAGACGAACACTAATACCAAAGCGTATTCATTTCAGAAAGCTCGTAATGCTAGATTTTGTTATCAGCTATAGCGGACATGACCGTGAGATGGATGGGACGAACGCGCGCCATCCGGCAGAGAGAACAAGGTAAAATAACCAATCAGCATGTTCAGCGCACAAGTCCCACCCCGAAAGTTCCTGAACTCTGAAAAAGTACTACCTCGCCAGCAGGGACTTTCTTGGGGGGAAATTTTTACCCGGAACTTCATTTAGACCCTGGTTCCTGCGGTGTAAACACACGGAGTACCACCCCAAAGTTCCTAGTTCCTGGGGAAAGTTCCTGCGGTGGAAACGCGGCTTTAGATGGACTAGTGCCAGCAGACAATGCCAGCAGCCATATTACCCTGTAGCCCAAGACTGGTTGCCCACTGAAGCTAAGCAGGGCTGAGCCTGGTTAGTACCTGGATGGGAGACCTTCTGAGAAAACCAGGTTGCTGCTGGAAGAGGTGTTAGTGAGGCCAGCAGGGGGCGCTCACCCTGTGGTCTGTGTGGGTCCTAACGCCCCAGTATAGTGACGGGGACACTACACTGTCAAAGAGCACCGTCCTTCGGATGAGACGTTAAACCGAGGTCCTGACTCTCTGTGGTCACAAAAAATCCCAGGATGTCTTTCGAAAGAGTAGGGGTGTAACCCCAGCATCCTGGCCAAATTTGCCCAGTGGCCTCTGTCCATCATGGCCTCCTAATCATCCCCATATATATATACCAATTGGCTTCATCACTCTGTCTCCTCTCCACCAGTAAGCTGGTGTGTGGTGGGCGTTCTGGCGCAATATGGCTGCCGTCGCATCATCCAGGTGATGCTGCACATTGGTGGTGGTTGAGGAGATTCCCCCTTCTATGTAAAGCGCTTTGAGTGCCAAGAAAAGCGCTATATAAATGTAATGAATTATTATTATTATTATTATTAGTGCAGCAACTGAAGGCCGTAAAGACGAATTTTACAAAGTTGTGTTCGACGTCTTTACGAGGAAAGAGCGGCGGATGTATTTTATGTACAAATAAGTCAAAAACTATTTTGGGCTTAATATTGAATTGATAAATGTGGTTGAATTAATGCAAGCCATTTGCCTTCATATTCAATTGAGCAGTGTGTGATTTTACTTTTGCTGACAGACATAATTGGCCGCTGTGCAAAAATTAAGGATTAAGAATGGTTGTATTCTGATGCTGGAGTGGACATTAACTACCGGTGTGTGCCTGTGCCGTGCTTGTGTGTGTGCGTGCGTTTATGTATGTGTGTGTGTGTGTGTGTGTTTGTGCGAGAGAGAGAGAGAGAGAGAGAGAGAGAGAGAGAGAGAGAGAGAGAGAGAGAGAGAGAGAGAGAGAGAGAGATAGAGAGACTGTGAGAGTACACGTACATTTCTTGATATGCTGCGCTTGTGCGTAACGTTTACTGTTATTACGTATTGTTAGCCTAAACAATAAATCAGGTAATCTGGCTTTCATAACTCAGTGTCTAGCCTCTGTAAGACATCACCGCACGTCACTGGTCTCGATACCCTCTGGTCTTGGTAGTGTCTTGGTCTCGGTTTAGGCGGTCTTGACTACAAGTCTAGTATATGGTCCCCCAGTGGCTAGACATTTCAATCGGTGTAAACCGAGCTTTGGCTATCTCTCTCTGCCTTTGAGAAAATGAAAGCTCAGACGGGCTGATCTTGAATCTCCCCCGTATGACGTCATACGGAGGAAAGGTTACCTCCCCTTTCTCTGCTTTGCCCGCCCGGAGAATTTGGCTCGCCATGAGAAAATGAGCTATGAAGTACGAGTTTTTCCTCGAGAGATATCATGGCTTGCAAACGAGCGAAGCATGGCAGTTGATCAGTGTTCGGATGTACAAATGAACACAAAAGTATTTTTTAGTTCCTTTATCCGAGCCTCTGAAGAAACAATGGGTTCATTTTATTTTCTCTGGAAATGCACCGACACAACTTCCCAAAGTTTTGAATGGTCCAAACATTTCACCGACACCGACGACTGTTTCCTCAACTTGGGCCAATACAGAGCTGGCCTCGATGAACGTCTGACAATAAATCGATCGAGCTACCAAGCAACAATTTCTGATGTGTAACGTTAGCCTAATTGTTCAAGATCAGACAGGTAATCTTTCTCTCAAAATCGTTCAATACTGTTTATGCATAAGTCAAGCCAGTGACTAAAATATCAACTTCACATGGTTTCTTTTAGTAGGATGAAAATAATCTTATTTAAATTGTGAACAAATTATATACAGAAAGCGATCAAAGAACAATCTTTCCACACAGCGCGAGTTTATCTGGACAACTCGTTATGAAATCAATGACGCACGTTACACTGCACAACGAAGCTCTTACTGTATGTACATCATCGAGTTTGCATTGGGGAAAGCATTAGAGAGAGTGCAGAAACTGCGCTGCAATGATAAAATCTTCATTCTCGTGATCAACAGACTGTAATCTGCTTGCTCTCAATGCTCATCACGGCAACATTTTATGTGATGGGAATAGATCTAAATACCTTAAAAACTTCTCACGATTCGTTAATCTCGATAGCTGTAATAGTAAAAATGTATAATAGCTGTAGTAAAATTATTCGAGAGAGTTTCACATGTAATATGTAGCTATTTCATATGCAAGCATGTCAGCCAATCACAGCAGTGGGCGGTTACACTGAAGACTCACAGCCAATCCCAGCAGTGGGCGGTTACACTGAATCCCACAGAGACATGCCCTTCAAACAGAGCGTTCAAATCAGAGGCTAAAATCAGGCTAGGAAAAGGGCCTTTTATTTCTAAATTATGACTATTTTTGATCTAAAAAACATTCTAACATTATAAGGGCAACCCAGGAAACATTATAAAATAATAAAATAACCCCATGTCAGGGGACCTTTAAAGTAGCATAATAGGGGCCCTTTAACTCCATTAATGAGAATGGCATGATTCATCTAAATGTGCTTATTATTAACATAGTTTACCCCTTTCTCTGCACCCCCCATTTTGGAAAGGGGGTCAAAAATGACAACCCAACATAAAAAGGTTGCTGCTCATAAGTCATTCTGAATAGGCACACAACTAACATATATTTAGAAACCCAACACTTGCGAGTTTGCAGTTCAAGACCCCGACTGTTAACATAGAGATATATAATCATAAAAATATATATAATACGTTTTTTTTTACAATATTTATTTAAAATGTATAAAAAATTGTGTCTGTGTAGTAACTTAGAAACACAATAAAACTGAAACCACAAGTTTACTTGAGTTTACTTAATTTAAACTAAATTAATAACTTTTTTACAAAAAAAGAACCATCTCTGACTTACTTAAAGGTACAATATGTAAGAATTGTATATCAAAATATCCCAAAACCACTTGCACAGTGTTATATATTTCTTTCAATTGCGTACTTCCATTATCCTAAATGTTTCCAAGAATTTATAAATTCAGAGAAATTCACAATTTTAAAAATCGCCCGTCCCTTTTCCAACAAACTAACACACAGAATAACATTATAACTTTCAACACACTCAAATGCCGTTTAGTGGGACAGTGTAACGTTAGACCAAGTGAAACAGCGCTGCGTTACCTCACAAGTTAATTCGTCAAATAAACTGACCTGTGTGAGTATTAATACAGCACTTGAGTGTAGTTCGGTTGAATTAAATGTCCTTATTCCATTATATCAGCGGGACTCGCGTGTGATATCTGTCTCTCATTAGCAATCGTGACCCGCTTCATACCACAGTCATGATAAAAAAAATGAATGTTTTCACTCATCCATAAACATTATTAGATCCATCAGCATGACGACAAGTTCCATGATTCCGCTTATCACTGCGTCATCAACCTACGCCTGTTATTGTAAGAGGTTAGCGACCTGTTGCTTTATTTTCCTGTTATCTCTGTAAAGCTGATCTCTATTGTAAAAAGCGCTATATAAATAAAGGTGGCTTGACTTGATTTGACAAGTGTGGTCATGCTTTATTTCAAATCTGAGGATGTTATCTCTACAACTATGAATTTTATGAAACATTTTGTAATACCATGTCATGTGTTTTTTTTTTGAGAGAAGGCAAATAAAAAAATGGCCCCTGTAAGCTGCCTTGCAGTCTATTGTCTGTGTCTGGTGTGGAGAACTGCCACATTCATGTTCCTATTGTTCTCACTTGACAAACCGCTCTCACCTCTGCAGGGTATGATATGAGCCCTAATCTTCATTATTCCTATATCATTATTCTTATGTTTTTATTCTTTTATGTTCCATTATTCTGGCATTACCCGGCTTGCCCATCCACATCACTTTGATTCCAATATACATTTATCCACCTATTATAAATAGTCTTTCTAGAAAAAAAAAAAAAAATCTTATGAACTTATGTGAATTCTTTTGACAAAATACATCATGAACTCTAACTGCACCTGTGCAGCCGGCATTAGAGATACAATTAGCATCAAACTACATAAGACAATGTATACGATTAATTCTATGCTTTTACTCAAAACTCGCTTTAAACCACCAACAAGTGTTTGCAATAACTTCCTATTTCGATCTAAAGTGGGTTTTGGTCATATTATGTTGTTGAAATGTGTTATTCATAACCTTTTATTAGAATCGCTGCACTTGCTTAGAATTTCATGTAATCCTTGTTGAATTCATGTAAATTGTCATGAAAATAAGCCAAATCGCATGAAAATCACATACAAATCATTTACTATCTTAATTGTGTGTTTATTAGCTTCATATTTCATATGTAGAAGCAGTTTTCTGTGTTTGTTGTGTACAGAACTGACCGTGGAAGTGTAATGGAAGTTTGTCATCGGGAGACAGGACTGGTTATGAACGCGTAATATGAGTGTCATGTGCAGCAAATGATCATAACAGCAATTGGGGAAGAGAAAACACTGGCAGACAGCGCTGGAAGCTGCTAATGCTCATCAGATCAGTAGAAATCAGTAAAAAATGACTAGAAATTATAATTGTGTAAATTGATAAATATATCAATATTTCCAGATTTGAGCACTTTTGGACTAAAAAGTGATGAACACTATTCAGTGAAGCTACACAAATAAACAGGAGCAGAAATGACTGAATATGAATGTATATTGTTATTCTATTCAAAATATATAAAAATAAGACATTAATGTCACTGCAACCTAGTTTTATCATAAACAGTGGTAAATATCGAAGCTGGAGACTTAAAAATCGAAGCTGGAGTCTTAAATATTTCTAATGATATTCAGTTTGTCCAGATCAAGTAAGAGTCTGATGTTTTAATGTGCAGTGAATGTTAAACAACAATAATCTGGGGTCGCCTGCGATCTTTGTGTATAAAGTTTTTTTCATTTTTAATGCTGGCAGGGGAAGAGTTAAATTTATTAAAATTCTTCACTCCTAAATAGATTAAAGATGAAACTAATATAAAACAAATCGTTTTAAATGCTTCAAGTGAATTTAGGAATCAGAACATTATAATGTACAGTTTTGATATTGGTTAAATATTATATTCAACAGTGTTATGAAATGTATGCTATTTTAGTTTTATTTAAAGATGAACTTTAAGCGAGCGTTAGATGATGGAAAAGAAAATCTAAATGTAAAAAAAATGGGAAATAAGCATGCACATTTTACTATTAATAATAGACTAGCCATTAAAAAAGGTTACTGTATTCTGTAACATAGTATCTTTCTGTACATCATTCTATGAAGGTTTGCTTTTCTAGTAACTTGTGTAAGCTGTGCTAATTAGCAAGTTAATTTGTTAGCATGCTAACCATTAGAAATCTTAGAATACAACTGAGAACACAAAAATTACATAAGTTATTGTGATCATTAGTAGCTTTGTATACATAATGTGATATATAATTTAAAAATAAATTACCTGGCATTTTGTGATGTTAGCACCACATATTGTAGGATTCAGCAGGCACTTAGTAGAATACCCCAAAAAAGGTTATATGAGCCAATCTGTTAATGTAGTGTATTTCACCTGTAATATGATAAACAGAGTTGAAGCCGATCCCAAATCTCCCGACTTTTGTTGGGTCGTCCTGCTTGATGCTTCTGCCAACTCTCTGGATTCCCTCCCAGTCTTCCTCTGTGAAGGCTGCATCATTGAAGGCATAGAGAGCCGGTCCTGCCAGAGCAAAGATGCAAACAGATGATCAGACAAAAATGGCCAAACATCTTTGAAAATAACACACTTTGCATATAGCACAGTAAAGACTTTCAGTATCTGGTCAAATACTGGTCACAAGAATGAGTTATGAGTCTCTCATACTGTATTTACTGAATGCCCTTATTTTCAGCTCATTTTATTTTAGGACGAAACTGTGATTTTGACCTGGTTTTGAGATACAAAGAGTTTTGAGATACAATACTGGTGACTGGAGCTTGTCAAATGAGGAGAAGCACGGATGGCAGTTATTAATGGCAAAGTGCATCTAATTTATTATTTTGGTTGCTCCTAAATCAGCTAAGCTGCCAATTATCATCAATGCCCAATGTCCAATCAACAATCAGATATTTTTTTCCCATGCAAATAGTTCTCATGATCTTCACAACATTTACAGAGCTTCAATTGAGCTTCAATCCACTCCTACTGATATAGTCACATAGAATAAAAGCCAATCATATTAACAGAACACATAGTGCAATAGGCTGATATTTTACACTTATACTTTTATTCTTCTTTTAAAACTTCAAATAATAGCCGAGTCCCAAATAGACGCCTGTCTCTTTTACACGCCTGGTGTGGCGACAGGTTTGGATAAATAAAGGCCTGGTCTGTTTTTTAGTTTCGGGTTGTATTTAATCTTCTAAAACCCGTCAGATCGTCTGTTTAAGCCAGTTCTATGGTGCAGATTGCGTACGCAAGAGAGCCCTGCGCGTCTGGGAGCCCTGAACGATGCGAAATAGGGCAACGTGCAATAAACATACTAGCACCTTAGCAAATGCACTTTAACCCATGGAACTGTGTTGTCAACAATGTCCATTTTCTTCTGTGTCTACTTTTTCTTCTCTTCTCAGGTTCTTGTTGATGTTGTTGATAATGATCTTTTGTGACGTTTTTATTATTTATTTTTTATGAAGCAACTCTGCACTGTGCCCAAGCAAAATTTCCCCTTGGGGACAATAAAGTTAACCTACCTAACTTATTTACCTACCTGTTAGCGCAAAACGGCAGGCAGAGTTAGCGGAGGCCGGAGAGGGGGAAGTGGAGGAGAGCGAAGAGTAGGAGAAATTCGTCAATAAACTTGTAACTTGTTTTGTTCGGCCCATGGCTGTCACATCGTTTTTGTTGCAAATAATCTAAAGGGGGGTCGTACACCGGACGAGAAGCGCCGCGCCGCACCGAGTCAGGTCTATGACAACTCGGGGTATTATGATATTCTCAATTCATTCAGTTAACGGACGCTCTGAGGTAAAGTGTTCAGACTGCAGACTTAGCAACGATTGTATTTAATTGTACAGCACAATCATAACATAGTACAGACATTATCTTAATTCCATAATGTCCTTAAACATAACAATATTGCTGGCCATAAATTGAGAAAGTGCGCGTCCGGTGTGCGATACCTCGAGTTGTCCTAGACGCGACGCGGCGCAGCGCTGCACTTCTCGCCCCTTCAGACAATATATTAAGCTAATTCTTGCATTAACTGATTTGTTAGACACATTCGAATTATAAATAAAACATAATATAATGTGGTAACCTCCGACTGTCATGCTTTCTGCCTATCAGCCTATGCTATTTGGATCGTTATCTCTAGGCCTAAAATCAATGAACAAGGTCTCAACACTAAATTAAAGGCCTGTCTCATATAGATGCCTGTCTCAAATACAAGCCGGTGCAGTTCGTCGATTTGGGAAAATAAAAGCCCGGGCTATTATTTGAAGTTTTACGGTAGTTAGGTTTGAGGAAAAAATCTATAACTATTTGGCGAGCCAGCCAGGAGCCCAAGGATCCTCCCTCCGTGGGTGGGGGACTTTCCGGACAACGGACAAGACAAAGTTACTGGGCCCTATTTTAACGATCTAAAACGCAAGTGTCAAGCGCAAAAGCGCAAGTAACTTTGTGGGCGGATCTCGGCGCTGTTGCTATTTAACCGGCGGGATAAATGACTCTTGCGCTCGACGCAAATCTAAAAGGGATTGGTCTGAAGTAGCTTCATTATTCATAGGTGTGGTTTGGGCGTAACGGGAAACAAACCAATAAGAGCGTCATATCACATTCCCTTTAAGAGCATGATGAACGAGGTGCGCTTGTTCCATGGCGCAATACTATTATAACGGCACAGTTACCAGGCGCGCTTCAGAATCGGTTCACAGCCGAGGAGATCGATGTTCTCATCAGGCCCGTAAAAGAAAGAGAAGTGACATTGTGGACGGGACAAACCCACCCAAATTAGCTTCGGTTAAACATGCATATAATAATTTGGGTAAATGTGTAAGCTTTATGCCTATTTTTCCCATCGTCATGGACACAACAATGATTTCCCTAATGTTTTAGTATTTTTCCTTATAATAATGTATCATTTGCAAAAAGTAAAATGCATCTGTGTACAGGTCCTTCTAAAAAAATTAGCATATTGTGATAAAGTTCATAATTTTCCATAATGTAATGATAAAAATTAAACTTTCATATATTTTAGATTCATTGCACACCAACTGAAATATTTCAGGTCTTTTATTGTTTTAATACTGATGATTTTGGCATACAGCTCATGAAAACCCAAAATTCCTGTCTCAAATAATTAGCATATTTCATCCGACCAATAAAAGAAGTGTTTTTAATAAAAAAAAAAAAAAGGTCAACCTTCAAATAATTATGTTCAGTTATGCACTCAATACTTGGTCGGGAATCCTTTTGCAGAAATGACTGCTTCAATGCGGCGTGGCATGGAGGCAATCAGCCTGTGGCACTGCTGAGGTGTTATGGAGGCCCAGGATGCTTCGATAGCGGCCTTAAGCTCATCCAGAGTGTTGGGTCTTGCGTCTCTCAACTTTCTCTTAACAATATCCCACAGATTCTCTATGGGGTTCAGGTCAGGAGAGTTGGCAGACCAATTGAGCACAGTAATACCATGGTCAGTAAACCATTTACCAGTGGTTTTGGCACTGTGAGCAGGTGCCAGGTCGTGCTGAAAAATGAAATCTTCATCTCCATAAAGCTTTTCAGCAGATGGAAGCATGAAGTGCTCCAAAATCTCCTGATAGCTAGCTGCATTGACCCTGCCCTTGATAAAACACAGTGCACCAACACCAGCAGCTGACATGGCACCCCAGACCATCACTGACTGTGGGTACTTGACACTGGACTTCAGGCATTTTGGCATTTCCTTCTCCCCAGTCTTCCTCCAGACTCTGGCACCTTGATTTCCGAATGACATGCAAAACTGAGCAACAGTCCAGTGCTGCTTCTCTGTAGCCCAGGTCAGGCGCTTCTGCCGCTGTTTCTGGTTCAAAAGTGGCTTGACCTGGGGAATGCGGCACCTGTAGCCCATTTCCTGCACACGCCTGTGCACGGTGGCTCTGGATGTTTCTACTCCAGATTCAGTCCACTGCTTCCGCAGGTCCCCCAAGGTCTGGAATCGGTCCTTCTCCACAATCTTCCTCAGGGTCCGGTCACCTTTTCTCGTTGTGCAGCGTTTTTTGCCACACTTTTTCCTTCCCACAGACTTCCCACTGAGGTGCCTTGATACAGCACTCTGGGAACAGCCTATTTGTTCAGAAATGTCTTTCTGTGTCTTACCCTCTTGCTTGAGGGTGTCAATGATGGCCTTCTGGACAGCAGTCGGGTCGGCAGTCTTACCCATGATTGCGGTTTTGAGTAATGAAACAGGCTGGGAGTTTTTAAAAGCCTCAGGAATCTTTTGCAGGTGTTTAGTGTTAATTAGTTGATTCAGATGATTAGGTTAATAGCTCGTTTAGAGACCCTTTTCATGATATGCTAATTTTTTTAGATAGGAATTTTGGGTTTTCATGAGCTGTATGCCAAAATCATCAGTATTAAAACAATAAAAGACCTGAAATATTTCAGTTGGTGTGCAATGAATCTAAAATATATGAAAGTTTAATTTTTATCATTATATTATGGAAAATAATGAACTTTATCACAATATGCTAATTTTTTGAGAAGGACCTGTAGATGAGAGAATCATCTACAGTGTATGCGCGTTGTTCACACTCTGTATTATGGCCAAGCATGCACGCTTAAAATAGCATCTGAATGTACGCGCAACGTGCCACTGACTTTAGACTAGGTTTTTTCTGGTCAGTGGCGCCATTGTTTCCTGGAACTGCAAAATAGCACTAGGGAATGTTTGCGCCGAAACACGCCTCCTTTTTGCGCTGAACCGCCCAGGGAGCGCAAGTTCATTTCCTAGTTTGCCGGCGTGCGTCTGTGGAGGGAAAAGCCCGCTTTGCGCGGGTGCAAAATAGGAATGATACATGCGTCGGTGTACAAAGTAATTTGCGCCGGGTGCAAGATAGGGCCCAAGAAGTGCAAATAGCCGCTGCCAAAAAGTTGGATTTAATATAAAAACATACTGTAAATTTCAGAACTCAAAACTCGCTTCCCATTAAAAAAAGGGCAGAAGGTATAGTTGCAAAACTCTTCATGGTTGTGACATGAATGAGGACAAATGTTAAACCTTAGACTAATTTTGAAATCTTAAGTCTAGTGTGATTTAAATCTGCTTCCAGTGTTTACAACACAAATACCTTGATACTTCCCGAGCTCTTCAGTCCACAGGCTCTGAGTCCCATAATGCCTCTCATCATGAATAAACACCACACGTGAAGCTCCTGCATCATCTGCATTCTGGATCAGCTCCTGGTATGTTACAGGATTAATATTAAAAGCAGAAATTATAAGATATTTAATAATACATACCATTTAACAATGATGCAAAAGTATTCATGCAATTTTTAAACCTTTTTTTTAGCCTACCTTCAATATTTGTCCTCCATCTGGGTACCTTCTCAAAATTTCTTTTAGGTAATCAATGAATGGTGGAGACGTCGCACCAAATTTATTTCTGCATTGAACAATGTAAAGTTTATCAAAAACTGCACAAAACACATACAGAGCAAATTCAAGGTGCATGTAATTGTCACGTCTATTCAGTTTTGTTTGTTCTTAGTTTCTGTTTTCCTGGACTTTTAGTTTGTTTTCATCAGTCACATTTGTTTCTTTGTCTCAGTTTCCCGCCAGTTATCGGTTGTCATGGACACTCATCTAATCATCTCACCTGTTTATTATCATCTCATCATCAGTGTGTATTTAAGTTGTTCTGTTTCACTCTTCAGTCGGTTACTGTTTGTTGCACACACACACTTTTACTGTCACTTTCCTTTCTGTACCCGAGTTTACTTAATTATTAAAAATCTTCTTCATCATTTTGACAGTAATAGACTAAATACAAAATCAGCTTAATAAATAAATTGTTAGTATGCTTGAGATTATTTGTAAAACATATTATTATTTTTTCATAAACATGCTTGATCTGATGACTCTCAGTGTACTTTAACACTCCACCATATTAGTTACGGGATTACGCATAAAACTGTCATAATGCGGCTGTAATGCACACATGAAGATGGAGATAATAATGGGGGGGGGGGGGGGGGGGGGGGGGCTTTTAGTATGAATATGGTGTCCTTACTGTACACTTTAGAATGGGGGTCAAATTGTCTTCATTTATTTTAGTAATTTATAACTGTAAAAAAAAAGCACTAATTAAATATAGTTACTAGCTTCATAGTGTTCAGTTAACTTAATAGATGGTGAATCACTGAAATATAACTAAGTACATTATACTGCACAAAAATAATAGATGGTTTACTAAGTTGTACATAACAGCTTAAAAATGTGTTTACTGTACATTCAGGATAATACATAATTACTAGTTTATTTGAGCTTTTTATGGCATTTATCCTTCAATGACTAATATGTCCTTGTTAATCAGCAATTAGTAGTATTTTTGTGCAATTTGCATTTAAAAGATATAAGCATTCAAAACTTGTAGTCTCTCACTGCTGCCAAGGGATCAATGATTTTGATGACATCACTCTGCACTTCAGCTGCATCAGATTTTCTGTCCAATCAAATGCTCTCTAGAATCCGAAGCTCCGCCCCCCTACATTATGAATAGACTCTGAAGCTGCAGCTAGTCTATTATATAGGGGATAAAGAACGATTCAGACCGTGTTCATATGCTTTCCATTGGGGCGAATGAAGTCTGGTTTCATGTTAGTGTTAGTTAGTCAGCGATTCGGAGGAGATTAGCGGGAGAAACCGTTAGAGAATAGGGGGAAACTGAGGCTTTAAAAAATGAGAGGAGCTGATAGATATGCCCCGGCCTTTCTTCCTGTTTCAGTGGATGTTACATCAACACATTGAATAATGCTGCACGTTTCAAGGCACTCAGTGGGACTTCAAATGCATACATGGATAATTAACATAACCAGGAACACATGTGAACTCAATCAAAAAACATGGAGACAAACTAGCAAAGGGGAACACAGGCAAACAGGAACCAAACTGGACATAATCGTTACAAAAACATGCAGTGAATAAAACCACATACTTTTTCCTCTTTTGCTTCGATGCTGAACTCATTGTTCTTCTCTTACATTCTCCTGTGTGGTTAAAAATATTGAACTGTTTAAAAAAAACAATAATTAACTTCCAATTTCTCCAAATTCTTAAAAGAAGACAACTTTTTGAACAGTTATTCCATGAAAACGGTAACAATACTGTAAATGTAATCTCAATAAAAGTATAACGTATAAGATTGCATACACCTCGCAGAATCTGCTAGATGTTAATCTTTGAAAAAAATGAGAGGATCATCATAAAAATTGCCTTCTTTTTTTCTTTATTCTGTACTGCCCTGAATAAGCTAAACAGCACAACTGATTTTTCCATATAGTCCACAAGAGAAAATAATTACTAAATTTACACAACTGAACCAGCTCAGAAGTTTACATTCTGCACACTTGAATCTTATACTGTGTTGTTGGTTGATCTACGACTGGTTTAATGTTATGTGATGGTCATATACAACTATTACAAAAGCTGTAAACATTCACTGATGCTCAAGAAGGCTTGTGTCACAGACACACAGAGGCTACTAACTGCAAAGCCAATGGGTAGAGCTTTATCTCGATCTCGATCTTTCTCTCTCTCTCTCCTTGCATACACACATTCAATGTTCAAATCATGTCAACTTTGCCTCAAGAACCAGTGGTTTCAATCAAAATTTTACATTTTAAAACAGTTTTTCTCTGAAAAACCAGTGTAGTACAAATCATAAATTTTCGGTGGTAAATTAGCCTACCTGAAATTGCTGAAAATGTTGATTATAATCTCTGATTAATGTGCTTACATGATTGCTAAATGTATTTAAAGGTCTTAAAGCACTTGAACCTCGACAACTGGTAGGTAACTAAAAGCATTTAAAGATGGTTTGTAATGTTTTCCGGAAGACAAAATATGAACAATTGTGGACTATATATACAAATCTGCTGTGTAAAAATAGCCTATTCATACTTGTGATTAAAAAAAATTCCATTTTTATGATCCCTCTTTTGTACTTTTAAAATAAAAAATACATATAAGTTATGTTATATTGTTGAGTTATATTATTGCCTATTACATTATAGTATTACATTATATTAGTTAAATTTAAAAACTTGTAAACTCCTACATGTGGTTATCTCCTACCTTCAGTGGTCCTGATGCAGAGTGAATGCAGAGATCAGAGTGAGTCTGATAAAACCAGCGCGAGCTTTCTCTAGGTTTCACAATGATAATGATAAAGCCAATCACTGGTTCTCTAGGTTTCTGTTCTCTAGAACGGTTCCTGTTTCGTGAAACGAAACTTAGCCTACACTCCTCCTTCACAATGAATGAGTTGTCAAAAAAGCCTAAACCAGTTTTCACTAAAATAGCTCCGTTTTTAACTAAACCAGACACTTAAAGTAGGCCACCTGTTGCAAACCAAAAAACAGGATGCTTGAAAACCATTTATTGTGGTCCATGGTTTAACAAACATAACCGTGTTTTTTTTAGTAAAACCATGCTAGTTTGTGGTTACGATGGTTTAAAAACCATAACCGGTTTTTGTGTTAATTATTTGTTTGTAGTAAAACCGATACTTTCGAGGAAATTACACCTATGACTGAATAGAAAGGAGCAGAAAAAAAGGATTTTGGAAGCTTTTTATGTTAGAAGGAGATCCCTTTTTAATGTATTATGAGTTAGCCTACCTTGCAAAAAAAAAAAAAACTTGTAATAAATGTAACATCCTGGAATCTGTATTAACTCTAGGGGATTTAACGACATTAAATATAATTGTAAATAATTAGGCTACTTTTATTTTGATAGCATGGCAGTGAGGCTGCTTTCTGTATGGCTTCCACCACTAAAGAGAGAAACTGATTTCCCTTTGTTTAGCCTACAGTGTATTTCATCTACCAGTGATAATATCGCCGTCAGCTCGTGTGATTTTCGCCAAAACCTGCAAATGCTGACGTGTATTTCATGGCGCCATATTCTACATCCATGTCCGTTCATCTGTGGTGAATTAGCTTATCTAACCATAACCAGAATCCGACTCATGTGCACTGAATAATACAACGAAATCCTCTGTAAAGCTTCAGTTCGGTGTGTGAGGATGTTCTGTGTGGAAACTGTGGTGTAAAGGGTGAGTCTGCGTTTTTGCATTCTTGGATGTTGCGTAATCACGAACAGGGTGAAATGAGGACCTATTTCAGCCCTTGAGAAATGTTTCCCCTGGCGCAAGTCATGTTTGGTTGTCTTTTGTGTGGAAAACATCATCACTGCTGGGCATACGGACTTCAGTTATCAGCGAATACTCAGCTTCAGTTGTTTGCTGCATCATGTGTGTGATGTGTGAAGACAGTCGCGGTGCTCGAGGGTGTTCCAGGAAGGAAATGTGTATATAATGCTCAAACCTGCTGTCCCCAACCATATAAAACTATCATATGTTTTAAAGGGCATTATAATTATATGGTAGTTCTATAAAACACACACATAAATGCATTATTATCTTTCCAAGTTTCAAACATATTTTTCAAACATTTAAATGAATGGAGATCCTCATCTAGGCTAGAGTAAATGAATTCTCCCCTCCTTTATTAAGTCATTTAATAATTTTGAGTTATTCAGTGTTTTGGCTAAATTTTAAATCAGAAAGTCTATGTAATAGGCCTATATATAATAATGTATAACTGCTGCCATTGGCAACAAACAGCTATGACGTCAAAGGAAGCAGATACGGAGAAATATGTCACACTTTTAAGAGCCCTTCATAAAATTCAGCCACTGGTTAAGCATCTGCTAGGCCCTACATGATTACATATTTGCAAAATGCAATCATGATGCATTGTACCAAACCTTACATTTACCACAAGCTGATTGTTGGAAAGATTTATATCCACCAGCTAACAAAAATATGTCCTAGGAACGTTTTGCTAACATTCCCATTAAGTTATGAAAACTTTCTTTATTCGTTTTCTCTGAACGTTCAAAACATCCAGTTTTTTAAATGTTTTTTCTTGGTTATGCGAACATTAAGAGAACATTACATTTCATCGTTTAGCAAGCAGCGTTACTTTTAAATGTTCTCTGAACGTCCCGAAACAAAAATGTTAGACAAACGTCCAACCAAAACCTTTCAGAGGAAACGTTCCATGAATGAGGTATAAATAATGTTTTACATTATTAAAGACCAGATAACTTTAAACAAACATTCTATTAACATTATTGGAAGAACGTTTGTTCATAACTTTGAGAGAACCTTGCCACAACATTAACTACAGTTCTGAGAACGTTCCCTGTTAACTGAATCATTCCACTGTTATTATTAGTTAAGCAGGAAGAGGATATTTGTTTTCTCTTTTGGCAGAAACAAATGATGTTGCATCATCTATAAAAATCGTTTTTATAGTGTTGTCCAAAAGTAATGACTTCTTGGTACTGAATTTTAAAAATGTGACGATACCAGCATTTCCCTCTAGCATTTTGAGCACTGTTGAACGGATCCTTAAACGCCTCTGATTGGCCATTGCATTCACACGCTCGACATATATGTCTCTGATTGGCTACGATTATTAACAATAACATCTTTGACGCTCTTCACAGATGCACACAGGAGCGTTTAAAAGCAGGCGTCTAGCAGATGATCCCCAATGTATGATAGACGCAGCTTTCAAATGCTCCCGTGTGTATCTGTGTAAGCGTCAAAGACAACATGTTTTTGAAGCGTTGATCATTGTAGCCAATCACAGACATACATTGAGTGGCCAATCAGAGGTGTTTAAGAATCCGTTCAACAGCGCTCAAAATGCTAGAGGGAAATGCTGGTATTGTCACATTTTTAAAATGTTAGTACCGACTTGGTACCGAAGTCGGTACTTTTGACAATTCTATGACATTTAGACCGCCAATGGATGCTGACTCTCAATTACACCTGTAATACATGTTGAACTCACTGTATTGTCAACTCATGCGATGTTTTTGTCATTAGGTGTGATGGACTTTTGAATCATTCATCATGTCCCACTCGTCCAAGCCTCGAGCTCACCCTTGTGGCCTGTGTGACAAATCTTTTACCCAGATCTCCATGCTCACCAAACACAAGCGAATGCACACAGAAGACAAGCCCTACAAATGCCCCTTCTGTGACAAATCTTTCTCTCTTTCTTCTCGCCTGGTCCTGCATAAACGCAGCCACGCCGGGGAGAAGCCTCACACCTGCCGGCTTTGCTCCAAGACCTTCATCTCTTCGTCCCACCTGTCTCTGCACATGCGCTCGCACTCCGGAGAGAGGAAGTACAAATGCAGCGTGTGCTCCAAAATGTTCATGCAGTCGTCCCAACTTCTGCGCCACAAGACCATCCACACCGGCGAGAAACCCTTCAAGTGCCCCGACTGCAACAAGAGCTTTGGCCGCGCCTCGCACCTGAAGACCCATCGCAGGCTCCACACCGGCGAGAAGCCCTTCAAATGCACACAGTGCGACAGGGCGTTCACACAAAAGGCTGGGCTTGTTATCCACCTTCGCTTGCACACGGGCGAGCGCCCTTTCAAGTGTGACAAGTGTGGGAAGGCCTTCCGCACGTCCGCTCACCTGCTCAACCATCAGGCCCTGGAGCTGGGCGAGGGACGGTTCGTGTGCGCCACGTGTCAGAAGGGCTTCCGGTCCGTGTCCATGTTGAAGCAGCACGAGAAGAGCCACCAGGGCAGCGGGACGCTCTGCTGTGGCGTTTGCTCCGGGACCTTCGCTCAGTCCTCTTATCTGCAGCTCAACCTGCACTTACACAGCGGAGAGCAGCTCTTCCACTGCAAGGTGTGCAACAAAATATTCGTGAAGATGTCCACCTTTGAGAAACACTGCACAAAACATCAGATGGAGATGGACGACGAGTGCGAGGACGAGACCGTAAAAGAGGAAGATCCCCCATTCGAGCTGCATTCTGCCGCATCCCCGACACCATCCACTTCAGAGGTCAACACGCGCTCCAAAACAAGAGCCAAAATTAAGAGTACAATGGACAACTTGTAATGACAAGCTTTTTGCAACATTAAAGAGGACCTATTATGCCCTTTAAGTGTTGATGTTGTTTCAGGCTCTACTAGAACAGGTTTTCCTGCTTGAATGTTGATTATTCTCCTCATATTCTCCATTGTTGCGGCTCCTCTCTTCCCAGTCTGTCAGTAACACTCTGTTTACTTCCTGTCTCTATGAAGCCCCTCCTTCTGAAAGCACACTGTGCTCTGATTGGTCGGCTGGAGCAGTGTGTTGTGATTGGTCGAGTGCTTCGAGTGTGTTTGGGAAATGTCCCGCCCCTTACCATAACCACCAGTTTAACACACCACTGACTAACTCAACCAGGCCCCGCCCCTTTATTCTGCGTATTAATTATTATAATGAGGAATATTGTGACTGTTCGTTCCCGGAAGAAACTCAATCTACTATGGAGGCGTTTCAGGAGTTCAGAAACACTGACACTGATATAGAGAATAACTCAGAGTTTTTTCATGTTCAAACAGCAGCATTACACACACTAAAGAAAGATGAACGAGAAAAAGCACAAGAGGACCTCTTTATCATAATGCCCTACTGTATTTATGATTTATGATATAAATGATGCCTTCATTTGCTCATATTTATGCACTCATACAGACCTGTGGATCATGCAGGTGTACAAAAACTTGTCTTTGCAGAGATTTCTGCACTTAATTTAATTAGTTGTTATTTATCCATCAAAAAGTGGTAAAAGTACTATAGTTACAAGCTCAGTATAGTTACAGTATATGTACAGGCTCAGTATAGGTACAGGCGCAGTTGGATTCTGCATGGCAGTGATGGCACATTAATATCTTCAAAGATATTAATTCATTATCCTCAAAGATATTAATGTGCCATCACTGCCATGCAGAATCCAACTGAGCTTGTCTTTTCTATTCCCATTCAATTCCCTCATATTTAATTCCTTGAGTTTGAATTGAGGTGGCAAACAGATTTAAATGCTAATATTTGTATTTATTTGAAATGTTGTGTATAACCTGAGGCTGGAAAGACACTTCTTTTCTATGTTGAATGTCACTGCATTCGAACTCTGATCTTTGTTTTATGCCCATTTTGATTCAAATAATATCAATCTAAGAACTTAATCTAAACTGGAACCAATTCTTCAGTTCTGAATTTTGCACAAACCTGATTAATACAAAAACTTACATCTATACATACTATATCTAAAAATACAGACAAATGTAAAAGAATTGAGACCTGCATACAATCTGCACCACTTTCTGTATTTTCTCTATAGATTTCCACAGAATTGAAAGGCCTGTCATTTGTAGCAATCTAGAGATTTCCACTCCTGGAGAGGCTATTTATTTAAAATAATAATAATATTTTACTTCTAAGATGGTTGTAATCTTGGCAACAAACTAATCTCAATTAAATGTTTAAAACCATTCTGCAGATTTTCCCTCAAAATCAGCAGAGAAATGTGTAAAAACATCCGCTCTGTGTCTAGTCATATTGCACAATGCACATATAGATTTCATAAAGCACATAAGATTAAATCTGAAGTCAAGGAGGATGATAAAAGAAAATATAACAGAACAGCAATAATTTTTATTGCGTAATTTCAAAGAGCTGAAGTAAGGTATTATTGACAGTGGGCAGTTGAATTATGTAATATAATGTGCAGTCTGGTTTCATATCCACAGAGAAACTCACAATACATAAATGCTTGGTATATTTATGCAGAGTTGTCATATTCCTGAAGTCTATTATGACTGTGAACAATGCTGTTGATTGGATTACTTGTGTCAATACTGTGTAGATGTTTATTTATTTTCTTAGTTTAAATGTAAGATATTGTTAAAAATGTGCATTCGATTTACTGTTAAATTTATATTACATTATTACGTATATGTTGTTATAAAGCAATACAAGACAACATCTGTGATTGACACCAGAAATAAAACTATTGATTTCTTTAAGAAACCTCGTCCTGACCCCAAGCCTTTGAGCAGTCGTAGTGTACAACGCCTACAAGCCAGAACAGTCTCATTTTCAGTCGCAACCATGCTGTCTACGCTTAGGACAGGTGTGTAAACTCATGCACTTTTGGAGTAGGTTTAATGGTGGCTACTTTTTACTCTAATTTTAATGCGAAAAATGCATAGTGTATTCTAAGGGAATCATTTTTTTTTACTCAAAGATGAGCGATGTCCTTTTTCCAAATGTAAAGTGTATTGTGTTATGCACTAATAATGCTGTTGCTTTATGCCAGCACTAGATGGCGCTGTATGGCTGGTAATGGGGAGAGCTGAACTGGTACTTGTTTCTTTGGGACTCGCTCTCTCTGCTGTACTCTGGTTAAACTGGTTTGCGGTGTTCTTGTGGTTTCTCCAGTGTTTTAGTGCTTATTTAGACTGTTGCAAACAGATCCTTTTCTCGCCTTGATTAACCAACCCGTGACAAAAATTGTTGCCGATTAAAATTCTGTCATTTTTTCACCCTCATGTTGTTCCAAATTCAATTGATTCTGTCTTTATTGAAACACAACAGGGGGTGTTTGCAGAGGGGTTTTGCAAATAAAGTCATGGTTTTATATCAGGGGTCTATCAGCCCCTTCAGCTTAGACCCCGAAGCCGCCGCCAGGCGCCGCCATTTAGAATTTCAGCCGCCGCCAGCCAATAATTTCATAAGCCAAATTGAGCCGCCATCTGATAAAGTTTGGCTGAGCCGGCTAGAATTATTTGCATCAAATAATAATTCTATCACATAGAGACATACACACACGAAATATATTCGGTTGTTAAGTCTGACGTCACGCGTGACGTTTAGCCTCTTCCGGGCCCAAGCGCTCCGCTCGTCCACTCCAGATCCTAGACTAAATAAACCCTTTTCTTAAGGGCTTTTTTTCGCTTCAGTGCCAGTGGGTGTTACTAGGGATTAAGGGATAGCACCCACTGGCGCCAAAGTTTCTTCATTCGTTTAAGATTTGTAACTTACCTTATCAACTGCAGCCATTTTCTCTTATCTTTCTCGTCACAGGGAAAGCGGTAGAATGACAGTTGAATGTCACTTGTTTTTTAACTCCGATCTATTTAAACAACACGGGAACATGTTAAAACTCGGGCGAAAGCGGTAGGTAGGTAGAGAGGACCCGGCCTTTGGACCCGGAAACAGTATTATCGGAGAGTGGTTACGTCACGACTTAACAACCGGATAAACAATACACGAGATCTATTTTCCCACTGGATTCATAACAGCACAGTCTTGTGCTCGTTGCTACGATACACAGACTTATAGCACTGAACGTGATATTACTGCAGTAACAAACCACCGTTTCCACATTGCTAATTCACGACGCATGCTTCAGTGTATTGAAGTGAAATGTGCAAAACTTTGTCCAAAATAATACTGATAACAGTGTGTGTACTGTTTATATTAAGGGGAGACACGGCAGGCAAAAACATCGGGGCTTTTTTACTGGTCAATTTTGAGATCTTTGGATATTTGTCTTTAATAACATATGTCTTCTTTCAGACTTGTGGTGAAAAAAAGTCAGAAATACACATTTAGGTCTTTATTTTACTACACTTCGTCTGTTTGCGTCTGTAGATTTCTCATAAATTCAACAAAAGTTTGCGTTCTTAATCAACATACTTCTCCGCGATCTCTGCCGTCACCCTCTCTTCACATGCACCGTTAGGAAGCTCTCTCTTGACTTCTGTACAATCCTGTTGAATCCAAATATGGTCATTTCCTTTTTATCAGCAACCAATCGTGAAATAAAAAGACTGAATGCGCGATCTCATTGGCTGATGATAAATCTTTAAAGCCCGTTTTCTCAAAATGACCTGCTTCAGCCATTTGCCGCTATGAAAAGTTTGGCGGCTGCAGCAGCCATTTAGGTTTTGGCTGAGCCGGCTAGCCAGCCAATAACTTCATCAGCCAGCCATTATTCTCAAAACAAATGGCTTCGGGCTCTACTTCAGCTTCAACCTCACGCAAAGCTGCTCCAGCTAATCAAGTCCTTCGTCTTATTTGAAACTACAGGTACAGGTGTGTGTGTGTGTTGGAGCTGGTTGGAACTAAACTCTGAGTTTGACACCTTTAGATCAACATTGGGATTGATTGATTGATTGAGTGACTGATGACAGAATTTTCACATTTGGGAAAAACTATATGTTCTCTTGTGTTTCTTTTAAATTAAACTACATTTAAAATAAATGTTCATGGGAGTACTTTAATTATGAGAGAGCAACAAATAAATACTGTAAATATTCCTCTGCACATTCGATTAAACATCCTCTTTTAATAAACGTAAAGTATGTTAGATGTTGAGGGTGTCTTTATTGTGCACCTCTAAAAACGTAAATCTCCTCAGAAACCATTCCTGCCCTGGAGTCGGATATCCAGGTATGTGTTGGACTGTTTCCTCGCATTGTCCATTTTTGTCTTTAACTTATCCTCCGTGAAAGACAAACAATAGTATATATTTTAAATAGTAAATACGAATTATCTAAATAGCTGGCTGATCGTTAACTTGTCAACATCAGCAGTTCATTTAAATCCGAAGACTTCGGAAGGGCATGTGTAGAGTAAGTTTAAGTTCAGAGCAAGCAAGCTCTCAGTAAATATTGTTTAGGGTTTGATATATAGATTTTGTTTGGCTATAAATCTGCAGTGCCCTGTCGTAGACATGTAAATAATATCCCATGTTGAAAATTCAGGTGATTTCATCTTGCCCTGCGTAAGTAACGTCCACTGGAGGCAAGCTTGGCAAACCCAAGTGCAGCTTTATTCAAGATATGATCGAACATAAAACAAAGGAGTGGCGTGGCACTCAAAAAAATGATCAAACAGTGGTTACAGGAGACAATACTTGACAAAGACACATGGCAAACATACACAATAGAGGTCGACCCATAGTGGATTTTACCAGTACCGATAACTAGGTCTGACCGAACTTGCCGATAACGATTAATCAACCGATAGTTTTTAAAATTGATACTGGATAAAAAAACATAACACTCCAAGTAAAACCGTGCTGAACTTTATACAAAAATAAAAAGAACAGTATAGGACCATGAACATGCATTCACACTGAAACGGTGAAGAAAGCGACACTCTAAATAACAAATAAAACAGTTCCATCCAAAAAAAAATAATAAAAAAGGCACTTCAAAAAACTTGTGAAACTAGTTCTGTTATAGAACTGCAATAGATTAAATGATAACATTTTCTATTTCTAGTTCTATTTTAATATTCAAAGTTAAGAAACCTCAAAGTATAATGGAGAAAGCAGAGTTGGTGTGCATGGTGCCAGTCAGCCGGCTCCTCTCGTCATGAATCATGCCCACTTCACGGAGCACAGGGATTTCTTGGCTAGATGTGCAAGTGTTTTAAATCTCATTTCATTTATCTGCTACCTCTGCAGAGGCATGTCACTTCTTTCAATGACAAGCTCTGACAAACAGCACTCAAACTCTCTCTGAAAGCTGTGCATCCCCGAGACACAGTGGCACAGAGGAGCCTGGCGTACAGGGTGTCCCCTAAACTGGGCTGATGGATTCTCTGCTGTCTCTGGTTCCTCGTCCTGCTCAGGCCCTTCTGGTGGAGGGCTCGGGTCTTGTTCTCTGAGCTCTTCAGCTTCCTCTTTTAGCCACAGTTTTCCTTTTTCAAGTGTTTTCAGGCGCAAGGGCACGAGCTTTGTATCTGGGATCAAGGAGTGTTGCTAGGACCAGAATATTTGTGTCTTCTGCCTTGGAAAACCACTTTGTCAGGTTGTCAAGCATGGTCTTTCACAGAGTTTTGATCCCTACTGATGATGGATCAGCTTTAGATCAGACACACTGGGGATAATGCATGCTGATGAAGACTCAGTTGCTCATCTCCATTGTGACTTCTTCGATGGGAACCAGTGTGCCAATAAGGTAGCAGTCAATGTCCCTCTGCGTGGCAGATAACCACTGATATGGCCATGTTCACCAGCGTACACATTCAGTGCCCGTCTCTGTTCATACATTCTTTGGAGCATATGAAGTGTTGAGTTTCATCGAGTTGGGACAGCCTGGTTGATGTAGTGCTTTGGGAGACCCATGCTCCTCTTGAATGGTTCTTAGTTTGGCGCGTACAGAGTGGCCAAAGTGAGTTGCGCAGCTTTTTAATATGGCAATAATGTCATCACTCATAATGAGCTGAAGGGTGTGAGCAGTGCAGAATAAATCAGGAAGATCAGCCAGTTTCATTTCTTTTACCATGCTCTTCCATCTCTTAGTACAAGAACAACACGCTCTGTTGCAATATCCCAATCTCCTACCATGTGGAGGAAGGTTTCTTGAATATAACTGGCTGTGTGTGATCCAGTCATGGGCTTGACATTAAGCACCACTTGCTTTCTAGACCAGTCCTCAGAAATGCCCAGTTAGGCTCATCAGGGACCCTGTAGTGCCAGACCAACAGTCAGTTGTGAAGGCCATGAATGGGGCTTTGTCTTTCGTCACTACACTTTTGACTTTTGTCAAAACTCTGGAATATGTTTCATCAAGCATCTTTGTTCTGACTTCTCATTTGTAATCCAGTGCCTGGGTTCCATAAGGGACATGAGCCTCTTAAACCCAAGGCCTAAAACCACTGAAAATGGTTGGTTGTCAATGGCAATAATTTCAGTGTTAGCTGCATCAATTTTGATAGACCTTGGATCTGTATCCTTTGGATCTGTACACCTGGTACAGATGGCGGCCATCTTGGGACGAGACTCTGGATCAGCGGCGGCGGCCATCTTGGCCAAGGGCTCACGGGCTAGAGCCGATGTGTGTGCTGCCCACACACACAAGCCGTGGCCACTGTGATCAGCGCTGCATCTCCCGAAGACACATGGCGTGAAGAGGCTCAGGCTTGGAGGGTACTGTGGTGTCTCGTCCGCAAAACCCACAGTAAAAGTTGAGCCGCTCAACAAAAGGGCATAATCAATATATTGGGCAAGGGAAAAATAAATTTTCCCCCCAGGCAATCCGGAGCGCAAGGATTCTCTTAACCCAAAGTGAAAAATGTCCCTTAGAGGCACGTCGTTAAAATTTACCTGGCAGCACAGTCCACAAAATTCCCCCACATCCGTCTCTAGGGGACTATTCCCCTGGTGTAGATGCAGGAGGGCTAGTGCTGGGTTCATACAGTGTAGGTCAAGTATTCTGTAAGTAACGGCCACTGGAGAACCCAAGCTTTGTGCAAGAAATTATCAAACATAAAACAGTGGCGTGGCACTCAAAACATGAACTCACCAAACAGTGGTAGCAGGAAACAATGCTTGACAAAGACACATGGCAAACATGAGGGCTTAAATACACAAGACTAATGACTAGACAAGGGACACCTGTGAACAATGAAACAATGAACCAGTGACAACATGACAACACAGAACACATGGCAGGATCACATGACAGACATAAAACAAGAACTTGAAACAAAACCAAAACGTGACAACCTGCTTGATTTGTGATTTTTTTTTTCCACAGCAAAACACTTGTCTGTAAACCCCTAAACCCCTATTGAGTCCGCTAGTCAGGGATGTGGAAAAAAGAGACGTTCTTCATGTTTAATGTCTATTTCCAATAAACGCGTAAATAAATAAAAAAATCACTTGTTTTAGATTGAGCCTGAAGTGAAAACTTTCACAATTACATTTTTCTCACGGCTCCGTCTTCTTTTTCTTGTGAAATAATGACAAACAGGCTGTGTCAATGAACAATGGTTCAAGCCATTAGATAAATTAGCTTATAAGTTTAAAAATGGTCATCTAGTCGGGTCATACTAGCCTCAAATAGACTATTTGTGAAATATTTCATGAAACATTTTTGGTCATTAACACTTTCTTGAGTCCTTACCTTAACTATACTGATTTGTGAAACCTTTCACAGTACAGTTTTGATCATTTAACTCTTCCCTGAGTCCTTAACCATTATGATTTGAGTAATCTTTCACACTGCAGTTTTAGTCAGTCAGTAGACAAGTTTTGGGACATACAATCATGTCATAAAATTGCTTCTTTAACGGAAGATCTGTAACACAATTACTTGCATCTTGTCACTGTAGCTGGCCTGTCAATCATCTTGTCACAGTTAACAACCTCCACATTTGATTTAATTTAATTTCCTACTGTATGAGAAAAGAAGTAGCAAGTTGTTGATCTGCCAGTCACGGGCCTTTCATGCGGAGAACTCTGCTCATATTTTTGCATAATGGAGCACTTTAATTGCCAAAAAGATCTTTATAAAAGTTCACAGTGACACTTATAAAATTAAATAAATATTTTATATCAGCTTAAATGTTGATTATTAGTCACTCAAACCCCGTTATCTAAACCTCTTAACCGTCGGTTTTGTACATCCACCATGTTTGTAGTTTTTAAACACTTTTTACTCGTGTTTGTAGTTCTGAACTGGATCCTCCTCCAAAGTGCAATGGGTTGTGGGTAATATTAGCTGTTATACTGAGCACGTATCCGCACTTCGAAATAGTAGACCATCCGGGGACTTCTGGCATACTCTTTTCAACAGACTATTGGGACACACTTATGGCTCGTTTCCACTGAGTGGTACGGTACGGTACAGTTCGGTTCGGTACGCAATTATTTGCGTTTCCACTGTCAAAAGTTGTGAATGGTACCAAAAAGCCGAACCGTACCGTACCACTTTTTGGGTACCCTTCCGTTGGGGTACCTAGCACAGTGGTACGGTACTAAAAGGTGGAGCTAGACTCACTGCAGAACGTTGATTGGTTGAAAGAGTATCGTCTCTTGCGCGTGCTACAAGGGCATTAGCAGCATACAGTTGAAATATAATACTACTGTTATTGTGTCACGAAATGTAGTTTTAAGAGTTTTTCAGGCGAGAAAGTAGTTTTTTAAAGCTCAAATCTGTGGTTTATTTATAGATTTATGATAATTTGAAGATCCATTCCAAGCAATCACCGGACGCTCGGCGCTCGTGCACCCCGCCTGGAGCAGCCTTTCCCCGGCTAGTCATTCTGATGTTTGCCGCTGACTCTGACGTCTCTGTAGTGGTTAAACATGAGATATAATTCGTCTTGTACAGACCTAACAGGCGATCTTTGGTCTCGTGAATCTATAATTCGTTCCCTGGCCAATAGTTTTGGCAGAAGGCTATAAGTGAAGTTTCGTATATTTGAGCGCTGAATTTGTATATTTGACTGAATTGTTTGCTTTATGTTATTAAAGCTTTACTGTATATCTTTTTGTACCTTTTACTTATACTTTTATAATGGCTATTATTGATAAAACTGAAACTCAACAAAAATAGATAGTTTTGTCATTTATTTTATTTTATTACAAGATCATCTGTAAAGTTGTTTATTGCAACATTTGTACCAATGCAATATGCAATAAATTGCCTAGAATATGTTTAATATTTTTTAATTTAAACGAAAAGAGGCAGGGTTGTGTTTTATATTTAGTTTTGTTATAAATATAACGTTACATACATGCAGTTAATATAATCAATAGGCTATGCGTTGCCTGAACCACATTTGTGTGCTTATAATGTTTAAAATGTATAAATTAAATCGAAAAGAAGCAGAGTGGTGTTTTATAACATATTTCGTTTTATTGTTGCCTTAAATGTACATAACCGGAGTAGCAGAGCGAGCTGAGTCGCGCATTCAAGAACGCGCTGTTCCATCAGCAGAATTGCGCGTCCTCGGGATCATTCTCCTGAGTCGTACTTTGCGTGGCTACTTGGTATTGAGAAACGCCTAATGCCAGCGCTTGTTTCTTGTGACAAACATGCCGAGAAGCAAGAACAAGATCTGCTGTCTGTCATCCATCGTTGTTTACTATGTCGCTTTCTTTGCGCGAAAATGACGTCGATCTCTTCTTTCCGGCAAACACCACGGCTATCAAGTAAGGGTACTGTTGGCAGTGGAAACGCTAGCCGGATCATTCTGTACCGACCCGACCCGTACTGTACTGTACCGTACCGTACCGTACGCCTCAGTGGAAACGAGCTTTTATTCTAATCCCACATACTGTTATATAGATGGACATTGGGATACAGGGCTGGAGTTTGACTGAGACGGCCTAGTAAATCAAGGCTACGTCACACATATGGGGTGAGAATTGCTGCATTATTCCAAATATACAGATTAAGATCCACAAATAAATGTAAAGAGTTTCACAAAAAAATTTAAAATTCACAAATAAATTAAATGAGATTTTCAACAAAAAAAAAATATTTACAAATGTGTTTTATGTCACAAACACAATTCAGCCTGGCATTTATTTGTGAACTGCTTTCTGTGCATTTGTAAATCGCTGCACGCATTTGTGAATCTCTTCTTATATTTGTAAATCCCCTCATGCATTTGTGGATTTTGAAACACTTCTAGCATCGACGTGCAGACAAATCCACAAATAAGTGGACTCCACCCACCGTTTCCTCAAGCCAATCAGATAACGGCCACATTGAGCTGACCAATCGTAGCACTTTCTTGCTACAACCAATCACGCTAGAAAGTGTTTCAAAATCCACAAATGCATGAGGGGATTTACAAATGCGTGCAGTGATTTACAAATACACAGAAAGCGGTTCACAAATAAATGCCAGGCAGAGTTGTGTTTGTGACATAAAACACATTTGTAAATATATATATATATATATATTTGCAAATCTCATTTTATTTATTTGTGAGTTTTATACATTTTTGTGAAACTCTTTACATTTATTTGTGGATCTCAATCTATTTATTTGGAATAATGCAATAATTACGTTTTTTCGTGAATTGTAATGTGTGCAAAGGATTGTGGGTGATTGAAGGACGTGAAGGATACACTTGATGCGTCTTTCAAAATCAGCCGAGTGAAGGACACGAAAGTAACTCGCCTTCAGATTGAGACGGCCTTCAGCGGCGCTTGAGGACGTGGCGGCCGATATATGCAGCCTTACGTTTGAGAAACACTCCGTTAGGATTGTCTTGGTTGGCGCTTCTGAAAGCCGCTCTTAAAGGGATACTTCACCTCTGGGAAGATGAATGTGTATTTAATATTGGTCATTTATATAGTAGAAATGTGAAATTATTTTTGAAATTGAAGCATTCTAGACTGAGAAAAGGCAGAAAATGTATTTTTCACTCATGTGGCTGAAAGACAACAACTCCCAGAATGCACTTGCTTTGCTGCCCTTACGAGGCCTCTCCCAAACCACGCCTACCGGTTACAGGCGGCAGTATCCGAAAAATGGAGACAACTAGGCTTGCTTTGATACATCGTGAGTTATTTGATAAATTTCCATCGAAATGGTGCTAAATTGGTTGTATCGAGATGTACTAGCCTAATGTATAAAACACAACTTAGACTTTCACATTAAAAATATGATGCAAATTGCAATGCAAGGCAGGACCATGTCAACAGAGTAGCTTAGTAGCTCTGCATATGAACTGTTTTCCTCCATTTGAAATCACTATTTCCCTAAGCTAATACATTATCTAGGGTAATCCATACTTTAATAACACTGTGTGTTCACACCGAACGCGAATAGAGCGTCAAATACGCGTCTAGTTAGACGCTTGAATCTTCCGCTCGAGTTCAAATTTTTCAACTTGCACAAAAGACGTTCGCGGCAAACGCGTCGCGAATGATGTCTATTCGCGTCTTTGCATTGACTTTGTATGTAATCTACTCGCGCAAATGATTAAATTCGCGTTCGGTGTGAACACACCACAAAGGTTTATATAAAGAACCACAACCAATGTGAGTTATAACTTTTAATTAAAAAAATAATTAATATTAACACTTTTACACTCAAAGCTCTGTGGATTCAGCGAAAATGAAGAAAATGGCATCGCTGAGATTCGCGACAGCAATAGGACTCTATGTCTGTTACCATAGGCGCACAGCGAGAGCACTGACACCTTCAAAACTACCTTCCGCCATCGTGATTAGCCTACTATACAAACTTTCTACACAAGAGGTAAGAGTCTGTAGCTTCTACAGAAAGATGGCTGACACTCTGTTTACATTCTGTGAGTGAGATGTGGCGATGTGAGATGTGGCCATATGGGCGTGGTGAAAACATGCGGTACACTGGCTGTAGTCTTTAGCCTCTGGCACAAAAATCCTCAGATGACTCAAAATGACGATTTTTGCGTCATCGGAGGATTTTTTCCAGACTAAAAATTAATTTTTCTCTCATATCAGGGGGATATGAGGGGGGGGGCACGGTAATTCGAAAATACTCCTGGTTTTCTACTGATACAAAGCTTAATGCTTAATCCTGAAATATCCCTTTAAGGCCTGTTCACACCGGGACGAATTTCACGCGCGATATTCGCCGACGTTTAAAGAGCATATTGCAGGTTAAAAAAAAATCTAAATTAATATATAACCTTGTATGAAAATACCATATGAAAAGTTAATGCAGGATTTACAATGTTTTAAAACGACATAAGGGCACTAATTTAGTAGATCAAGTGAGCGTTTCTTGGACTGCTCGTAAAAACGACCTTTTTTTCAACATTGCGTCATTTTACGTCACGCTAGGGAGCCTCAGCCTCAGCTCAGTGCAGAGTAGGCTGGCATTCAGTGAGAGCGGCCGTGAGTCAGTGTGTTTTAGGTAGTTTTTGTATTTCAATTTATCATCGTCATGGTAAATTATTGTGTTTGTGGAGGTTGCAAAAACTCCGGCCTGTCAGGACATCGAGTCCACAGGTTTCCATAACAAGAAAAACGGTGCTGCTGTATATCTTTCGTGCCTGGTGCGGTTTGTGCAGGTGAAGAGACGGGATTTCTCTTCCGCATCGGCTTCGAGAAACGCGGTCGTATGTAGCTTTCACTTCAGATCGGAGGATTATCATCCTGGCGATATGATGGAGTTCAACATGGGATGCCGAAGCAAGAATATTGATCGTCGTATACTGTACCAATGGCATTAAATAGTGTGATATAGGTAGTCATGTACTAAATAGAGGCAACTTGTAATTGAAAAACAAAATTACTAGGTTGTTTAAATATTCAAATCTTTAATTTTCTGTATGTTATATCCCAGGTGAAAAATATGTTTTAAAAATGTACTTGAGTATATTTCTATTGTAAGTTAGTCTACTAAAAACATACTCAAATAGTTTTTATACATTTAATAGTATAAATCTACCCTAAACATACTAATGTCTGCTGGCCTGATTTACGATGGTAATAATCTGTACAATATTGTGAGCACAGTGTGTATCGTTAGCGAACGTGTATCTATAAGCACGTCTCTCACCAAGACACCTGTCCTGTTCTCCACTGGTTCTCCTCACACCACAACTCAATTTGTCTCTGACCGTTCTGTCTGACATTAGTCCTGGCCTGTCCTGCTCTCTCGGCAGCATAGCAGGCTCATAACTATACGGCTGTGGTCCGTCATACGAGTAAGTATTTCCCCAGCGTCCGAAATGTCATTGCGATCCATTGTTTTCCTGTTGTTTGAATCGACCGCTCTCCCGCCCGTTACGTCACGCCTGCCACGCCCATTTTCAGACGCGGAAGTAAAATTTTCTCACAAAAACGACTCCAGAAGCTTCTGTAGCGTATTTATAAGAATTCTAAAAAAAATTTAGTTCCTACATTATTTTTCTATACATTGACTCGTTGGGTCCTCTAACCTTCTGAAGTTACAGTAAAACACAACTTGGGGGCGCTCAAACACAAAACGGTCTTGCCGAGCACACATACGTAACGGCGAAGAAGATATACGCCAAGTATATAGAAATAAGACGAGGAAGAAGCGAGGCAAGATGAATGTAGAGCTGCTGGTCTCGTTGCTGTCGGAACATAAAGAACTATATGACAAACGCGACAGCGACTACAAAATAGGACTATTTCTGTTTTACATTAAGTGCCATCTAATGTCAGGGAATGAATTGGCATGTTCACTCGGCTCATCGTCAGCGAAAATCGCTTGGGTGTGAACACAAAAATTGCATTGAAAAACGCTGGCGAATAACGCGCGCCGATATTCGTCCCGGTGTGTACGGGCGTTTCGTCTGCATGAAGTTAAACAGAGTTTCTCCAGCGGTTGATGTCGCCGGAGATCGCCAGCTTGCTGCTGAATATGAAGTGGTGGTGTGAACAGGGCTTTATTTTGTTTTGACACCAGGGATCGTTTATCATCAGTAATATCTGTGTAGTGTGAACATAAGCTATCCAGCTACCACAACATTTATTTTTGCATATTTCTTTGTTATGCAAAAAAAAAAAAAAAAAAAAAAGCATTATACAGGTATGGTTTAATGATTTAGTCACTGAAATCTTTAGGGCACAACACCTGAACAGAAGGCCTGGATATCACAAGCTGTATTTACTGCCTTAATAATATTTCGAAAGATTACATTACTTGGTCTAATTTAACATGATTTGTCCTTTCTTGGAACTATATTGTTACACAGTTTTTATATGAGTTTTTTCCTTGACAAAGTCGCCTCTGACTGCTCATTGTGGCTCAAAGAGATGAAAGCAAATTTAGTGATTTAATCTAATGAGTTCATCCAGGCCTGATGGCAGTAAACGTGCATTTGCTGTAAAGCTGATTTGAAACTATCTGTAGGCCTACTGTGAAAGTGCCAATGTGTGGAAACAATAAAATAAGCAATTTTCTGATGATGATAATAATACTACTAAATTGTATTTATTCATTCTTCACTCACATTAATTATGAAAAAGACCCGCAGGAACAGTCTTAGAGAGAGAATGGATAATCTCGTTCAAAAGACTCAAATCTATGCATCATTTCAGATGACTAAGTTGTTCTTTTAATTGATTATTTGATTAAATATCATTTTATATGTCAAGTCAACAAATTAAAACTGAATTACTCATAGCTTGCAGTATATTATAGTGCACGTGTGATGCTCATTAAACATTGGATGTCTGAATGAAAGCCAGTTTTCTCCAGTAGAGGGAGAGGTTGATCCATAATGGACGATGACATCACTGGTTTCTCCAGAGCTTCTTTACAACAGAAATGAACCATCACTGAACTCACTGAAGCTGGATATGGCCATGTTTTCTTCTAGATCTGTACAGCAGAAACACACTCTGTTGCATTATTCTCCTGTTATCTCTGTAAAGCTGCTTTGAAACAATCTGTACTGTAAAAACTGCTGTATTTAAGCCAAGGTGACTTTATTTGACCTACAATACAACCTTTTTGTGAGAAACAATAAAGCTTTTTAGATAAATGTATCCTTTTTAAGTTTATATTTTTATTTCTGAATGACTCATGCATATTAAACTCAGAAGAAAGTAACACTAACATATAAGTGGGAAGTGAGAAATGCGGTTATGTAGAGATCTCTCAACAGTGCGTGTGTGTGTGTGTGTGTGTCTGTCTGTCTCTCTCTCTCTGTGTGTGTGTGTGTGTGTAACTGTAAATAACCTGCAGATACATGAAAAGTTGTTTCCTTTTACAACATTTGAGGCCATATAGGAACTTTTTTGGGCAGCAGGTGAAGGTCATATAACATCTATAACATATAAAATTTGACTTTGAAATTTTTGACTGACTTTGAACCCACAAAAAAACTTTGGAAATTCTTTTTTTTTCGTCTTGGGAAAATATAAGTAGCTTACACCTCTACATTTAGTACCTGTATGGCCCTCTTCATCAGAAAATTACTATGTGTTTCTTATAATTGTCTATACGTTTTATTTTATATTTGAAATTGTCTATGTGGACTGTTGAATTAATCTTTAATTTGCAATATTACTGTTTTAACTGTATATGTGATAAAATAAATGCTATGTTGGTGCTATAATGGTAAAAATTTAAATTTGCAGTGTAGAGAGAGGAAGGAGAAATGTTATGTGAAGAATGGCAGACCTATACATGTATAGTACCTGTTAGAAATTCATTTAAAGACCAAACACATGTATAATAAACCATAACATAACTTTTCCCTAATAGAAAGTTTCCGTATAACCATTTTAGTAGACTATCTTCCTAAAACAAATGTCTTTTAGTGGTTTCAGTCATGCAATGCGTTTTTGCAAAGAAAGCGTTTCCTCTGTGCCTTCATCGTGAGAACGGCCTAACATAAGCAACAAAAACCACATCCACCCCATTGTGACTGTCAAACAGATCTCAGAGCTCCTCGACTTCCTGTCTAACATGGAGATGTCTAAACCGTGTGTCGTGACCTCAATCCGTAACCACAGGTGCTGTTGCTATGTTGCTCATGCTGTAAATCCTAACACTGAAAGTCAAAAATGAGTACATTTAACTTAATTTTAAAAAAAACTTAATTTGATATTCACTCAAAAACTGCAATGCATTAAGTAGAACTTAAACCAAATAAGTTATGAACAACCGATTTGTTATTTTAGCTCTAAACATTTAAGTTGAATTTAATCTAGTTTATGTTTATGGTTGAAAATAAAATAATATTAAAAGTAAATTAGAAATCAGTGGGTGGGTTTACAATTTTTGGGGCTTTCTAATTTATTTTAAATTGTATTTTTCAAGAAATCACTTTTGTGTAAGGCCTATAATTGTATAGTTTTCATAGCTCATTAAATAAACACATAAATAAATACATTTAAAGTTTTCAGCTTCATACGAAGCCTACATTTAGGTCTCTTCACGGCGTTCTCAATCACGCACCGGAAAACCCCGCGTATTTATTTCAATCTGCCCATGACCCCCACAGCTCACGGAGTAACTCGGATGGCGGCCATGAAGAGATTTAACATTAAGCACGGCACCTGCTTCATCCTCTTTAGAGCACTTTTATACGTTTTATCGTTGTATTGTCGTGACTCTTCATCTTAATAATAGCCTAATAATAATGCATTTTATTTCCAACGCGCTTTTCTTAGATTTAAAGCGCTACAATATACAAAAAGAGAATAACAACAATAAGATACAATAAAACAAACACATTCAGTAGCAATAAGGAGCTCTAAAAAGCTGTCTTTAAATAATCCTTAAAACAGTCCATGTTGGAGAGTCTCTAATTCCCGATGGTAGAGCAGTCCAGAGACGTGGTGCTGAGACTGAAAATGCTCGACCACCCATAGACTTTAATTTATATGGAGGCTGCTGAAGGATGCATGACCTAGAAGAGCGCAGAGAGCGAGCCGGAGTGTGAGAGGTAACTAAACTGCAGAGATAGGCAGTCCCGTGAATAGCTTTATACGTTAAAACCAGTGTTTTGAATTCGATACGTGCTTGTATAGGCAGCCAATGCAAGTACCGGAGAAATATGTTGTCGAGCAGTTGTATGTGTCAATTAGCCGGGCGGCTGAATTTTGAATATATTGTCATTTTTGATGGATCGATTTGGGAGACCAATAGGGCATTGCAATAATCAAGCCCCGACGTAATAAAGGCATGAATAAGCCTTTCTGCATCTGGCAGCGACGGAGTAACAAAGTCATGGCCAGTAATCAAATTTGAACTGTTAAGTTTAAGTAAAGCCGTTGACATACCGACGAATAGAAGTTCTGTTTTTGATTCGTTGAGCTTAAGAAAGTTGTCATGCATCCAGGCTTTAATCTCATCCAAGCAGGTGGAAAGAGCTGTAACTGCAAGGTTTGGATTAGGGTGCATGCTGATATAGATCTGCGTAATGAAACCCCAACCCAAATTTACGAATGATGTCGTCACCCAAAGGCAACATATACATGCTAAATAAGATGGGACCAAGCACAGACCCTTGTGGGACACCCTGCTGAACTAGTGTTGGTATAGATTTGTTTGTTAAGAAGACCGACTAAAGAAATAGGTAATACAAGCTGACATATTCTTTTATTTATTATGCTTTGAGTAAACCACAGATTTGTCAGTGGAAAAGTAATATTTTTCTGTGTTTTCTCATTCTAGCGTAGACAAACGTGTCCCGCACAATTTTGGATATATCCGTGAGGAGATCATCCACAGACCGTCATTCACCCGGCAAAAACGAAATAAAAAAGGTAATACAAGCTGACCTATTCCTTCATTTAAAATGCTGTGAGTAAACTACAATTAATTTCTGTGTGTTTTCTCACATTTTGGGGTCCCGAGCAATTTTGGATCATTATCAGTGATGAGACTACCATCCACCGACCGTCATTCACATTGCAACAACTACAGAAAAAGGCAATACAAGCTGAGATATAAAGGGTAGGCGTATGCATTAACCTCACTTAAAAGGGAAACTGAGAAAACGCCAGTAAAACAAACGATTATCAGATTAAATTAAAGGTTGGACTCGATATAGACATGCAACCAGGAATCGTGTTTTCTGACATTTATATGTGCCTGGTTTTGACGCCAGGGAAATACATACAGCAAATTTGCCTGTGAACGCTTTATATAAATACAATACATGTATGTCTAAATCCGGGTGATCACTCACATCAATGTTATCATCATATCATCCAGCCCTAAAACTTGTATAGTTTTTTTGTCAGTGTTTATTTAAAAACGTCCAATTATTCCGAATATACGATGGTAAATATTTAATTGATGCGTCGTCAATACAATATATAGGGTATGATTTTACCCCTAAATTCAGCACATTGACACAAATGATATCTGCAAATCCAGCGTTCGCTGCCTAGAGTCCCGTTGTTTAATCAGTGGAAGATTAATTCAATTATTTTTCTTCACAGTTCGGCAGACATGTCTGTATGTCCTGTACAATTTTGTATATTTGACACTGAGGAGACTGGCTGACACTCTTTCACAACATTCATGCCTGAGAAGCTTTTGTAAAATAAATGATTTTTCAGTTAATACTGTTAATAATTGCAACCTTTTCTTTCATCATTGCTTGTGTTGTCATTGCAATGTTTTCCCCTACTCGTATATAACTTTATTAATTTGAGTTTAATCAACTTAAATCATTTACGGCAATCAGTTTCCTCAAACCATTTGAGTAGCTAGGCTATATAGTTATTTAGACTTGATTAGATTTATTAAAATAAACTCAAACCAGTTAGTTTAAATTAATGGAATGAACTTAAAATATTCGAGTTACGTTTACTCAAAATGATTGACTAAACCAACACTAAATTATGCGTGAATATGTCTCAATATATAAGTTCACAATACTCATATGTATTTGTTTTTAAACTTAAATGGTTTGAAGCAATCAGTTTCCTCAATCAGTTTGAGTTGAGTTAACTTATTGGGTTTTACAGTGTGTGAAGCAACCATAAAGAGAGGATTGGAGAGTAAAAGCCATTGATTTTAATTGAAAATATCGCATCATCATAACGGTAACAATTGATAGATGTGTTTACAATGCACAATTCCAATGTGAACACTATAATACTGTGCATTACAACTGCAAATTATGCAATTACAAATGGAAAATATGTCATAGGTCCGTTCTGACAGGGCTGTTATTAACTTACTGTAGATATTTTGATGTTGACGTCAAAGGCTGTGCATGCAGACAAACTATTGGCCAATTTTTTTTGTTGTATTTTGTTAAAAATTCATCTTTCACAGAAGCATGGCCAGGCTGAATGACATATTCATCCTCATAAACCATGAACACAATTAAGCAAGGTAAAATACAATAGAACCTAGACTGCATAAAATATGTGTTTAAAGGAGATTAAATATGGTTTGTGCATGTAATATTTGCAGTGAATTAATAGCTGCAATACATCTAAAACCTAATTCAACAAAAAAAATTACAAACCAAACAATCAAATTATAAAGACAAGCCTGTTACATCCATCATGGTCATAACAAATTACCAGTAATAAATTATAAAAAAAAATAAAAATAAAAAAAAAAACATTTCGATGCGTAGTTTGAGGACACTCTTATTTACTTTAGCATGATTCTGATTCTGTTTTAGCCACGGGTCTGTTTGGTTCGTGTTGAATCCACATGTGCCGGATGTGGGCCGGATCTGGGCCGACACTAGTTGCTGTCTGGGTGGAGAGCCCTCGATGTGAAAAGTAAAACCAGGAAATCCTGAAACACCAGCTGAGACCTGTTTAATATTATGTATGTATATTCTATTTATCTGGCCTATTGAATTTATTTAGAGTAATGTTAATCATAATACTTAAATGACAGAGTCTGGTTAGCATTATCCTTAAATGTAAGAGTGAATAAACTTGTAGCTGAGTTAAAATAGATGACCCTCAGTAACAGTGTGTTGAGTGTGATTAATACTGTAACTGTGGTAAACAGGTTAGGATCAGGAATAATCCGCCTCAGGAGAACTGACCTCCGGCATAGGGGTAAGAGGGTTGTTTTCAGCCCACAGACAGGCTTTCTTTTTCTTCAGATCACAATTCCTCTTGTGCTCTCTTCTCAACAATAGTATTATAACCAACACAAGTAAACAAATCAGAGGAATAGTGATTCCCAGTGCTGGTCCTAACGGGTTTGTCTGTTTTACAGAAACACCTGAGAAAACAAATCAAATGTTAGATTGTACTTTTTTTAGAAAAACAAAATATTTGTTGTTTTGTGTATACATTAGATTTATGGTTGAATGTGCTGCAAGTGATTTTTTAAATCATTTAGGGTTAATGTTGTCATGATTTCCTGTATTAGTCATTTATGACTGAAGGGCTTGCCTCGAAATACATATGTGTGCCCATAATGTGTGTGTACTTCTGGGGGATCTTGCGTTAGCTAAGAAACTGGCATTGTGATGAATGAGATTGAAAGCTTTCTCAAGGTTAATAAGATGTCCTTGGGGTTTGCTGACTTTCATTGAAAGTGTCTGTGTCACAGGGGTCAACAAGATGGATGCTGATCCATTAACATCTTCTACTTAGTGTGGTTGAAGAGATGTTGACAGAGGTTAACACTTTACTTGAAGGGGTGTACATAAGACTAACATGACACCTTCATAATCATGACATGACACATGCTATGAATATGAAGGAAGTTGTGTGCATGTTTATGACAACTGTCATTAAGTGTCATTCGCTCAGTTATGACATTTTAATGCAAATATGACATTGTTTGAAATGTCTTTGTTATGACACCTTGACATAAGCAAATACATCATAACCTGTCAGTGTCTTTGTCATGACAACTTGACATTACTAAGACAACACAACCTGTCATAAACATGACATAGCAGATTAATTATCAAACTTAAGAAACCACTTAGCTTTATGGGTTAACATTACATTAAACTGTCAGGTGGTTGGTTTTGACATTGGCTGTCATGAAGCCATTATAACTTTTTAATGAGAAATTCAATGTGTACCACTGTAGTTGAGGTCACGAAAAATATTCATGACATAATGGCCTCATGACAGCCAATGTCAACACCAACCAAACGACAGTTTATTTAATTTGATGTCAAGTTGTCATGACAAAGACACTGACAGGTTATGATGTTATGGTTTATGTCAAGTTGTCATAACAAAGACATCTTAAACAATGTCATATTTGCATTCAAAATGTCATTATTGAGCGAAAGACACTTAATGTCAGTTGTCATAGACTTGCATAAACCCTACTTCATATTCATGTCATGTCATGGTTATGAAGGTGTCATGTCAGTCTTATGCACACCCCTTAAAGTAAAGTGTTACTGTACCTAACAGGGTAATTTAGTGACTAAAGTCTAGTGGAAATTATCAAAAATTGCTCAAATCACTTACAGCAGGGGTTCCCAAACTGTTTTGTCAGACAAACCCCTTAGACATAAAATATTTACTTGAAGTATTTACTTGAAATTCACATGTTCACGGTTCTCTAATGACGGTTAATGGACACATTACATGCAAGTAAACAGATAAAATATGTCATGGTTTTTAGTAATTGATACATTTTTATTGTTGTAATTTTAAAATAATATATAAGGCTGAATAGCTTGGCCAAAAAAATACATTGAGATTATTTAGTCAAATATTGCAATTTTAACTGTGCTTTGGGATATTGGATCCCCTATGAAAATGATGTCGGAGTGTTATATTGCTTCTACTGCTTCCCCCCCCCCCACACACACTTTGAACCTAACATTAAACCCCACATTGTGTTTCCAAATGTTAAAGGCACAGCACATTCAGGGAGTTCATGCGAAGCAGCATTTACTGTGAACTGAGCCGCTCTGAGATGCTGAAAACACTGTATTAATAGCTGTACGTGTGTAAATTAACACAGTGCCACACTTCACTCTGAAATACACAGCGCAACAGACTATATACTTACAGTATTTCATTAAACCACAGTCTTTGATTTCTTAACCACACTATAGCTACACCACAAATTCAGTTGTATTACGATTAATTGTGCAGCCGCATTTATTCATTTTAATTGTACATTCAATTGAATTATTTGCTATTCATTGATCCACAAACCCTCTGCAGTACTCTTGCAAACCCCTAGGGGAAACCCTTGCTTAAAGCACCTTTAAAGTATATTTAGTATAAAGACATGTTAGTTTGTAGGTAGTTACCTTCAGTGTGGACATGGACCGAGAGCTCTCCAGATGTATCTGTAACCAATTTCCTCCAGTTGTCAGCGGTGGGAAGCCACTCCTCTACCTGACAGTAGTATTGCCCCGCATCAGTGGGCTGGATCTGCAGCACAGTCAGTTTGTAGTGTGTGGCATGTGGTCGTCCAAACACCAGTTGTTTATCAACGATTGCACTGTGTAAAATACCGTCACGCTTGGCAGTGAATATAGCGATTGGTCCTTCCTCCTGAACCTTAAACCAGGTGACCTCAAAGGTAGACTTATCACTGGACTGAGAGTCAATGTCACAGTCAACGGTGAACTCAGCCTGATGATTGGTGATGTTGAGCATTCGGTTCTCCTTCTTAACATGCAGTTTACTTTCTGTTTAAATGAAACACAACAGATCAAACAAGAATGAAACAGAATACAGTGACACCATTAAAGACGGGCCTATGTTGATAGCCATAAGCAATATGACAGGGTTTCGTAAGTTATTAATAAGACTACTAATTGACGAAAACTGGATAAGGTGTAAATGGATGTATTACCAATACTGTGAACCGTGACGTTAGTTGAGCCTGATTGGGCTTGTGCCATTAGTTTCCACTGGCCCTCACACTCGAGCTGGTGCTGCTCAACTCTGCACTGGTAGCTTCCACTATCAGCTGTATCTGAGTTTAATACAACCAGATTGAAAGTATTGGAAGTAGGTCTAGAGAAGCGAAGCCTGTCCTTAAGTTGCTTGTTTTCTGTAAGGTACTGTAGACGACCATTATAAGAGTATGACAATAAAGTTATCCCGCTAGTAGATTCCAGGCTATTAAACACCCATTTGAGAGTGTAGTGACGTGTAGGATCCTCTTTTTCTACTTTCAAAGAGCATGCAAGCTCAAACGGCTCTCCTTCTTTGATGTCAAGATACTCTTCAGTCCTGTCCATGGTGAAGCTGTCTGTTTTTTTGCTCTCCGCAGTGTCCACATGGACGGATAGCTCTCCAGACTTGTCTTCGCCAATCTTTCTCCACTTGCTCGCAGCTGTCTGAATCCATTCAGCAACCTGACAATAGTAAAGGCCAGTCTCAGTGGGGTTGATGTTTGGCACAGTCAGCTTATAGTGCATGGCACTTGGGCGTCTAAACACCAGATCTTTGTCATCGATTGCACTGTGTAAGGTTCCGTCACGGCTGGCCTTGAAGATGATGATGGGTCGTTCGTCTCTCTGACCCCTGGACCAAGTCACCTCAAACACAGATACATCACTGGACCGTGAGTCAATGATGCAGTCAACGGTGACCCCCTCTTGCAGATTGGTGATATTGAGGCTTTTGTCCTCCTTGTGCACATGCAGCTTGTTCTCTGATTTAATTTAAGAAAAGAAAAATCAGCATAAATTATCTTCTAAATCAATTTTTTTTATGATTTCAGAACTCTAAATAAAAAAAATATAGAATACTCACCTATAGGCTGAACACTAACATTTGTGTAACCTGACTTGTCGCTTGCCTTAGATGACCATTGACCTTTACAGTCCAGCTGGTACTGATGAACTTGACAGTAGTAGCGCCCCCTGTCCTCCTGGATGGCTCTATGTATAGCCAACTGAAAGACACCCACTGCTGGGCTGGAGAACTGGAGTCGTCCCCCAAACTCTGAGTCAGAGCTGATAAATATCAGACGGCCATCATAACTATAGGTCAGAAGTGTCACACTGGAGGACTGATCTCGGTTAAATAACCAGGAAAGGGAGTAGCGAAGTGTGGAATCAGACCCAATACCCTCCACTGAGCAATTCAACACCAGCTGCTCTCCCTCTTTAACCTTCAGCTGAGTGTTAGCTTTATTCATTCTGAAATCACTGGCTGAAACATAAAAGACAAGTACAACATCAGTAAATGGGTCTTTTTTTGTCTGAATTTCTTATTTTATTAAAAAATTCAAAAATATATATAAATTCATACATGCAACAATTTTAATAAATCTCTTCTGTGATGTTTTAATTTCTGAATTAAAAGTCATTTTGATATGTTAAAAATGTGGTAACAACTTAATCCAAAGCACTTTCATGGCAATTTGTTACTATTTAATGTTTTAGTGAATTGGTGGCTAATTCGTATGAATTTGTTTGATCTCATTCGTACATTTTCGAACAAAATACTTATGTCCCACTGATGATTATGATTAGGGATGGGGTTAGGGGGGAACCTTCTTGCTTACTTTTTTCTAAAAAAAAAAGGGACATTTATTTACAACTTACATTGTACAACTTCGTTCATATGAAATCGCTACATTGTTTAATAGTTATGTTTTCTCATTAGATCGGCTGGCCTGAATCTCATTATATCATAAGAATAAAAAGGTCTAAAATACAGTATATTGTATTATTTCTTTGAAAAAGTCAGTAAAGTAGTTTTGTTAAAATATTAAAATATTGGAAAGACTTTTATTTGACCCAAGTAAAGATCATACAAAGTTCAGTGAAAAGACCATTGCAATGAAGTGTGTGTTATATGGCTTTCCTATAGCTCAAACAGTAGAGCATTGGTGCTTGCCAACACCAAGGTCATGGGTTTGATTCCCATGGAAAGCAAGAACTGATAAGAATGTAAATGTGTAGCTTGAAATGCAATGTAAGTCGCTTTGGATGATGATTGTGTGTGTGTGTTCTTCACCTTTCTCATTGACAACAAGCTCTGTAGAACCAGACATTTTCTTTAGGGAATACCAGTCACCAAGAGGATCCTGGAGCCACTCTTCCACCTCACAGCGATACTGTCCACTGTCAGATGTTCTGACCTGATGGACTGTCAGCTGGAAGGTCTGTTTCTGTCTTACTTCCATGCGGATTCTCTGGTCCATCTCTAGGCCAGCTGCGGGGCCAAACTTGATAACAGCATCTAGGTCCATAGTTAAGAGCATCTGGGAGCCAATCATCCATGTTATCGTGAAACGAGAAGTATTTGTGGTTGTCGTCAAGACTGAGCATTCAATCTTAGCATCAGTGTTGACAGTGGTTTCCAGGCGAGATTTGAGTTTGGACAGGCTCATCCGGCTTACTGTTGGTAAACATTACAAAGTGAGAAGAATAGAGAGAGACATAAATATTCAGTAAATTGCTGAATCTACAGTTATCTAAATGCTTTATAAAAGCAGTGGGATATGATATATTGCAGCTCTGGGAAAGTACATGTACAAATGTTCTGCTATTTAATTTACATGCTTGAAACACACACACACAAAGATGGCATATGTGGTCACATGTGTTTGTTCTGTCTGAGCCGTGGTTAAGTTTCCAGTTCTCTTTTTCAATCATTGTAAAAGCTTTATGTCCTGAAGTGACAACATAAAATACAGTTTAAAACATTTTATAAAGTATCTCATATAGTCCCAGGTTCAGGAAGCTGTCGTCTGTAAAATTCGCAGTACACAAGCTAACTTTTTGGTTTTACTGCCCAAGAACAGCATTACAAATAAATCTTAAAGACTAATTCCTAATTTCATCCCATTTCAGTAGGCCAAGGAACAGGGTTTTGCCTTCGCATGGAAAAACAGCATCTCCAAGACGTGGTGACAACACTACAATTCACTAAATCCTCATCTTCTTTCTTTGTGGATGCTTCTGGCCGGGCATTATGCTAATATTTCACTTTGTGACAGATGTTTGCTGAAGAAATATCTGGACGATGTAATATCAAGGTGTTTTAGGCAGGTCTGTGTCACGGGTGGCTGCTCCTTCAAATGAAGGAGAATACCAGGAAATAGTCTTTAACCCAACAATGATAGCCACAAACACGATACAACCTCTTGATACTGACAAGATCGGACAAAGAACTGAACAAAACAGGGAGTTCTTATACCAGAACTAAACGAGGGAACTAACGAGTTAATTAACAGAACAGGTGAACGGAATCATTAATCAGACACACTGGGAAACTGGGTCAAATGGCAGGCACAGGGAAAACAGAAGATAACCCTGACAGTACGCTCCTCTCTGGAAAGGCGCGTCCTCGCACCATACAAGGTCCAACCGAGAAGGGAGGGAGGGCGGGGGATTTGGAGGAGAACGTGGAAGAGGAGAGGGACAAAAACGGTCAGGGGCAGGTGAAACATTCCATGGGGGAGTGGAGGGAAGGAGGACCCAGGGGGAGCCAGGAGCAGGAGAGGCCACAGCCAGCACGGTGGTCCAAGGTGGGGTCGCAGGAGGAAGGAGCCATGGTGGAGGCCTGGGAGCAGGGAGCAGGGATGCAATCTCCTGCAAAGGAGCCAGTTGTGGGGGAGACCCAGACGGAGCCGAGGACACATGGAGTTAGGGTGACACCACAGGTCTGGAAGGCCAAGGTGGAGCTTGGGAGCTCAGTCTTGAAATCGAGGCAGAGACCCAGAAAACTGCAGTGGAGTCGGAGTGACCGAGGACAATGGTGGCGCCGGAGCCCGGTGGAGCCAAAGGCAAGGAGGGTGGAGGCACAGCCAGAAGACAGGAATCCAGTGGTGGAACCAGGGTGACACCTGACCAGGGCTGAGCCGGGGGACACGGTGAAACTGGTGGGATGAAGGACCATGGTGGAGCTGAGGGAGCATTGAGCCAAGTCCGAGCCGATGGGTCGGAGGACCAGGGTGGAGTCCGGGGCTCTGTGGCTGGAGGCAGAGAAGGGGAATCCTCATGCTGAGACAGAGCTGGGTGCTGGAAGACCTAAGGGCATTGTAGCAATCCCGCGCACCTGGTCAGACATGTCCATGTGCTCAGACTCTGGGCCAAGGTGTGGCTCAGCTTGATGTACTGGCTCGTTGTCCACGGCAGGCTCTGGCTCCAGATCTCCAGTGAAGTTTTGCTGTAGCTCCATCAGGCGGGGTGAAGGCTGGCTGAAATTATAGCCTCCCTCTGGTTCGTTGATGGATCCTTCCTTACTCAATACAATCACAGCAGGGCTTGAACAGAGGTAATTGAAGAAGCGGGAATGTGAGGAATATCTGCACAATACCTGCACGAGTAAGAGATTTTGTTGGGAAGCTGTTGCGCTGGAGCAACCCCACCCGTCCAGTGGCACGACAAGATTTACAGCTGGTAATTTCTTTGGTTGTAGTAAATGGCCAGGCGTTCTTCAGTTCTCCAGGTTGTCCTATGCAATCCACAGTGCCTTCCTGACCATTGAACCATAGTGGTTTCATTTGCCTGTTTGGTGTAGACTTTACATGCAACTATCCCTAAATCTAACCCTACCCTAAATTAATAGTAAGTAAATATTGTCAATTAACATTACCAAATACATATTTGTGTAATTATAAAATAATGTGTGACCAGGTTGGGATATGTTGGGATAGTTAATGACACCTAATGTAACATCAGACTAAACAACTTATATTTGTCTACAAAACTAATTTTAAGCATTTCAGCATAGGCCTTAAGATCAAAAGATATGAGAGTATAAAGACTAATGTGTGTTCAAATGTTTGATGTAGAATGTACCTTCTTAATACAATTATTTAAAAAAAATGCTGTATTTACCAGGTTTTTGTACAGTCACTGCCAACAGGTAGGAGTTCTCCGTGGCTTTCTGTACATTCTTTTGATAGGCATCAGCTTGGCACTGGTATTGTCCTTCTTGTTGCTTGCTGGCTTGTGGGACTATGAGCAAAAAATGTGTGGCTGACGGCTGTGTCTGAATGGACAGCTGATAGTTTCTCCGATCTGCTCCCCAGGCGATTTCTCCAGTGTGGAGTATGGATAAAATATTCCTCTGTACAGTTGAATTGGGCGGCTGAAACATCCAGCGTACAGCCAGAGACACTTTAGGCGCTTTGACTATACATAGTAATTCTACTGGAGAATTTATAGGCACATTTGTTGTACGACTTTTCAAGGTCACCTTCATTAGAGATTCTGAAAAGAAATGTCTGCAGTGATTATTCATACTCTGGTATCAGTAACATGCGGTAGAAATATAAGTAATGACAAAGAATTTATGTCAGCATATCTAGACAGTTTCTCTGATCCTGAGAATAATGTGTGATTATATAGCAGTCTTACCAACAGATTTAACTAAAATGGCTCTTTGCTGAGACTGGGTGTTGGCTTTCGTCATCTCTCCATTGCTCTGTGTGGTCCATTCAGACACAATGCACTTGTATTCGCCTCTGTCAGATGTTGCAGATGCACCGATCTCCAGGGTAAAGTTTCCAGCTGGAGATTGGAGTGTTTGAACATTTCTGCTCTGATACTTTGTCCCAATATCTTTCATCACTCCCTCATGGGTCAGACTAATGACATCACTGAAGGAATCCCCAGAGTCTTTCTTGTGTTGCCATGACACTGATAAAGGACCTTTGGATCCCGACACCGAGCAGGAGACCTGTAGTGTATCTCCCTCAGTCACAGCATCCTCCATCACCATGACCAGCGTCAGATCACTCTCTGACCAGACGGGCAAATAAACAGGCAATGTTAGTGTCTTGTCATGCAATAACATATAATTGAGTTATTTATTTGTATCTGTGTATTTATATATTTGTTATAAATAATAATTATATTTATCATTACATGGTAGATATCCAGGATGTTCTTTACATAAAGAAAATGTACACAATTTGACCGTGGAAATGACCAGAACACCTAAGCAACTGAATTGCAACACAATAAAGTCCACTTGACTGTAGAGGAGAAACACTGTAGCATTATTTACCTTTGGCCATGATGTTCACAGTCTCTGGACTGGACAGTTGTTTTTGTATTTTTCTGAAGGTGCCATCATCATTTATGTCTTCCTGCCAGACTTCACACTGGTATTCGCCCTGGTCTTCAGCCCTAGCCGAACGGATGGTCAGCAAGTAGTCCGTGCGACTGGTTTTCACTGCTCTCATCTCCGCTGCATTCTCTCTCTCTTTATAACTGTCAAACACGGTGAGCATCCCAGAAGATCCAATCTGAGCCACGCTCTTCTGGTTCTTCAGCCAGGTCACAGAAAATAAATGACCAGGAAGACTCAGTGCCTTCACACTGCAGTGGATGTCCAGTGCATCTCCCACCTGTAGGGGCCCCAATGAGGCCTTCATGTAGACACTGAACGAACCTTCATCAGGGGCCACTTATGAAACAGGAAAAAGCATGAGATGTACAAGGTTCTCTTACACAGTTACACAATTTCATAACTAGGTGTAAAGTCTGGGTACTGAAGCAAAACCATTTGAGAAACTCTTAATACCAAAATATAAATCTTACCAATTTGTTTGACCTCCACGTTACATGCTGTGCTGGTTTTGTGGGCAATCTGTGTCCAGGAACGGTCTGGGTCTTGGATCCACTCACTGGCTTTGCAGTAGATGTTCCCCTGGTCAGACTGCTGAACTTGCGACATCTTCAGTCTGTAGGTTGTGTCCTCCACCTTATCCATGCTGATAAGACCTGCGTGGTAGCGATCCTCAAATCCAGCTCCTGGCTTTACAGTCAGATCTTTGTCCAGAGTGATGATTGGTCGGGGGTTCTCATCCGCTCCACTGTGGAGAAACCAGCTGACCGACAGATGGGTGTGCTGATAAGTCTCGCTGGAGACCTGGCACTCAAGCTGAAGAGGATCACCTTCAGACAAGCTCTGAGAGTAAGAGCCAGAGTACGATGCCTTCAGGGTGTCCTCAATCACTGTGGATTTTGTATTGAAAACATTAGTAACAACGAGTGGTCGACCAATATGTGTTTGTCAATGCCAATACCAATATCTAGAGAGTAACTGATGGCTGATATAATAGTGATTCAAATAAGTATATGTACAACGTTAGCTTATAGCTGATCATCTTCTGTTGGGATGAATGCAAATGTCAATGGATGCTAACAGATGGATCTCTCTAGATATAGATCTGCCTATGACAGGTCAATAATCTCAAATTGGCCAAATCATCTGATTAATCACCAAAACACTCAAGATAAAGAAATATCTTACCATTAAGTTTTGTTTCCGCTTCATAACTTCCAAAATATGTGGGATCAGTGGTTGGGGTTTGACAGAAGATATCACCCGCATCCCCTTCAAGCAAATTTTTGATCCTCAAGATAACTGAAGATCCTGACAACCTCTCAATCTCAATATCTTTTACACTTACTCTATTGGAGAATATTGCATAGGCAAAGTCCTGCTCTTTAGTACTGATGATATTTATATCCATGTTTGATGGCCTGACCTTAAATTCAAAATCCTGCAGAGATGGGCCTTTAAACCCACTAACATTACAGGATATGGAGATGGGATATCCTTTCACTCTATACAGAGGACCTTCCTGGATCTGGACCAGACGCTGACCGTAGCACAGATCTGTGTGGAGAGATGCATTAGACAGGCATACCTTAAATATTTCACCCAAAATTTGCATTTTGTCATCATTTACTCTCCCCAGTGTTGTTGCAAACATGTATGACTAACTTTCATTTTTTGGTTGTTTTTTTCATTCACACTGCTCTTTTCCATAGTCATCTTCATTCATATAGCTCTTTTAACAAAGTAGATTGTTCCAAAGCGGCTTTACAGTGATAATAAGAAATTAAAGTAACAGAGATTGTTTTGGTTTTATAGCAGCTCTAGAATAGAAAAAGTTATTTTCCAGCTAAAGTTAGTTTTGATTGATCATTCAGCAATGTGAATGGGGGCTTGCCAAATGAGGAAGACAAGCCAATGCACTCACTGGAAGGGACAGCACTTTCCATAGGGATCCCAATACATCAGTTCAGTCCGACGTAGCGTTGAACGTGACTGACTGACAGGGAACGTCTAGGTTACTAATGTAACCACTGTTCCCTGAAGGGGTAAACGGAGACATTACTCCTTTACCTCCGCTGGAACTCAGTCTGTGCTCCTCAGCGAGAAACTTAAAAGTGAACCATGCACTATATATCCTATAAATCAACTGAACCCATATGATAGATTTGTGTGACCCATAGGCGTAGCCACGGGTGTGCCGGTGCCATCCACAGTGGCAGCTGGCACACCTGAAAAAAGATGCAGAATTATTTTTCAAAGTCTTGATAAAAAATACTTGGCCTATTGTTGTTTACTTACAATTCATTTGTTCGTTTAATATGTAATTTAATTTTTAAATTATTATCGTTAAAAAAATATCTGCCGACATTCGGACTGCTAACCAATACGGTTGTGCTGTTGAGGCTCGAGTCTTATGAGGAGAAATGGAAACAAATGAGTGGGGCTCACACACAGAAACTGAATGAACATACAGGGGTAAAAATTCATGTGGAGTTTTTATAACATATGATATGATACAGTTAAGCAACATCACACGACCCTGAGTTATATTTTATATAGTATTATGGTTATGTGGCGAGCCGGAGTATAGTTTTACACATCAGCCCAGTCTATTCTGTAAAGTTAGTGATACACTGAATCTGTTTTTTATTTTTTTTGCACATTAATCTGGCAAAAAAACGTGGCACACCCAGTTTTTCTTATGCACACCCAGAGACTCTTTTCTGGCTACGCTAGTGGTGTGACAGCATTAGTTCTCTCTCATTTTGTCACACAGGAACACTGAATATGTAGAAGTGCAAAATAAGATTTAAGAGTGATTTTATTTTTGTAAATATCACTTAAATAGCACAAAGCTATTGTTTAGATTCAGAAGAGGTTGAATATATATATATATATCGCATAAAGCTGTGTAACTTTATGGTTTTCATTTGTCATTTTTAGACTTGTAAGTCGTCACCATCCACGTTCATTGTATTAAAAAAAGTACAGCTTGGATATTTGGAAATGTTTTCGTTCCACATTGCATTCCACATCTACTTATTATGTTGATTTTGTATTGCAATACACTTGTGCTGTTATCGAGGTGGGATACGGGTAAGGTTAGGACCGGTTTCGTATGAGTATGGGTAGGTTTAAGGGTGGGTTAAGGTCTAAGATAAGTGTAATTATTGATGTAAATATAGATATTAATTACAGCTGTAATTACATTTAGATATTTTTTTAAACATAAGTACCATGTAAAAACATGTATGCAAATTATAAATTCAGTCTATATATTTGAATATATAATGAGGTGATGTTCAGTCTTACCCCCCTGCAGGAGTCCTGTGAGACACAGCACCAGCGTCAGGTGCCACAGCCGGCACCCGAAGTCCAACATCCTTAATCTGATCGATCCTTTCGCTTTCTCTCTCATCTTCTCAGTTCAAGTTAATCCAGGTTTCAGCAAGAGAACCTAAACCTGATACATGTTCTCTGACGCAAGTGACTGTGACACATCAGATAAAAAGGAGGAAACGAATGTACTGAATATTGGTTTCCTGTTGTCTCGCACCACTCTTCACACTTGCTTCATTTCCCTCGCTGCATATGTGACCAGTGCATTATAACAGACCAGCAGTCTATATGGAGCAAGACTGATATAATACACTGACTGAAAATCTGCAGTTTTGTGCTATTTCTTTTTTCAAAGTGGTGCATAGAGAGGAGAGTCAAACTTGTCTGTGTAAATTACTTACTGTAAAATGACTTACCTTACCACTGTCATTTGCTTATTACTGCGATTGTTTCATGCGAGGTACAGGTTGCTGGTAGCCTGGGAAAACCCAGACAACTTCCGGCAGATTTAGATTTGCTCTGAAAGTTAGTCTGGCAAAGAGCTCATTCAAGCTCATTTCCAATCCGCCGAAATCGCGGCACCAATCAGAAACGTTGGGGCGGGCTTTACACGATGACGACAGCGCTGGGATTTTGAAGCAGATTTTGTAGCCTACATTACAAAGATGGATGCCGCCGTCGAACATCACTCGTTCCAATCAGCTATCGCGTCTGTTTTAAGCCATTTGAACGTTTCGTTTTTGTTAAAAACCGAGCAAAGAACAACACTCGGAGATGTGTCTCCGCCGCTCTGCATACGTCATCTCCTTCATCGCTCTGATTGGGTTTAGGTCTATCCGCGACGTCCGTTGGTGACGCCCCTCTGGAAATGATTTGTCTATGACGCTTTGCCAGACCATAACTCAGTTACAACTGAGAATGGTCTGGTTTTAACCAGGCTAGGTTGCTGGGAGAGAGGGACTGAAATTATCTGGCCATTGACAACCTGATTGCCCAATAACAGCAGGAAAGGAAATGCGCAAAAATCGGCGTACTTGTATAACCATGTATACAGGTAGCCTATTCTGATGCCTGTACGCGCATATAACCATCATATTTGTAAAGACCTTAAATTGAATTGGATTTGCATGTAAAATACGCTAGTGTCAGGATTATGTTTAGTTTTCTTTGTTTTTTTTATTCCCTGTCCCATGTTTCCTTAATTTCTTGTTGCTAGTTTGTCTCCATGGCTTCTGATTGAGTTACCCACCTGTTTCTTGTTCCGTTAATTATCCCTGTGTGTATTTAAACGCTCAGTTCCCTATCAGTCAGTCACGTTCGACGTTACGTCAGACTGAACTGACGTATTGGGATCTTGCCTGAGAGCCCAATCACCTTCGAGTGGTACAAAACAAGCCAATGCATTTGCTGGAAGTTGTGGCACTTTCCATAGGGATCCCAATACATCAGTTCAGTCCAACATAGCGTTGAACGTGACTGACTGATAGGGAACATCTAGGTTAATAATGTAACCACTGTTCCCTGAAGGGGTGAACGGAGACATTGGTCCTGTACCTCCGCTGGAACCCCGTCTCGGCTCCTCAGCGAGAAACTTAATGTGAGTGTTTGCACGCTGCAACTCTCAGGCGAGATCCCAATGTCAGTCCGACGTAACGTCTCCGTTCCCTCCTTCAGGGAATGGGGGTTACATTAGTAACCTAGACGTTCTTTCTGGTTATTGTTCAGTGACGTCTATAGTTTTTTATAGGTTTGCTCTGTTTCCTTGGATATCTCCTAAATGTTAAGAATTATAAACACTGTTATGTGTTTTTTGAAGTTATGAAGAAATTATGAAGACTGTTCATTATGCTACTCCTTTGTCGTGCAGACCACTCATGACAGAGCACTGAACCCAAAGAAAGAGATAAGAGAAAAAAACATGGACTTCCCAGCTGTTCATCTGCTCTGCTTGAATCAGGCAGAACACATGAAAGACTTTTTAGACCTGGCGTGCCTTACTCACTTCTGGCTCCCTCTGTGTGTTTTTCCAGACCGGTTTGAATGAGCGTACTAAGGCATGCCTGCCCGGAGACAACAGTGGGTGCTGGTCCAGTGTGGATCTTCCTTTACCGTGTTCAATAATGAAGTGAACACCGCCAGCCCCACTACGGACCCAGAGCCCAGCCAGACGCCAGCCATGCCCACCACAGAGCAAAAGCCTGGATCCACACTATACTGGGAGACCGAGCCCGCGAAGACAGCAGTGCCAGAGAGTACTGAGGCCATTTTCATCCTAGAGCCCGAGGCCCCACAGAGAGAAGGACCAGGTGCATGAGCCAGCAACAACGTCCCTCGAGGTGGACGTATTAGTGGAGTATGAAGGCATGGAGTGGAGCCTCGCCACACTTCTGCTGCTGAGTGTAAGCATTTCATTTAGGGCCCTTGCACACAATTCGCGTCCGAAATTTTCGCACGTTAAAAAATAAATACGACCTCACGTTATGTCAATCACGCTTGCACACTGCCTCCAAAACTTTCGTTCATCATAAAAAAAATTGAATCGGGCTCGATTTTCTGCGTTTTTCGCATCCGTAGCAAGCAGATTGAATGGTGTTTGAATGGTGTTTGGACAATTCAGAGCCACCGAATCACGAATACGAAAAAACGCATACGAAATTTTCGGACTCAGTGTGCAAGGGCCTTTAAAGTAGTTTTGAATATTTGAAAAACACACTAAAATTTAACATGGTTGAACATCAAATCATGGTTTAAATAATTTCCCAGTGGAGTTGAAATGACAGAGAACATTACTGGTGAGGTTTTGACTGTTTCAGATATTCACTTCGCCGTTCAGTCCTGCTTAAAGTGCTTGAGGAAGCATATTTGTGCCGCTGTGTGTAAGACACTGGTCAGTTTACAATTGGATAAAATAACCACAGACAAGCAGACGCCAGTGTCTCTTACTCTATTATTTTAGTGAATTGCAGCTTTGCCTAGTGCCTCGTGTCTATTTTGGCCGAAGTATAGGCAAATGTGTCTCAAACTCTTTTCACTAACACCTTTTTTGCTCTCTGTACCTGGGAACATTTACTGTGGATCTCTTAGATTGGTCTTTGATGTGCCAGGATATTAGAGTAATTGATGGATTGAAAAATATATGATAACCTTGTCTCAAAAACAGGTAAATCTTAACACTTTTCCTGCCATTGACGGAAATTTCTGGCTTTCCATGTTTTCACTGTTATACGGTAGGGGGCGCTATGACATCTTCTGAAAGAGTACTGAATCTCAAGATCAGAAGACATGTGAAGAAGAAGCTGAAACAAGATAGCATATATAAGCAGATGCATATGTAAAATATGAATGAATGTGACAAAGAGTCCAATCTAAGAGATCCACAGTAGAAGTGTTCCAAAAAAGGTGTTAGTGAAAAGAGTTTGAGACACATTTGCCTATACTTCGGGCAAAATAGACACCATGCACTAGGCAAAGCTGAAATTCACTAAAATAATATAGTAAGAGACACTGGCGTCTGCTTGTCTGTGGTTATTTTATCCAATTGTAAACTGACCAGTGTCTTACACACAGCGGCACAAATATGCTTCCTCAAGCACTTTAAGCAGGACTGAACGGCGAAGTGAATATCTGAAAGTTAAAACCTCACCAGTAATAATCTCTGTCATTCTGTCAACTCCACTGGGAAATTATTTAAACCAGATTTGATGTTCAACCATGTTCAATTTTACAGTGTTTTTCAAATATTCAAAATTACTCTAAATGATATGCTTATATTTTGATATATTAGAGAAATGTAGGAAATTATCAATCATATCTTTACTTAAGACACGTGTACTGTACTAAATCCTCACATTTCTGCCTGCGTCTCATGAACAGAAACCGCTGTGTTGAGCTATTATACAGAGGAAGAACATAGTGTGATCTCAGAGTGCTGAGCTTGACCACAATGTGAATGAGAATATAAATATAACAAGAAAAGGAAACGCTGATAAGAAAACCTGCGGCTGTGTAACTGCATGCTGTGCTCACCCCAGCCATTAAACTAACATTACTTTCCACAATAAGTCTATTGTTCTGGTGTCATTACACCTAGCATGGGTGTTGAAGCACTGAATGAAGCATTGAAGGAATCACTCTCTCCAGTGAGATATTGTTAGGACGCCCTCTTGTGGCTCAAACACTTCCAAACTGATAAAAAACAAAACAAACAAAAAAACATTCAGAATAAATCACTGAATCAAGTCTGTCAATCTGTGTGACAACGTCTTTCTTGGTCTCGGACACACACCATTTCCAGCCCTGATTATTCATTCACACAATAGCTAAAATATATTATATTCATAATTTTGTATGTTTTACATAACATAACATGACGCATCTTAAAAGTAATAGTAAATTCATTCTTACAACAATCAATAAAATTGATTCAACCCCCCTGATCTGTAAGTTTGTCTAGAGAACAAATTTTTTTGAAAACCCATCAACTAAACATAATAAACATTGTAGAAATTTGAATACATATTTTCAAAGGTATGTAAAACTGGAGACTGTCGGTGTTACCTGAGGTAAGCTTTGGTAGATTTGGTTGTATATTAGGATCATTGTTCTGCTGGAAAGTCCAATGATCATCAAGCTTCAGTTTACACAATAAAAGCATAATTTATCATAATTTTGGCCAAAAATGGCCTGATACTTCAAAGAATCCATCATGCTGGTCACATGGCCAAGATTTTCAATTTGGGCAAGGGGCAAGAATCGAGACAAACAATTAGCAGATATAGACATCAAACAATAATACAGTAAAATAATAAATATTTTGACAGAGGAACATAAAGTTCTATTTTGTTTTTTAAAGATATTTGTGCCAGACATACTGATGATCCATCAGACCAAAACGTTCCCAATGGCTTAATTATGTTTTATCACAATTTTATTACATCATATATTGACATTATCTCTTTCAGTATCCCGCTTAACTGATATGTATTTTATTAATAAATTAATAAATAAATACATTTGGACCTTCATTAAAGCTTACATCTGTAAATTGTTACTCTTTTAAATCCTCGAGTATTTTAAACAGCGCCATCTGCTGGCTGGTAAAATGCCTTTTTTTTGGCACCTCATTTCTTAAATAAGTAGATAAGCCTAAGTAAAAATGGTCACCAAACATCAAACCTCCAAAAAGTTGTCAAAAGTTGAAAACCGTAACTGACAAGTTAGACATACAGCATAAACTTTAGAAGTATACCACTACTCACAATTCAACCAATCAGAAGTGTGCAAATTTAAGTAGATACAACACACAAATCAAAACTGCTGTGGAGTCATTCAAGTCAAGGTCGTATTTATGAGCTGAATGCACATGAACGCTGCCACAAAATCATAATTACGAGTGGGAAACTGGGAAATGTCTTTAAGCCCAGAGTTTCTGAGTTGAGTTGAGTGTAGAAATACTGCAGACACAACAGAAGCAGAGTCTGTATTGATGGTAAATTTGTTGATGTAGTGATTACGACTTTCCAACAATACAGGGCTTTATTGGAAATGGCGCTCTGTGCCTGACAGGCCTACATGCGTTGGAGTCTCAGTGTCATGTAAAAACATTCAGCGTTTACGAAAACAAATAACTTAAAGAGAATTTTCCTGGATTTTTAGGAATTGAATCTGAAAACACAACCAAATGTGATTGATGTGCTAATGCTAAGGAAATGCTGTGTTTGCTGGGAAAGGTACGCATTTGCTCTCAGTGTATTTGTCTTCAAACATACACTTTAAGCATGAACACATTGACACGTGAAAATCAAAAGTATACAAAAGTTCTTCAATGTCAAATTCTAACGCTATTACTGTCACCTCAAGCAAAGACACTACGACTGAGTCTGACACTCGCTAAACACAAAGCTAATGTGATTTTACAGCACGGTGCTCTTCAGGGTGATGTAATCCTCGCCCGTATCATACTCTACACGAGCTTGTGCAGATATAGTTAGTACTGAGAAACTGGTGCTTTCTGGTGTTGGTCAACCATTACTTCTATAGTGATGTAGTGTAGTGCACTTCACTTTGTCATGAGACATTAATCATGTCAAGGCACGTACAAGCCCTCCACTGATTGTTACTGTAACTGCTATGATTGGTGGGTATTTTTTTCCCTTAATTGTTTCAATTAGATTCAGTGGGAACAAGAAGACAATCCTGACTGAGGGAAGAGCAGATCTGATGTCAGTTTGTTTATACTGTTGCCATGGCAAGCACACTATCAACAAATAACAGCACGCCCCTACTTACCCTCTCTCAAAAAACCTTAATGTTTGCCAGAGCTGTTCTTTACTACTCTAAACATCAGTACTTTAGTAGAGTATGTACTGTAGGGTCTGGGCTGAAATCAAAAAGTGCATAAAAGATGTACAGCACAAGAATGAGCCTTCTCAGATAGTCCAGTGTGTGATAAAAAGACATCAAAGTTCATAAACCAATTGGATAGCCAATGAATAAACCATAAACCAATGAAGGATAGCGGTGACTTGCACATCAGGAACATGAAAGCACGTGGCTCAGGGTCGAAGGTCAAGGTAAGGCTGTTTACGTTAAACAGGTTCAGACACTCTGGAAATAAACTCTGCCTGACGTCACACAATGACGTGTGACTGAAAACCTTCATTAGCATTCAAGAGAAGAGACGGGGATTTCCCATGTTGAGACTTGTTGAGGGAGTTACATAAGTAACACTGAAGTATTTGTTGAACTGACAATGACAAATACATGATTACATAAATTAACTTCAAAACGTGGAACTTCAAAATGGTACGTCATGTAATAATGGGTGAAAGCCTCTTTCACAATGTAACTCTTCAGAAGATGAAACTCATAACATGAGTGATTATTAGATACACTCCCTGAGAGTAGATGAAGGAAAGAGGACAATGACCAGAAGAAGAGTAGATGAAGGAAAGAGGACAATGACCAGAGGAAGAGTAGATGAAGGAAAGAGGACAATGACCAGAAGAAGAGTAGATGAAGGAAAGAGGACAATGACCAGAAGAAGAGTAGATGAAGGAAAGAGGACAATGACCAGAAGAAGAGTAGATGAAGGAAAGAGGACAATGACCAGAAGAAGACTAGATGAAGGAAAGAGGACAATGACCAGAAGAAGAGTAGATGAAGGAAAGAGGACAGTGACCAGAAGAAGAGTAGATGAGGGGAAGAGGACAATGACCAGAAGAAGAGTAGATGAGGTGAAGAGGACAATGACCAGAAGAAGAGTAGATGAAGGAAAGAAGACAATGACCAGAAGAAGAGTAGATGAAGGAAAGAGGACAATGACCAGAAGAAGAGTAGATGAAGGAAAGAGGACAATGACCAGAAGAAGAGTAGATGAAGGAAAGAAGACAATGACCAGAAGAAGAGTAGATGAAGGAAAGAGGACAATGACCAGAAGAAGAGTAGATGAAGGAAAGAGGACAAATGACCAAAAGAAGAGTAGATGAAGGAAAGAGGACAATGACCAGAAGAAGAGTAGATGAGGTGAAGAGGACAATGACCAGAAGAAGAGTAGATGAAGGAAAGACGACAATGACCAGAAGAAGAGTAGATGAAGGAAAGAGGACAATGACCAGAAGAAGAGTAGATGAAGGAAAGAGGACAATGACCAGAAGAAGAGTAGATGAAGGAAAGAAGACAATGACCAGAAGAAGAGTAGATGAAGGAAAGAGGACAAATGACCAGAAGAAGAGTAGATGAAGGAAAGAAGACAATGACCAGAAGAAGAGTAGATGAAGGAAAGAGGACAATGACCAGAAGAAGAGTAGATGAAGGAAAGAAGACAATGACCAGAAGAAGAGTAGATGAAGGAAAGAGGACAATGACCAGAAGAAGAGTAGATGAAGGAAAGAAGACAATGACCAGAAGAAGAGTAGATGAAGGAAAGAGGACAATGACCAGAAGAAGAGTAGATGAAGGAAAGAGGACAATGACCAGAAGAAGAGTAGATGAAGGAAAGAGGACAATGACCAGAAGAAGAGTAGATGAAGGAAAGAAGACAATGACCAGAAGAAGAGTAGATGAAGGAAAGAGGACAATGACCAGAAGAAGAGTAGATGAAGGAAAGAGGACAATGACCAGAAGAAGAGTAGATGAAGGAAAGAGGACAATGACCAGAAGAAGAGTAGATGAAGGAAAGAGGACAGTGACCAGAAGAAGAGTAGATGAGGGGAAGAGGACAATGACCAGAAGAAGAGTAGATGAGGTGAAGAGGACAATGACCAGAAGAAGAGTAGATGAAGGAAAGAAGACAATGACCAGAAGAAGAGTAGATGAAGGAAAGAAGACAATGACCAGAAGAAGAGTAGATGAAGGAAAGAGGACAATGACCAGAAGAAGAGTAGATGAAGGAAAGAGGACAATGACCAGAAGAAGAGTAGATGAAGGAAAGAAGACAATGACCAGAAGAAGAGTAGATGAAGGAAAGAGGACAATGACCAGAAGAAGAGTAGATGAAGGAAAGAAGACAATGACCAGAAGCAGAGTAGATGAAGGAAAGAAGACAATGACCAGAAGAAGAGTAGATGAAGGAAAGAAGACAATGACCAGAAGAAGAGTAGATGAAGGAAAGAGGACAATGACCAGAAGAAGAGTAGATGAAGGAAAGAAGACAATGACCAGAAGCAGAGTAGATGAAGGAAAGAAGACAATGACCAGAAGAAGAGTAGATGAAGGAAAGAGGACAATGACCAGAAGAAGAGTAGATGAAGGAAAGAGGACAATGACCAGAAGAAGAGTAGATGAAGGAAAGAAGACAATGACCAGAAGAAGAGTAGATGAAGGAAAGAGGACAATGACCAGAAGAAGAGTAGATGAAGGAAAGAGGACAATGACCAGAAGAAGAGTAGATGAAGGAAAGAGGACAATGACCAGAAGAAGAGTAGATGAAGGAAAGAAGACAATGACCAGAAGAAGAGTAGATGAAGGAAAGAGGACAATGACCAGAAGACGAGTAGATGAAGGAAAGAGGACAATGACCAGAAGAAGAGTAGATGAAGGAAAGAGGACAATGACCAGAAGAAGAGTAGATGAAGGAAAGCAGACAATGACCAGAAGAAGAGTAGATGAAGGAAAGAGGACAATGACCAGAAGAAGAGTAGATGAAGGAAAGAGGACAATGACCAGAAGAAGAGTAGATGAAGGAAAGAGGACAGTGACCAGAAGAAGAGTAGATGAGGGGAAGAGGACAATGACCAGAAGAAGAGTAGATGAAGGAAAGAGGACAATGACCAGAAGAAGAGTAGATGAAGGAAAGAGGACAATGACCAGAAGAAGAGTAGATGAAGGAAAGAGGACAATGACCAGAAGAAGAGTAGATGAAGGAAAGAAGACAATGACCAGAAGAAGAGTAGATGAAGGAAAGAGGACAATGACCAGAAGAAGAGTAGATGAAGGAAAGAAGACAATGACCAGAAGAAGAGTAGATGAAGGAAAGAGGACAATGACCAGAAGAAGAGTAGATGAAGGAAAGAGGACAATGACCAGAAGAAGAGTAGATGAAGGAAAGAGGACAATGACCAGAAGAAGAGTAGATGAAGGAAAGAGGACAATGACCAGAAGAAGAGTAGATGAAGGAAAGAGGACAATGACCAGAAGAAGAGTAGATGAGGTGAAGAGGACAATGACCAGAAGAAGAGTAGATGAAGGAAAGAGGACAATGACCAGAAGAAGAGTAGATGAAGGAAAGAGGACAATGACCAGAAGAAGAGTAGATGAGGTGAAGAGGACAATGACCAGAAGAAGAGTAGATGAAGGAAAGAGGACAATGACCAGAAGAAGAGTAGATGAAGGAAAGTACAACTGAAATGAAATGAGAAAGTGCTAGTCGTCAGGAAAGGAAAGAAATGTGACTGCGTTTTATGCATATAAAACAAATCTTCATTAATATTTAAAAAGGAGACTGAGGCATTTCCCAGGAGCTTCTCCTCAGATATGCGATAAACAGAGCTCAAGTCAACACAGTGTTATAGTTTTGTTTTATTAAGAAATACATTTTTGTCGGTTTGCCATTGAGAGCTGGAGTGAGTCACTGAACAACAAATAAAATACTTATTTCCTCTTAGCAAAAAAAAAAAGAAGATGGTTAAAGCGCATAAAATTTCACACAATTTAAAATAAAACAACAAAAAAATAACATTTTAATATCCATACCGGACTACGGTATATAAAAGTAAACCATCTTGGGGACGTTGGTCTATGAATGAGGCTCTGAAGAGCTGGAAACTCTCCACACACACTTCCCTTCTCAGAAAACACTCCGCTGAGAGAAAACATGCTGGAGAAAGACAGGAGGATCCAACATCAGAGTGTCAGTGCGGGTCAGCTGCGCGAGAATCGGCATAATGAGTGGATTCTGACAAGAGGGGACAAATGCAAGGAAACTGAGATGGATACTGATAATTCTCATTGTTGTGGGCAGGAAAGTGAGAGTGAGGAAAGAGTTAATGCCAACAGTGTGTTGGTATCAGTTATCAGAGCCTTTGAAATGCCAGACAAGCGTTCTTTAGGGAAGACGAGCAGGGATTGGCGGTCAGTTGGGTCCGTTCCCTCGAGTGCTCACTCCTGGATCCCAGACGGATGCAGCCGTCCATCAGCCATCCCGTGTATCAACGCTGCGCTGCGCCGCCGAGAGGAAAGGTCAGTCGTGTTAGGTTCAGAACTCTGACAGACGGGCAGGGTCACAGTGGACGTGACACACCAATCCTCTGGGACTGCAGCGGTTAAAAAGGTCAGTCTCTGCCACAGTCATAACTGAGAGATTCCTGGCTCTTTCCTAAGAGTCCTTCCTATTAATTGCTCAAATCAACTGTACAAACTCTAACATTGCTGGTTTGGTCATAGTGCAGTCACACGTTTGTACCGAACGACAGATTTCATTCCTGATGCTCTCATCCTATCAGCAATCAGAATGTGTTATAAGTTACAAGGGAGGGAAAAAAAAACCTTGGATGGGGCCGTCAGTGCTTTATTCCTGAGAATAATAAGTGTATTGCTCCCAAATTGGAACATGGAGCCGTGGCTCAATCCTCGGAGTGCATTTTATCAGGTTCTCCGTCTCGTGTTAAGCAATGTGCATATCCACATCCAGTCCCAGAGGTGGTTGAAGTGTTTTTGGGCAGGGTCGGGGACGGAGGGCTGGTTTAGTCCATCTCCAGGTCCATGAGCTTGTTCCGGGGGCGAGGAGTGTGCATGGGGTTCCTGGAGAAACAGCAGTGTGCGACGAGTAGACCCAGCAGCACTGAGAGCAGCCCAGCGATCACAGCAGCAAACATACCGTATCCCACCGGCATCTTCAGAGACTCCCACACTGCAGGACAACACACACAATCAGCACCGTCAATCACCAATGCTCATGATGACAAACACGTATGGGAAAATATGGTATTCAAGATTCTTCATCATTAAATGCACATATTCTGAGCCTTCAAAAGTGGGCATTGCTTTCGACAGCATATGAGGATGCGAGTTCAGCTATGGACGCAATGTCTGGGAGGAGCGACTTGGGATGTAGATTTATGAAGAGATGTCGTAGTCTTAAGGCCAATTCACATCGCAAAGACATACGCCAACAGACATGTCCGATCAGTATTACCCCTGGTGGAGTTTGTTGGCGTTGGTTGAGGTTTGTTTTCACTCGACTGAACAAGTTCAATCAGCGTTACCTGGAATGTCTGAGCAGTGAGATATGATTTTCGAAAAAACTCTAATGTAATTTTTTTTTTTTAATTGTCATCAGATCACATAAATCAGTGGATAATGATTAGAAATTATGATTCTGTCTAATAAATATTAAGTTAGCTTTTCTAATTATATCAATATATACCGTATATACCCGAATATAAGACGAGGTTTTTGTCCTAAAAATAGGCTGAAAAATGGGGGGGGGTCGTCTTATATTCAGGGTCGTCTTATATTCGGGTATATACGGTATATATATATATATATATATATGCACACTTTTGGACTATAAGCCCTAACGGACACTGTTCAGTGCAGTTGTGTGAACATAAATCACAGCAGACGTGACTGAATATGAATGTGTTTGAAAATATCATACGTTATGAATTGATTATTTTGCACTCCTGACAAATTAAAAAAAATACTATCACTGCAACCGAATTTTAGCATAAACAATGAACAAATATCGAAGCTGGAGTATTTAATCTTTCTAATGAATCTTTCCGGATCAATTGCAGTTCTCTGCATAAATTCAAGTCTTTCGTGTCGCAGCAACCACGGCTTCACCCTCAACCTCTTTCGTTTTACAGCCCTGGTTTTAGGCGAAAAATGACACGTAAAGACATTCTGACTTGACATTTGTTGTGTCTGTTGGGGCAGTGTGAATTGGCCTTTACACTTGGCACAACTTTGGTGGTTCTAAAAACAAATCATGGCAGACTCCCAGAAGTCCTCAGAAATCCTCATTCCAGATGCTCCTCCCAAGCTTGCTTTAATAGTGGACACCGTGGAGACCTTCATCTAGTGTTTGATAGCTGACTGTTAACTATTGCCCCATTTACACGAAGGGAAGACACAGATATTTCGCTGTGGTTCGGCCTCTCATTTACACGAAAACCCTGTTTGTATCACAGAAAATGATTATTTCTAAAAACTCCGGCCAAAGTGGAGATTTCTGATAACGCCAGTTATGTGTGGCCGTGTCGACTGGGAGAATAGGGGGTTTAGGTTCTCAAACGTCACATTATGCGCCAGAAAACGTCATGTGAGCGCCCAGTTTGGCAGAGTTATGATGGCGCTCGATGGCATATTTATGAGGGTTGATGTAAATTACAGCTTTTTTGAAAACGATGTTGTGTGCACAATGTTATTATAGAAAACGGAGGGGGGGAAATATTCGTTTCTCTAAATACCCGGCTATGTGTAAATGTGGCCTATAACATGCGTGTTCAATCCTGCTCCTGCAGAGTTCAGCTCCAACACACCTGACTGGAAGTTTCTAGTCATCTGAAGACCAGGTTCAGGTGTGTTGATCAGGGCTGGCGTTAAACTCTTCTGGAAGGAGCAGGATTGGACACTCCTGGGCTGAATCCAAAATCGCTCCCTAAACCCTCAATCACTATTCCTTACGTTAGTCCACTAATACAGTTCACTTGAAGGAGTGAATAAAAACGAGTGAGCGAATTCGGACAGGCGTTGAACGTACATCGGCTATACACTCGATATTGCGGTGCATTGTGGGATAGAATTAGTGCACTCAGTAACGTCCACTATGGTTTCCGACACCACTACAAATGGCTGTCCCTTCAAATAATGCCCTATTTGAGGGTATAGGGGGCGATTTCGGATTCAGCCCTGGTCTATACAGTACATGGTGGAGCAGAGCTGGGCAACTCTGGCCCTCCAGATCCACTTTTAGCTCCATCTCGGGTCAAACTCAGCTGCCTGTAGCTCTCTGGTGATCCTGGAGACCTTGATTAGCTTGTTCAGGTGAGCTTGATCAGGGTTGGAGCTGAACTCTGCAGGACAGTGGATCTCTAGAGCCAGAGCTGCCTCATTATCGAGGTCTTCTGTAAGACCCAAACTAATAAAGCTTTCTGAGACTACTCTGAAGAGAGTGGAGTCCAGAAAGTCTTTACTTATTGGCTCACTTCACACTCATCCCAATGTATCTTACAGAGATCAGGACTGATAGCTGGTGTTTCTGATGTTACAAACGACCTTGTAACCAATCAGATCAACGTGTGATCGTCAACCAGTGGATCTCTGAGCTGAGTGAGTGAGTGGAGGCGGGGCTCATTTGCATATTCATAGAAGCGCGCATACTAAATGAGGCAAGGGTGTCGAGTTACATTCAAGGTATTTTAAGGCATCACGAAATTCAAGGAAAAAACATTTAAATATGTCACTTTGGTGATCAAAGATGGGTTTTAAGGGATACAGTTATTAACTACAGGTGGACTTTATTATTCTCAACACACTGCCACTTTTTCCTAAATATCTTGTATCGAAAGCTCTGGCACTGACAAGTACTTTGTCCTCGGGGGGAATCGCTGTGGTTCGTTTTAATTTGACTGTGCCTCAAACACACACGGCTCTATTACAGCGCTCTCCATCTTGAATGTCAAAACATACATGACACATGCTGAGGGGGAGGGCATGGATACGGTACGATGAACGTGGCCCATTACAGCAGTGGAGGTTTACTGCCGTTTCTGAACACCTCTTTAGAGGAAGTGTTTGTGGCAGAGAGAAAACGAGGATGGAAAATTACAATTTTTACACTTTTTTTGAGTAAGCTAACCTCTAGCATTTCATGACCCCTTTAACAATCCCATCCCTAGACCAGATTCCCTTTAGGATCTTACATTGCATCTGTACGGAGAGGAATGTAGACGCCGAGGTGATGTCGTTCTCGCGGCCCCAGGCTCCAGTAGCGGGGGACAGGAGCCAGGGAGTGGCGCTACAGTGGTATTCTCCCGCATCCCTGTCCTGAGTCCTGTGCAGGCTGAGGACAAACGTGTGGCGGTCGGTGCGCTCCAGGCTGCTGTGGTTGGAGCTCCTCTTCACCACCCCCCAGCGGTCCATGCTGATGAGCGGCACTCCTCCGTTATCCACGGCCCAGCTGGAGCTCTGGAACCAGCGCACGTCAAACGCCTCGTCACCTGTGGACACGGCGGGGAACTGTTCAAGTCAACATGGGAATCAATGACATTTAAACAACGCTCTGCAAATTTTGTCATTGAATAAAACGTTTTACTCAGAAATATGTGTGATTATGGAAGTCAAATGGGCTCTGGGCTCTTTATTCATGAGAGGTACACTAAAAGTCAAAAGTTTAGAATAATTAACAAGAAAAAATAACATGACTTTAAAAAAAAAATTTATAAAATTTTTCAGTAATATATGAAAATAGAAAACCGATATTTTAAATTGTAATGATATTTCACAATATTTTAAAATGTTATTTATTCACGTGAATGCAAAATAATTACTCCAGTCTTCAGTTTCACATGATCCTTCAGAAATCATTCTGATATGATGCTCAAGAAACATGTTAATCAAATATGATGATTAACAATGTTGAAATTTGAAAACAGTTGTGCTGCTAAACATTGAACAATTATTTATTTTTATCCAGCAAGGATGCATTAAGTTGATCAGATGTGACAGTAAAGAATGTTACAAAAGATTTCCATTACAAATAAATGCTGTTCTTTTGAACTTTCTATTCATCAAAGAATCCTGAAAAATAAAATGCATCACAGTTTCCACAAAAATATGGATAAGATGTTTTCAACACTGATAATAATCATAAATGTTTCTTGATCATAAGATCATCATATTAGAGTGATTTCTAAAGGATCATGTGACTCTGAAGACTGGAGTAATGATGCTGAACATTCAGCTTTGATTACAGGAATAAATTAGTTTAACATATATTCACATAGAAAGAAAGCTATTTTAAATTGTAATAATTCACTGTTTTTACTGTATTTTGATCAAATAAATGGAGCCTTTGTGAGCAGAAGAGACTTCTCTCATTTGTGAAAATCATAATTGCTCGTAACTTGTGACAGGTGGTGTATCTCATGTGGATTCGACACTCTTGTTCACAGGCGCTGTGTTTCAGCACTTTATTCATGTACGTTTACCACAACCACAAGTGTATCCATGACGTGTATGGAAAGGAAACCAAGCTAAAGAGTGTGTCTGAAGTGGTTGAATAGCACTCCAGCTCCAGTGAGGCGGCAGAGACTGCTGTGAGGAGACAGACAGGCCTGGACACGCCGGCCCCTCTGCTATGTGAGGAATCTCAATGAAGGCCGTTGGGTAATCACAAACTGACAACCACCATCACCACAGCCTTCTGATACGCCACTCGCAACCCAGCTGATAACTACAAGAACCCCCTGTGAACTGCACAACTTATGACTCTTAAACTGTCATATGGATCTTCACATTTATTTCTGAGTTCGGGACAATTTCAGAATTTTTTAGCTATATATTTTGCTTGATATTGATTTTGTTTCACACTGGCTTAAAGGTGACATATGATGCCGCTTTTCACAAGATGTATTATAAATCTCTGGTGTCCCCAGAATGTGTCTGTGAAATTTCAGCTCAAAATCCCCCCAGATCATGTATTATAGCTCGTCAAATTCGCCACTTTTTGGGTGTGAGCAAAAACACGCCGTTTTTGTGTGAGTCCCTTTAAATGCAAATGAGCTGTTGCTCCGCCTCCGTTCAGAAGAGGGCGGGGCCTTTACACGAGCTTCAGATCTCCAGCAATAACAAACACACCAGTCTCACTGATCCAGGATCAGGAATAACCATTGCTCTAGAACTGGTCTCTGGTGGCGCCAGCGAAGCCAAATGTCGGCTGGTGTGTGTAAACGTGCAGATTAATGACGGTAATATTATAATAAGATCCTCTTCATACGTCAGAAGGGAAGTGAACTCTGATCGGCTTATTTTCTGACATGTTTGCAGAGAAAGGCTCACCAAAACTAAGTTACTGGGTTTCACTTCTCATGTTCTCTGGGCTGGTAGAAGCACCGGACCCGATTACAGCACTTAAGTCAGATTTTCATGATATGTCCCCTTTAAAAGTGTTTTTAGAGGAACCATTAAACACTGTAATGTGATTTCACACTAGCTGTAGAGGAATAGTTCCCCCAAACCGAGGTGAACACGTCGTTCCCGACTTCTATTCTCTTATGATGGGGTTTTTTGGGGGGGTGAAACACAAAAAGTAATTATCACACAGATCTGGAGGGATAGTTCACACAAAATGTTATTATTTCGGCCCTGTTTACAGCTGGTGTTGAGATGTGTTTTGGTGGATCAGAACACACGTGGACGACAGCTGTAAACGGGTCTGAAACACTTCTCGACAGCAGAAACTAAAGCTGACGCTCTCCGTATGTTTTTCTTGCATATGTAAATTGCATGAACTTATTTAATGTTTCAAACAGTCCATTAATGAAAGACAACGACTGTTATACATATATAAAATGAACATACAATACACATATTAGTGTTCCATTTAAAAGAAACAACTTAGTGACAGATCTTCATTCATCCCATTCGGGATACATGTGTTTAAGTTAAAAACATACCTCGCCTGTCGTTGCAGGAGGCGGTTCTCACGGTCGCCCCCTCTCGGAGACCGGTTGACAAGCTCTGAGCCCACGAATCTGAGCATATTGACAGCATGTCCCGCAGAATTAAAATGCCTTGCGACTGATGATTTGTCATCATCTTTCTGATAGCGCATTTATGCTCAAAAATTCTGGTTTTGAGTTGTCGCTTAGTTTTGCCCACATAAAGCAGCCCACAAGGGGACGTCAGTAAATACACAATAAAAGTGGATAAACATGTGATTCTGCCCTTTACTTTGTATATCCTGCCAGCCTGTTTTTGGATGTGTAAATAAATTATCTCTGAGCATAAAATTACAATCTGCACAGTTCAGACACTGTGGAATTGTCTTTCATTAATGGACTGTTTGAAACATTAGTGACATTATTGGACTGGATATCACTTTAACATTATTGATCTTATTTAATCCATTAGATCGAAAGATCTGAAAAAAAAAACACACATCTACCCGGCCATAGACCCTCTTCCTTGAAGAAATCAGGACAGAAGTGTTTGAAAGTGGACAGAAAAGAGGGATTAAAACACCAGGTGTGAACGGGAATGTGTCTCTCTCGTCTACTTCTGATCCGATCCGAAAACTCATCTTAACTCAACTTGGCAACTATTTCAACTTACTAAAACCGTTTAGAAATCATTTGAATGGTTCAATAACCTGTTCTGGAGAGAATGGTGGCTTCCCCCGAGCCGAGCGTTCCCAGGCGGAAAACCAACCTTGCAACATGAGGACTAACGTCCCGGTGAGTCGGAAATATAAGTCTCGTGAGAAGCGAGAACGAGCGAGAAACACGAACTGCTTTATGGCAATTCGACATAATTCTATAATACTGTGTATGATGTATTACCCACTCGGTCACGATAGAGTTGGCCGGCTCCGATAATAACAAAAGCACATGAGCAGCGGTGGACAGCAGGAGAAGTGAGTTACTTTACGCCAGTGTTGTGTAATATACGCCCACAGCTGTAGGGGGCGCTGATGAGAACACATGCCACCGCAAAAGTGGAAATCAGCGAAGAAATGACTAGAGTTGCCAAGTTCCCCTTTAATTCCCGGAGTAAACAGGGTTTTACTGCAACAAAACTACATCTTTATTTCTTCATCTAAATGTCTTTCTTAAAGGTGCATTGTGTAATATTTAGGAGGATCTGTTACAGAAATGCAATATCATATACATAACTATGTGTTCAGTGGTGTATAAAGACCTCACTTAATGAACTGTTGTGTTTTTATTAGCTTAGAACGAGCCTTTTCTCTCTACACACACCGAGGGTCGCCTTACATCGACATGTTTCTACAGTGGCCCTAAAGGGACAAACGCGTTTCGTCACTAATGTTGTTCTTCCTGCAAAGAAGCTGCGAAAGTCAGTGAATAATATTCGCAATAACATTGTTTTACTGAATAATTAAGTAAACCCAATTCCCTAATTTATCTTTGTAAAGAAACCTCAACTGGCTACTCTCTGCTGTCTCAGACGACGACATCACTTCCTGTCGGCCACCGTAACTTCTGTTGGGTGCAATTCGCAACATCACCACTAGATGCTGCCAGAAATTACACACTGCAGCTTTAAGTCCATGAAACGGAAGTCAATGCAGATCAATGAGGGCGAGTTAATGATTGCACTCCATTTAATTTGCTTCATGTTTCTCAAACACAACGTACTGTGTGGCTTCAGAAGCCTTGGAATAAAGTGCATGAGTCATGTGGACTGTATCTACAGGAAATAAGAGCGGATTGAGTGACATACGGATGAGTAAATGACTGAAGATTCATCCTTCGGTGAACTGCTCTTTAGAAAGACACTGTACGGTCTGCTGCTGCTCGACTCCCTGGGGATTACACTTACAGAAACACAATGGGAACAGAAACCTTTTCCTTCAGGGCGACAATCTTTTCAGAATCCGAACAATCAAAGCAGCACAAAAACATCTCTCGTTTCTCTAGACTGTACACTGAAGAGAGAAGTGTGAACATTGTGCTGACATGTATCCATGACTTCAGCAAGTGTGTGCCTGTCTGTGGCTTCAGACGGAGGAGGGAGGAACGCTTCGCCTCTTATGCCCAGTATTACCCAACATTCAACCTCAAGAGTGCAACATTTCTGACTGATACGGTCTGTATGTTCCTGAACATGTTCACTAAACAAGTACACATGTGACCACTGACGGCCAATAGGAAACTGCAGTGCTTGAGAGGCAGCAAAATAACAGTTTTAGGGTTTACAGTGTGTCTTAACCATGTGGGCCATGACAATATACCACCAACAAGCAATTAGTCTGTCCACATCAACTGAAGCAAATCAATCAATCACCAAACGGCCAATCAGAAGAGTTTCCTGAACGTCCCTCTCTTTTCACGCTTCCTCGCACCCACACCTAATGTACTAGGTGTGGGTGTATTAGGTTTCGTATTAGGTGTGTTATGCCTATTTTCGTGTTTTCTACTATTTCAAACAGAACTAATACTAGTTTTTGGAAGTTGATATCACAATTAATAAGCTAAAACAATTCACAAACAAGAGGTTGTATTATAGAACTTTAAAGTCACCATGAAATCAAAATAGTTTACGTATTTTAATTGTTTTGTGCAATATTGTTATAAATTATTTATACGTGCACACATCATTATTGTTTTAAACAAGCTCTTGCAGCATCTCTTCTCTTCTCTGATGATGTGGGCGGGGCAACCTGTCACTCACATGAGATCAGCCAATAGCAAACCACAACCATCCAAACAACCAATCAATTCCCCACAGACACAATCAAGCCCCGCCCACATTTGTTCTTGTTCCAGAAGCCGTTTCACTCGGATATATGTCACAATTAGGTGTTATATTGACTAGTATAAAATAGTTACAGAAATACACACACACACAGTTACACACATACATCACGTGATGCAGTCTAGTAGGTTAGACTAGTGCGCTTGTGCATTTAGAGCGCACGCTTTCACTGTGTGATTTAGTCTAGTAAAATGCATTTATAATGTCTTCAATATTCAAGATAAGGGGCTAAAATAGCTCTGTGTGTCTTTTATATTTGTCATTTAATATAGTTAATCAATATCACACAAAGAGTGCTGCTTTTTCTCCAAATCAGCATTATTGCAAATGTGATATTGATTTTATACATTTCAATAAATAAGTATTTAATAGTGACTTACATTTTAGACGCAATATTGCCTGTTTTTGCTCCATTTCACCAACGAAAATAGTTCAATCTCTGAGCGACACACAGATGTGTTTTGTTACTGAATGAACGAATCGGTTAAATGAATGATTCAATGACTCACTCATTAAGACCTGAATGAATCAGGAGTTTGAATAAATCGATGATTCAAGATGAACATTCAATTGAAACTCAATGACTCAATTATTAAAAGTGATTTGCTGCCACTTACTAGCAGTTTTAATTTCACATTTAATTTCGAATTTGTAATTGCAGGTTAAATGCATTGATGTCCCTCTGAGCTGCATTCAACAGTCTGTGTAAAAGATGTTTTTTTTTAATATCGATTTCAATGAATTGATACAAAATTTAATTTACTGATTAAATGTAAGAATTTTGACTAAAAATATGATGCATGCATTTAATTCGTTTCAATGGCTTTAAAAAAGATAAAAATGCCCATAAAAGGTAAAAATCAATTGAAACTTCACAACTGAACAGATCACTGCACAGAACATACACTATATGAGTCTCTGTCCGAAACCTGCCAAGGTACAACACAATAAACACACTCAGCAAAATATCGTCATCGAGAAAATATTGAGATGATATGTTTTGTCAATATCGTACACATCTAGTCACAATAGTGTAGAAAAGATAAGAGCAACTTCCGTTTCATGTCGACTTTAAATGATGGACGGCCAAAATCTGAAGAAAGGACCAGTTTACCACAAGGCCATCATTCATGACACTTCACACACTGTACGGTTTGTTCATTATAGACTTTGGATAATTTGATTATGCTTTCAGCTACTAATAAGAGCAGTGCTCTGAGATGCATTCAACACACTTTACCAGATTTAAATTTTCACCCAAAAATATGTGTACAAATGCCAAAATGCCTACTTTTTAATAGACCAATAAGTAATAGTAAGTTTAAGCACTTTAGTCAATATGTTAAAGCACTTTAGTCATTATAAAGAAGCACTTCAATCTGCTACCCCATATAACAGCTCATACCGTATTTATGAGTAACTATTAAGCAACAGCAACAAAAGGAAAGACGTGATACAGGATGTGACTCAGGGGCGAAGTTATCGAGGTAATCATTTACAACTCGACACATAGTTTATAATATTGGCTGTGAATAACTGCAAAAACCCACAAAACATAAGCAACAGCATGTGACTTCTAAGGAAAAACTTCTAAGGAAAAACAAAGTCTCAGGTGCTGATGAATAAACTGAAGACTGATGCCTTGATCAAAGAGTTAAACCTGGATATTGATATTAAAACATGCCATCCAGAGAGCGTATAAGGCGAGCGGATTACAGCCAAGACTGAACAGAGCATAGACACTAATGACTGGTCAAAAGCTAAAAAGTGTTTTACAAAAAAACTTTAAATAATTCAAATACTTAAAGCACTCGGCTGCTTTTGTGGTTCTGTTATTCTCTTCCATCAGTGCTTTAAGCAGAATGTGACCGTGAATTGAACAGGGAGATTCGAGTTCACTGTGGGTGAATTTCACAAAACCAGAAATGCATTGCTGGACAATATCTTATTCTCTTATAAGTATACACTTTATAATAACCAAAATTAAAATGTAATATCATTGGATTAGATAATTTATCACATTTGTTTGACATTAGAATTAGACATCAGAAGGTTTGAAATTATAAAGAGAAACACTATTGTACTATACAGTATATATATTCATTATGGTAGTATCTCAGCACTTGCCAGTGTTAGGAGAAGCGTCCAGTATGGAAATGATGCACTTCATCTGGACGGTGTCTCCTGGTAACACAGTGTTTGCTTCTGAATGAATGGATATGTTGAACACTGGACCTGCAGATCGGGAAACACACACACACACTCACTGTTATTAAAGTCTACCTAGATTTCATAGTCTTTAAGTGGATGTTGAAGACTTCTATAAAAATTTCAAAAATTAGTTTCTGCATACTTTTGTTCTTATTCATAAAAAAAATAGAGTAAAAGAGAGAGTTCCAAAGTTCCAAATAGAGAATTCCAAAGAGAAAGAGAGAGTTCCAAAGTTCCAAATAGAGAATTCCAAAGAGAAAGAGAGAGTTCCAAAGTTCCAAATAGAGAATTCCAAAGAGAAAGAGAGAGTTCCAAAGAGAAAGAGAGAGTTCCAAGGTTCCAAAACTATTGTCTACATGTGCAGCATCCTGACCGAATTTGAATCTCAAAAGTGATTGAATAGTAAAATCCCCCATAGTGGAACTCATAATAGGGCTTTGCACGAGAGTTTCAGCGCTCAGTTGATTTGAAAAGTTGCAATACTCTGTGTATTAAAGTGCATAACACACACACACAAGTTGGGTATAATGGTCCATTTTAATTAGTCTGGACTATTATTACAGATACTTTATCAGTGAATGAAATATTGATGCAGGGCTTTTTCAGTGTCAAGTTGTTACAGCGTCCAGTCATTTCTGTCTAGACGCGTTTCCTTCTTATATGTGTATTAATAACACAAAAGGGTGCTTATTCGCATGCATGACAAAACAAAATCACATTTAAAAGAATTATTGAAGAATTGTTAAACGTTAAGAAAATTGTATTTAAAGGGTGTGCAAGCTGTCGAGTCCCATCATAGATCAGCCATTATCAGCCATAGATCAGCCATATATTAGCCATAGATCAGATCAGCCATAGATCAGGCATAGCATAGATCAGCCATAGATTAGCCATAGGTCAGGCATAGGTCAGGCATAGGTCAGGCCCTCACTTTTATTCTGAGACTTAAAATACATCGTTAATACCTCCTTTTAATTTCGAAAGCTTTCACTTAGTGTAGAAAAAGACGGTGGCCATCGAGTGTCCAAATGTGACTACAGAGGTTATAGCCTACGTTTAGCATTTTACGTCTGACGGTTGTATTTAGGCTTCAAAATTCATGAAAGTTGTTTCTGTGCTATGATGCAGTCTGAATCCTGACTGATATTTTTCATAGATATAATTTTCTGACAATAGGTAATTTGTGAAGGTTATCAGGTTAACAAAACGTGTAAGAATCATAAATCATGTGTTTGGTCACAGACCATATGGGGTTTTTGTCTGAAAAACAAAAAAAACAGGGTGATTCTAACTTTTGGGATGTTTTACAAAAGTATGTTATCACTGCAGCGCTCTATAATCAACATTTCATTCGTTTGCTCTGCCAGGTTGGATTTTTTTTTTTTTTCCATTAAGGGACAGCCTTCATTGTGAAGGATACGTGCAATCTTGCCTTCGTATTTGGCTTTAGTTTAGCTCTTGGAACAAGCTTTCACATCAGGAGTGTCTATGATGTTTGAGATGAGAGAGTGTGTGTGAGTGATTGAGAAAGAGAGAGAGAGAGAGAGTGTGTGTGTGTGTGTGTGTGTGTCTCTGTGGGCAGCAGGAATCTACCCTGAGGGAGAGACTATAGAGCTCTAGTCATCCAGAATCAAACATAAAGAGGGAACTACAGCATTAGTGTGTGTGTGTGTGTGTGAAACTCAGCTGTAAACACACCTACAGGCACTTCAGCATCACTCTTCTGAGTGTTAAAGCTCACTGTACTCTGAGTCTAGTCTAGTAAGCAGTGTAATACCTGTGTGTACAAAGGCAATCTCAATCTTGTTGGACTCGGCGCTGACGGCTTTGACCCACTCTCGGTTCTGATCCCGAGTCCAGGCCGTGACGTCGCAGTAATAGAAGCCGCGGTCCGTGACCTGGACCCCGTACAGGCGGAAGCGGTACTCCAGCTGCCCGGTCTTCTCCAGAACCACGCTGTCGACCCGGCTCGGCTCGCTCCACTCCTCCGACTGCAGAACCGAGTCCTGGCTGAGCGAAAGCACTTTCCGGGACTTGCCTCCCGAGGTCTCCTCAAACCGGATGAGAACGGTGTAGCCGGGGTTCCTCAGGTTCTGGCCCGTCACCTGACAGGTCATCTCAAACGTGGATCCACCGGTCGAAGCTTCTCTCACACGATGGGCTACTACTCGCAAAACTGGAACTGAAAAGACACACACAAAAACACAGCATTTGTAAAATACAGTCCTAAAACTTCCCTCATAGAGTTTCTACCCGTCTAAAACAGACAGATGTGTGTTTGTGTTCGCATCTGAGAGCAAGAATAGAGGGCATGGCATGAACCTACTCCAGACCGAGCAGGTCAAACGCTGAGAGCAGATCGTGCAACTCTGACCCGTGGGTGAGGGGGTCACACAGATCTAAAGAAGAGAGTTGGCGGACAGGAAATTTAACAAATCAATCAATGAATTCTGTTTAACTCCAGCAATATGAGACGACATGCATTCAATGCATTACGTTATACTTTTTTCTTATGCTCACATTGTTTTTAGAGCTGTCAGCAAACTCTCACAACATGGTGGCAATGACACAAAGTCTGGTTTAAATCTCCAGTTCGGAGGTAGAGGTCTATGTGCAATGGATTTTCCTGCAAGATTTTGCACAAAATAGGTTGTCACGATCCCTTCTATGCTGATTTTTCAGTCCCAATCCTGTAGAGGCCGGGACGTCAGGAGTGTCAGGCTGTTTTCGAGTGTTGGGTCGGCTTGGTTTCCTCTGAGATCTGCACCGCTGGCTCTAGTCGTCGCCGTCGGGGTTTTTGGGCCGCTTCAGCATGTTGAATCGGGGCGTCGGTGAGAGAGCGTCTCTGATTGGCTGTTCAGCTTAGCCAACGAATCAGAGCACGTGACTAAAAGCGAAAGCAAGCAAAGACGACGGTACAGACAGAAGCCGGTTATAATTTTCACCGGAGCATTTGAATATTTTCATAATAACATGAGCCGACTGGAATGAAGAAAGGGATCAGATTGATAAAGCAAGCACTGCTTTGTTTACAGCTTGTATATCTACAGTCCTAGTCTCGGTTTCCCTTTTTGAATGACGAAAATAGATGATACCCGCTGATACAGACAGATATGTACTTCCACGCAGGCGCAGAACACGCAGTGCTAGTTGACAACCACCTTTAGTCCTTCCGGTGTGTTCAAGCGCAGCTTTTCGGCCAAGACACCGCCTCGTTTGGCCAACGTCGGCTTGGAGTGTCCCAAGCTTTAGTTTCAGTCTCCCTGTGGGGTCATAGGCTACTTTTCCCAATTCCCCAACACACAGACCTCACATTGTTGCAATGTTACGTCACAGGAAGGTACTTTGCCTCACTGTTGCTTGCAATCGAAAGACATTGAAAATATCAAACGTGTAAACTGCTTTTTTGTGTGTGCAACGGACGAATAAAGCATAACATTCTGCACCTTAAAACCTAAATAAATTTGATGTATCCCTACATTTCTGTATCCCACTTCCTTCACACATCAGTCTCTTCTCCGGGTCCCACTGCTCACCATTCACAGAGATTGATTGGAAATCCTTTAAAAATGTAAGACGCTTCATCTGAAGATCATCTGACCATATTTTGGTAAAGACTTGACAAACTTTGTAGAAATAGCACCAAAATATAACCATAGCAAGTTCATAGGGAATGGGCTGTTGGTGGCGCTAGTGGATTTAAAGCTTGGGACGACATTTCAATGGAGGGACAGAAAGCTCTCGGACTAAATCTAAAATATCTTAAACTGTGTCCCGAAGATGAACGGAGGTCTTACGGGCTTGGGACGACATGAGGGCGAGTCATTAATGACATCATTTTCATTTTTGGGTGAACTAACCCTTTAAGAGATCGATCCCAAAATCGCCATAAGGCATGTTTAGACATTCCTCAGTCAGTGTGCCAAATTTCACAACTTTCTGCCATTCGGTTCTTCCAGAAACGGTAAACAAAGAATCCTAACAGACGCCATCACACCTTACAGGTGCTCGCCACCTGACAAGCATCAGAAACGAACATTTTGTCATCATCAGATATAGTTTCAGAGCACAGCATCAGTGAAAGTGCAGTGGAAAGCGTCCAGTCCCAGACAGAGCGGCCATTGTGTGCTCAATCTGTCTTCACAGAGAAGACGCCATCACAGACACAATTAAACTCATTTACTCTAATCCCTTATTGAGCGCTGAAAAATGAGAGACAGTGGAGACTTTCAAACAGCGAGCTTTGATGCTTTTTAAAAAAGTGGTGAATGGTCTCGGATGCTGGGAGCTCTTAGCTCATGGGGTAAAGATGAACTATCGGGAGAGCGACAGGCTGGGCTGAACACATTCAAACGTACTTGCTTAGAGTATATTTCTGGCCGAAGACATGTTTCATGGCCAACTTTATCAAACTAGATGTAATAGTAGGGTGTGTAACGATACCCTCGTGTCACGATACTGAACTCACGATATTATTGCGATACACCAAGACATATGATAAAAGGTTAACAAAAAAGGAACTGTTGATTAAAATGCTAAATTTAGTGTTACATTGTGTGTGTAAAATGAATAGGTTTGGACTTGGTGCTGGAAACCCAAAGCACAGGACAATAGAGACACCAGAATAACAATATTCATGATTCTGAAGCTGAAAACTGAATTATTTTAGATGAATATGCTTGAACTCTGTCACTGATCAGATATATTTAAAATAATGTAGGACACTTTTTACTGGTAACAAGATATTTGGCATTATCAGGACACACACATATTCCCCCATTGCATTATTCTACATGATATTCAATAGTGATTTAATGTAGTACTGACACTAAATCTCTGAAAACTTACATTTTTCCCTCACACTGAATTTTTCATTTTGGGTGAACCATCCACAATATATGTTGCCACTGTCCACGATACATGTTGCATATTTGTATTGCGATATATTGTAACACCCCTATGTAATGGACAATAAAAGGAAGGGATCTAGTGCTTACTCTGAGGTGTCCACTGAACAGAAACAGGAGTGGACTCGACCTCCTTCGCTTTTTCCCATCCGGCTGGCCGAGTGGGCATCCATGCGTTCACCGCGCAGGAATAAGAGCCCATGTCGGCGTCTCGAGTCTGAAGCATTCGCAGAACGAAGACGTTGGACTCTCTCCTGCTCACCGCTATGTCCCCGCTGAACAGTCTCTTCTCGTAATCGTTCCCAGGGATCAGCGCTCCTTGCTCATTCAGGGAGGCTATCATGAGCTTCTTCTGGGACACGTCTCCTGGCGTGTTTGTGGAGTACGACCAGGTCACGGCCAGGCGGCCATCTTGAAGGTGGAGGAGGTCGAGCACCTGGCAGAGCAGTTCAGCGGGTTCACCGGTGGCCTGGGGGTTCTCAGAGGCCGTGAGGGTCACCTTGAACTGCAGATCTGCGGGAGACGAAAGGGAAATAAAGACGATCAGGCACACAGAATAAACCACAGAAAAGACATTCGCCTACATCTAATGATCAAGTATGAACAAAGTCACCAGATGAATTGCATAAAAATGTCTTTTCATGAATTTTCAGATATATTTCCCTCCCTTCAAACGTGCCATTGGTCAGATAGTCCCACCTCAACCCATTGTTCAAACAACCAAAGCAAAGATTTAAAGAGGGCACGAAACGCCAGTAGTGATCGTCTTTTCTTCCCTATTGTGACGTGTATCTGAGTGAAACGCTCCCCAGATGTCGATGCAAGATGGAGGACAGGTTATTTTGATGAATGATTTTTAGGCACATGAATTTAAAACAATAATGATGTTTTAATGCCGGAAAATTGCCAGAACTATTTGCCAGTATGTTTGTAAAGTCCTGTTCACACATCTGTAAGCGATCATTCGCCGGCGGAGGCTGTGTGTGTGAAAGCAGCCAGTGCTTCATTTGAGCCGTCACTCAAAATCATTACTAAAGTCCAGACACTGCATTTATATTTAATAAAATAATACTTATATTTATCAAGCATGCATTAAATTGATCAAAAGTGTCAGTAAAGATTTATATTTCCAATAAATGCATTTATTTTGAACTTCTATTCATCAAAGAATCTTAAAAGATAAAATGTATCAGTTTCCACAGAGATATGAAACAGCACGACTGTTTTCAACACTGATAATAATCATAACTGTTTCTTGAGCATCAGATCATCATATTAGAGTGATTTCTGAAGGATCATGTGACACTGAAGACTGGAGTAATGATGCTGAAAATACAGCTTTGATCACAGGAATGAATTACACTTTACTATTCACATAGAAAACAGCTGATTTACACTAATAATATTTCACTGTTTTTACAGTATTTTTTTATCAAATAAATGCATAAATGAGCAGAAGAGACTTAAATCTTACTGACTTAAAACTTTTGAAATTGAGTATATGAGAATTATTACTGCTGTTTCCTACTGGTATATATTAGTGTACAAATACAGTATGTGACATATTAAACAGTGTGAAAAACATGCCTTGGTTATTTTTATTAGATTATGTTTTATTTCTTGTTTAATGTGCTTCTTTAATGAAACTTTAGGTTTAAAACAACTATTTGAATGGTAGAATCACACATTTCACATACAAAATATATTAAAAGAATGAAAACCAGTGAGATATAATTGTTTTAGGAGCAGGCTCCATCAGCCAGTGTGCAGTAGAGCTATGCTAGCCGACCTCGTTTCGTTAGCTTTTCTCTGGGTAAGAAGGGAAGGGCAAGGGTGCACATTCTCTCCGCTTTCAGCTGTCATTGTTCAAGCTATGGTAAGCTCTCACACACACACACACACGCACACACAGTACCCAGCTGTTGTGTGCTTTGAGAAGAAACACCTGTTTGTATGTTTAAGAAAACACTTTATTTGGTTCTCTATTGTCAGTACTGTTCTAATAAAGACAAAGGGCCGGACGTGATAAAATTAGTCTCTGAACCAGTTTCTCTGCTTCTCATCTCACCCTGACCCACATCACACTCTTTCACATCCACACACTCGCTCCAGCACTGCTGTGTCCTCAGAAACACACCGTAACACACACACTCAAGTCCACCAGCTCTAACAGAGAGGTCTACGGCACATTGCGTTCAGAAACATAACGTGGCAAAGCTTTGAATATCCTGAACATGGAAACTCCCCGAGCTGAATTCACAGCGCAGTTCAAAATGCAAAACACTGATTAACATTTAACGTTCAGGGAGACGAGACTTCAGAAATAAAGCTGCGTGTTGCACAGAAACCCTTGACATGAGTCTCCTCTCACCGGCGGCAGAACGAGCACGCAACCGGCGGTTTGAAGACACACACACACACACACGACGTTTAAATGAGCTGTAATGTTTCACAGTGAGACATTAGTAGAGAGGCGGGGGAATATTCCTCAGAAACCAGGCGTTAATAGAACATATCTTGTCATAATACAGTCAGGAAATATGGTTCTCTCTCAATTACGGTCCATCCGTGCAGAATATTACATCAGGGTATATTCGATGTGACGGTAGAGCATCTGTCAGTAACATGTGCAGCTGGTCCTGTAGTGGGACTGACATTTCATTAGTTAAATACAGTATTTGTGTGATCTAATTAGATCATAATCATTATACAAGTAACTATCAGAGTCACGTGGAGTGAAAATGCACTTGTAATTGAACAATCTATTGGGAATCCCTGAAAATGAACAGGAGAAATGAAGACGTTTCGAAGCTCAGGAAAACTACTACTGCTATTCATTCAAATGTATTTGTTCTTGCGGTGTGACGCCTCCACATAACAGATGAGAGAATAATGGCAAATTTATGCTTATTAACTTTTATAAACTTTCCCTTGAGGCACAAGCACTTAACTAACCCACATCTGTCTATATCTACTGTATGAGTGTGTACTAGCGTACGCTTTATGGACTGCAGATATTGTGTGCTCGTATTTTCTGTGATGTTCCTCATTTTAGGCTGCTTTGGATAAAAGCAATGAATATATGTAAATGTAACCATTGGAAACCGTGTCAAAATAGCTTAATAATGCCTTGAATATCCTCCGGTGTGACATTCAAAACTATTTGCATGCCATTTTCACTACCTCATGTTGTACTTCTCACTATTTTGACACAACAAGGTCATTATAAAGTGAGCTAGAAGACAAACGGTTGATTAAAACTGGTTAAACTTAAGTCAGCGCATCGGAACATACACATTACCTTATGTAGAGTATCTGGTCAGGCTCACATGACACACACACACACACACACAGATCGCCTTCCCCCACACCTAAAGTCAACACTGGCAGAACGGGGGTTATGTTAAAGACTGAATTTTATTACCCAATGGAATTTCCCGAGAAGGGTGACTCTCTTAATTCTTGCTGAAGAAGAAATGAACCCTGTTTCATTCTATATATTCTATGTATATATATATATATAACCATGTGATAACTATATTAACAGGTATCTAAGGTCCCATCTCATGATTTTCCTGTTTGTTGTTTGGTCTATGTTGCTTGTAAATGGGTTAATGTTCCAGACTTTGCATACCATGGGTAAACAGAATCATATGTGTGGCATATTTGGTCTCTATAACCTGGTACTTTGAAGATTGAAATGACTGGGTAAATTATATGTCGATAACAACAACATATGAGTATTACCAGAATCTTTTCATAGTTTCTTTCACAGTTGATTATAATCCCTAGTGGTTAACTGTCTGGGTACATATACAAATACAGATGCAGGTAACAGATTATCCCCCTCTTTGGGCGATTTAACATGTATAAGTACCTGGTTCAAACCCGTATGAATAATTATTAATTATGAATTATTCATTATTGAATACATATTCCCCAAAACCCCAAATACTTTACACTTATATAATATATAAAGCCTCAATGAAAACAAAAGATCGTGTCCATTTGTCAGCTATACTGTCCAGCCCTGCTTTACATGTTAAACAAGAAATGTTTCGCTTCTCCTTCTGTCATTTGACACTGTAAGCGTTATAAAGTGAATGTCAGTCCAGCAGGACAAGGCCTGATCAATCATTCACAGATAATCCTCATCGCCTCCGCTGACAGTGAACTATGATCAGACATACAGAGACACTGAACAGAACAGAAAGTGGATTCAGCTTTTGATCGGTAGTGTATGTAAGCGTTCTTGTATTCATATGATCAAATACAGCTTTCTAAAACACGGTCACGAGATCTGCTCTCATGCAGGAAGGGTGAAGTGTAGTGGTAAACTCAAACACACACACACGTCTGGAGGCCGGTGAGAGGGTCAGGAACCGAGATAACATCAGGGCCAACGGCAAACAAAACACACTCCATCACCCACACACATCTAGTATCATTACACAGTTTAGAGGTGATGTAGGGTAAAGCACATTACATTCACATTACGCATTTGGCAGATGCTTCTATCCAAAGCGACTCACATTGCATTTCAAGCTACACATTTACATTCTTATCAGTTCTTGCTTTCCCTGGTATCGAACCCATGACCTTGGCGTTGCAAGCACCAATGCTCTACTGTTTGAGCTATAGGGGAAAACAAGTCCAATAAAAAATAGTAAGTAAATGAAAAGGTAAGGTAGAGTACGCCGTGGGAGAACGTCTGCTTGTCTGGAGGTGTTCGGGACTTTCTGCTCCTGTGAGATTAAAACACTGAACGCAAGTGATTCCTTAAGCCAGCAACTATCAGCTAAAGTTCTCTCTCAGTTTTCCGTGCATGTTGTGTTGTCAGGGAAGTATATCTAGCCAGATCTAAGAAGCTGTGATCGGCACGCCAGAAGAATGAGGCCGTCTGAATGTGCTCGTCATAATGAATGGGAATAAATCAGAGAAGAGTGACCGATACAGAACAAAACCATCACATTTATATTCATACACTCACCTAAAGGATTATTAGGAACACCATAATAATACTGTGTTTGACCCTCTTTCGCCTTCAGAACTGCCTTAATTCTATGTGGCATTGATTCAACAAGCTGCAAGCTCCCAACAAGCTCCCTGCTGAAAGCATTCTTTAGAAATGTTGGCCCATATTGATAGGATAGCATCTTGCAGTTGATGGAGATTTGTGGGATGCACATCCAGGGCACGAAGCTCCCGTTCCACCACATCCCAAAGATGCTCTATTGGGTTGAGATCTGGTGACTGTGGGGCCATTTTAGTACAGTGAACTCATATACCCCTTTTCCACCAAAAACGAACTGGTTCGGAACTGGTGCTGGTTCAAAGTTGGTTCGGAGTTGGTTCAACTTGCGAACCTTCTCAGAACCTGTTTGTTTTTCCACCATAGAGCGCCCAGCGAACGACGTCGTTACGTCACTGTGTACGTCGCCATATATCTTAGCTAGAAACGCTTGAAAGTACAACATTACTTTGGGATTATCTCTATCTCGTGAACCAAGAAGGCTTTAAAAACAATTGAAATATGTAAGTCTTTTAATCTTTTCCTTTGAGATGTAATCTTTTCTGATTAGTTATGTACTCCTGTCTTGTGTCTTTTTTTCTTTCCATTTATTTGTTCTATATTGTGACTGTTTTCTCCTTTGCTTACATAACGTTTTCAATAAAAAAATAAAACTAGAAACGCTTGCGCCAACTTCAAGCATAACAATTACAATGGCGGACTACATCGTGTTTCTGCAAATGTTTCTCCTGGCTTTTCGATCCTATTAAGTCAGAAAATGTTATCTAAACCCGCCCCCAGCCCCCGAGGTAAGCATGACGTGGTAAAAGAACGGTTCTAGTCCAGCAAAGAGTTGGTGCCGCTTTGGAACCAGTTTTCCTGGCCGAGAACCGGTTCTTTGGCTGTCGAAACACAAAGAACTGGTTCGCGCGCAGGCACCGGCTCCGAACCAGCTCTCAAAATGTGTTGGTGGAAAAGGGGTAAGAGTCATGTTCAAGAAACCAATTTGAAATGATTGTGACATGGTGCATTATACTGCTGGAAGTAGCCATCAGAGGATGGGTACATGGTGGCCATAAAGGGATGGACATGGTCAGAAACAATGCTCAGGTAGGCCGTGGCATTTAAACGATGCCCAATTGGCACTAAGGGGCCTAAAGTGTGCCAAGAAAACATCCCCCACACCATTACACCACCACCACCAGCCTGCACAGTGGTAACAAGGCATGATGGATCCATGTTCTCATTCTGTTTACGCCAAATTCTGACTCTACCATCTGAATGTCTCAACAGAAATCGAGACTCATCAGACCAGGCAACATTTTTCCAGTCTTCAACTGTCCAATTTTGGTGAGCTCTTGCAAATTGTAGCCTCTTTCTCCTATTTGTAGTGGAGATGAGTGGTACCCGGTGGAGTCTTCTGCTGTTGTAGCCCATCCGCCTCAAGGTTGTGCGTGTTGTGGCTTCACAAATGCTTTGCTGCATACCTCGGTTGTAACGAGTGGTTATTTCAGTCAAAGTTGCGCTTCTATCAGCTTGAATCAGTCGGCCCATTCTCCTCTGACCTCTAGCATCAACAAGGCATTTTCGCCCACAGGACTGCCGCATACTGGATGTTTTTCCCTTTTCACACCATTCTTTGTAAACCCGAGAAATGGTTGTGGGGGAAAATCCCAGTAACTGAGCAGATTGTGAAATACTCAGACCGGCCCGTCTGGCACCAACAACCATGCCACGCTCCAAATTGCTTAAATCACCTTTCTTTCCCATTCTGACATTCGGTTTGGAGTTCAGGAGATTGTCTTGACCAGGACCACACCCCTAAATGCACTGAAGCAACTGCCATGTGATTGGTTGATTAGATAATTGCATTAATGAGAAATTGAACAGGTGTTCCTAATAATCCTTTAGATGAGTGTATATATAGTATGACCTGAGAAGACTCGGGTACGAGTACGGACTGCTTTAATGGTACTTTAACTGTACTTTTTGGTGCACTATACTGGGCATCCTTACACAATCTGACTATGAATATGTTCAGTCTTTGGTAATATCTTTAGGCCTCATTCTAAGTCCACGGCACGCGGAGATGAAATGAGCACATTCACTGCAGCGAGAGCCTCATGAAAGAGCTAGGAGAGGCAGGAGGGCTGTAATAAAGGTCACAGCTACAGTCTGGAAATCCCTTAGACTTCGGTATCATTGTTCATAATGCTTCATAATAACAGGGACTCAGAAGGCGCCATTGTCTCCTGTCTGATGTCTACAGGCAATCACTTCTCGTACAAATCCCAGCATTAATGAAAAAGAGTTAAAGTAGCAGTTTGTGTAACCCAGACAACTATTATAATCTCAGTCGGCGAATCTACCACACGCTCGCTGAACGTCTAGCGCGTACTGCACACAAAATACACATAGCAGAGTGCAGATCTGAGTTATGTTTTTAATTAGAAACAACAAACACAATGGTTTAAAAGGTCTCATGATGGTATGATACTGTACGAAGCAGACAGCTCGAATTTGCTTTTATAAAGCTAGAAACACTTTAAATCTCATATTATTGCATCTATTACTGAGGGGGAATACCCATAATGCCTTGCACTTGCATGGTTTATTTTGGTGTGTCTGGTCCAAACATGGGCAATTATGAGGATGTGTAGATTTACAGGATTAAGGGTTAAAACATTTATTTAGTGTTTTGATGGTTTTATCTTAAAAAAAAAAAAACGTAGTATGATTAGTGTTACTTCTGGTAGAGACATACAGTTGTTCTGTAAAGTTAGATTATTAGTTGACTTAACCCCATATTTAACTTAATGTCTTAAAGTCCCCCTGTGGTGAAAATCCAGCTTTTAAATGTTGTTTAAATGTGTATGTGGTGTTTTTAATCTGCTTTAAGACAAACCATGTGCAAATTCATTAAAAAGTATTTCCTCCTTAAAACTGCAGTGAACCAAAGACAGTCTCAAACACACGGTTTGAAATCGCTGGTGTTTCTGACGTCACAAACGACCTTGTAACCAATCAGATCAACGTGTGATCGTCAACCAGTGGATCTCTGAGCTGAGTGAGTGGAGGCGGGGCTCATTTGCATATTCATAGAACCGTGCATACTAAATGAGGCAAGAGTGTCGAGTTACATTCAAGCTATTTTAAGGAGTGAAGAATTTTATTTTCAAGGAAAAAACGTTTAAAGATGAGTTTTAAGGGATACAATTATTTTAACTAGGTGGACTTTAAGAACCAAGGCCACTTAATCTTTTTTTTTTGCTATTTCTTTCTGGAAATGTTGTCACATCTTTATCTCAAGTCATCAAAAAATGGAGAACAATCATATTTCGTAATAGCACCGCACATTACTCATTACATAATACCAGCTTAATTTTAACATACAAACCTCATAATCATGTCGCAGGTTCTCATCAGCTTCCCAATGTTTCACTGATCAAGTCCCATGATCGTAAATCACAATATACAGTACAGCCTGAGAAGAGAGAGAGACGGGACTCACCTGTGGGCGTAACCACGACCTTCCCCATCTCCACAGACTTCTCCAGGATCTTCCTCCATCTTCTTCCCTCCTCCCCCTGCCTCACCCACTCCTGGGCCGCACACACGTACTCCCCTTGGTCTGACGGCTTCGCTCTCTTCAGGACTAGTCCGTAAAATCCCCCTCCTCGAAGGTCCAAGCGCAGCCCCCCGTCTGTGTAACGCTGCGTGTAGATGCTGCCTACTGTGATCTTATCGTCCGGCCCGAATGTCACGATGTCCTCGAGCGGGCCGGTTTCGGTTCTCCTGATGGACCAGGACACGGAGAGGAAGGTGTGCTCTGTGAAGCCTCGCGTCGCGTTGCACTGAAGCTCCACGGGTTCTCCCTCGGACACCGCGGGCTTGGGAATGGCGGGAGAAACCTTCAGACTGTCGCCGATCACTGGACACAACAGAGGACACTTTAAAAAAGGTGCATTGTGTAAAATATAGGAGGATCTGTTACTGAAATGCAATATCACATAACTATTATATGTTGTCAGTGGTGTATAAAGACCTCACTTAATGAACCGTTGTGTTTTTATTAGCTTAGAACGAGCCTTTTCTCTCTACACACACCGCGGGTCGCCTTACATCGACATGTTTCTACAGTGGCCCTAAAGGGACGAACGCGTTTCGTCACTAATGTTGTTCTTCCTGTAAAGATACTAGCTAAAGTCAGCGAATAAAACACTGACAAGATGATGAACACGTTACAATAATATTCGCAATAACATTGTTTTACTGAATAATTAAGTAAACTAATTTCTTAATTCTGCTGTTTCAGACGACGACATCACTTCCTGTCGGCCACCGTAACTTCTGTTGGGTGCAATTCGCAACCTCACCACTAGATGAAAAATCTCACAGTGCAGCTTTAAAGCAGGCGGGGGAAGAGATGTGCGTTTTTACAGGTGAAGTGTGTGATTTCAACGTCACCAGACTTGCACAAATATTGTATTCAATACACCACCTGTCTTCCATTGTTAGAACAAACAGATAATCACACACCAATCTCAAAACGCTGGCTTAGAACATGTTATTTTCGACCCTGTCTGGCTCCTCAAAATTGTAATTTTGTTTGTTGCAGAAATAACACACTTCACCTGTAACAAGACATCTGGAATCAGCACTAATACAACATTAATGGGATATGATGAAGGAAAAACATACATATGTGATTACACTCTTTCTTGATCATCAGATCATCATATTAGAGTGATTTCTAAAGGATCATGTGACACTGAAGACTGGAGTAATGATGTTGAACATTCAGCTTTGATCACAGGAATAAATCACACTTTACTAGATATTCACATAGAAAACAGCTGATTTAAATGGTAATAATATTTCACAGTTTTACTGTTTTTACTCCATATTTGTTCAAATAAATGCAACCTTTTTCTGATCTCAACTCATTTCAGGCCAAAACAAATATCTTCAAGAAAATGATCAGACATTTAATATTTATTGTATTTATTGCTGAAACAAAGACTTTCATTCTGAAGCTCCTAAACTCATCATGACATGAACAACCGACTGAACACTTTCAGAGAAAAGGACATTTCGGTCACTCGTTTCCTCACACTTTCGACTCGACCCTTGACCTCTCTCACGCTCTGTGTCTGTCAGTGTCAGTCTCTTTTGGTTAAAGTTTTAGGGAAATTCCTGATGGTGACGGCGTCCGTAACGCTCTTCTCGATCTCTAAATCTACAAATGAAAGGGAATGTCAGAACATTTACTGACCCAGAAACCCTACAGATAATGCAGTATCAGTCAGACCTAGCGGAAGATTTTTAATCAGTAATCGTCACACAAGGCTATCAAGTGGCTTCGGGGTGTAGAAGTTAATACTGACTACTTTTACTGTACTATTACAGTGTCAAACTGTTGTTATAGAAAAGAGCTGCTAGAAGATTGTGTTACACAGAAAGAAATAACAGCATTTCGGTTTAGAGGATCCAAATTACAGCAAAGTGAGTGAGTAAATAAAGATTTGTTTTATTTTATTTTGGGTGAACTGTCTTTAAGAATAAAAAAGATGTGATTATCGGTGCGGATGAGTTCATTTTGTCCATCTCCAGAAAAGGAAAGGAGTGATAAAATCAGCACATCTTAAGAAAAGCATCAGAGCTCAACAGACTTTCACTCTATTCAGCAGAACAAAGAACAAGTCTTTGTATTTGTGTGACACTTCAAGCCTCGCAGCGAATCACATTCCTTTACACTTCTAGTTTAAACATGTAAAGCCTACTGTATCCGATACACTACAGGCTCGACGAGATCAAACTGCTGAAGAATCAACTTCCTCTGCTCATTTCATCTTCAGATCTCTTTTTGTATTTGATTATTTAACATTGACAAAATTTAGTTCACAAGATCAAATGAAAATGGTTATTTTTCCAAGTTAATGGAATTTAACGAATAGGCAAATATCAGTAAATATGAGCTTCATTGAGATCAACTCTACGAAGACTACTGTATCATATTTGATACACACACATCTAAGGCCTCTGAATGATGAAGAACTGCTCTGATTTATCAAGGAAACGCTAGAATAACTTTGATATTGTTAGTAATATTTCAAGATGAACACTTACTGAAGCAGCTTTACTTTTCATTCATCATCATTTATTAGACAAATCATGAGTGTCAAATATGACCATCAGGCTTTTGAGGAAGGTTTATTTGTTCATCCCTCAATCATTATACGTTTTAAAACTACAGAGCTTTGATCATAAAACTAAGCATTGAAATATACTCTTACTAAGACTTATTATTGGCAGATATAGAGTGATGACTGATATTTATATGATTTTATGTCTCATTGATTTACATTACAAGCATCTAGGGTTGCAAAGGGGCTGAACATTTACAAAACATCCTGAAAGGTGTGCAATCCTCCTGCATCAGACTTGTCTCTTACTTTTTGTCCATGTAAATCAATGTCTGCACAAAATTGCATATTTTTGCTCAGTTTGGGCCTCTAAATAAAACTGAGCTGTTTTTCCCCCTCTTTATTCTCACTATATAGTATTATATGGCCTATAAAAGTCTGATGTATCACTATGATACCCAAAAAACACATATGCAAACTTATTTTCCATACGTGGAATAGGAGAAGCCTGCTTTCTACTTTCATCAACTCAGTTTGGTTTCGTTTGTGTCAGCCGGAAAGAATAGACCTCCTCTGTTTAATTTACATTCGCATTAGATAAGTTATCATTTCTTAGTTTCTCTGATCAGTGGACCTATAAGGGCTTGTTCGTGCCGGCACAGACTTCTAGAGCACAGACAGCTGATATAATGGCAAAATATACAACTCAACTTAACTATAACAAATAAAGACATGTGAGTTTTAAATAACTTAAAACACAGAATCTAAATGAACCGTTGCGATACTAATATTCACCCGGTTCACAGATGCACAGGTTTTGGCAGTACGGCCACTTCTGAGTTATTAACTGATAATCTCCGAATGCCAAAATAGCAGTCAATATACAAGCGTATCAATTTTCTCTCTGTATATTCTAAAGTCGTTGCAACATTTTTATTATAAATAAATAAATGATTTCAGTTTGGTCTGGCAGATGGAGCGGGACAGTTGAAGTCGTACTTCCAGATGGAGCATAATATGAATAAATGAACCTGCTTTTCTAGTCTCACTCAAGCTTACAAGGGGCTTTTGCACCGGGTAGTTTTAGGAACTCAGTTATAGGAACTCAGTTATAGGAACTCGCCCAGCAGGGTGATTCCCCGAGAACCAATAGTTTATTTTCCAACGTTTTCCTGGTTTCGTTCGCACCGCCAGTAGGATCTCTGAAGTGACGTATGACTCGTTTGTTGTTGAGACTTTTATTGTGACGGCGCTGAGAACGCCTGAGCTCACATTCTCTGTTCATTAGTTTACCATCTGTCTAACAGTTCGGTCTAATATACATACATTATTAGATAGAACTGTTATACACAGAAAGTAGACAGTGATGATAAGGTATTAGCGTATGCCGTGTGGTTGATGTCCAGTGTTGCTGAGGAGAAATACATAATCATGTTTCTCTCGGTCCCTCAAAGCTGCGTTGGATTTTCTCCTCAGCGTAGTTTAAGAGCTCCACCTATCAGTGACTACGTTTACATGCAGCCAATAACCCGTTCAAAACCGGGATATTAGCAATAACCCGGTCGCGAACGGCCATGTAAACACCGGCAAAAACCCGAATATGCTCATATCCCGGATTTTAAAAACCGGGATATGATACCTGGGGTACCCCTTTTCTAACCCGAATTTTTGGTCATGTAAACGCGCATCGGCATATCCCCATAGTGATGTGTGTTCTGCGCATGTTCTATTCGCAAGGAATCTTGGTCTTTTGACTAGAGAAACTTCTCGGCGCATACAAAACCCCGCGTGCAGTACCGGAAGTAAACATGGCGAGACGCAGCACAGCAAACTTTTGGAGCGAGGTCAGTACCAGCATAGACAGTATAAGAAAGAGTACCAGCACCAAAGCGCAAACAAAGGCGATCGCTATCTGCCCCGAACTATTCATTATCCGCGTGCTGCTGTTGTTGTTGTTTTTGGATACAGGAAGAAGAATCGGAAATGACGCATATTGCGTCTTAAGGTGGTCCGTACGTCTTGACGCTAACCGTGCGTCGCCGTTTACATCGGGATATTGCAATTCCATGTATACAGGAGAAACTCTCTCTGCTCACGCATGTAAACGGGTTATTCCTAATGTTTCAGAAACCCGAATAGTGACCTTAACCCAACCATAACCCGAAAATTGGCTGCATGTAAACGTAGTCACTGTTTTACATGTTTATAGAGTTAGTTTCTGGAGTAAATATATAGGCTATAATCTGTGTGTTTACACAGCTTTATTAAAAACGGCGGGTGCTGGTGTTTCACGTGCGTTCGGCCAATCAGCGAACACTAACGGCACTGTAGTTCCTATAGTGCTGGTTTAGACCGACTCTGAAGTAGGAGTAAATTAGTTCCTCTAAAAGGAGTTTCTAGAACTAAAAATCGTTCCCAGTTCCTGCAGTGCCAACACGCCAAAAAACGGGAACTTCCGAAAATAGTTGGTGAGAAAGCCCCTAAAGCCAGAGGTGTCTGGTAAAGCGGCTGGTTAAGCGTCTGGTAAAGCGTCTGGTAAAGCGTCTGGTAAAGCGTCCGGTAAAGCGTCTGGTAAAGCGTCTGGTAAAGCGTCTGGTAAAGCGCCTGGTAAAGCGTCTGGTAAAGCGTCTGGTTAAGCGCCTGGTAAAGCGTCTGGTAAAGCGTCTGGTAAAGCGTCTGGTAAAGCGCCTGGTAAAGCGTCTGGTAAAGCGTCTGGTTAAGCGCCTGGTAAAGCGTCTGGTAAAGCGCCTGGTAAAGCGTCTGGTAAAGCGTCTGGTAAAGCGCCTGGTAAAGCGTCTGGTTAAGCGTCTGGTTAAGCGCCTGGTAAAGCGTCTGGTAAAGCGTCTGGTAAAGCGCCTGGTAAAGCGCCTGGTAAAGCGTCTGGTAAAGCGTCTGGTAAAGCGCCTGGTTAAGCGTCTGGTAAAGCGTCTGGTAAAGCGCCTGGTAAAGCGTCTGGTAAAGCGTCTGGTAAAGCGCCTGGTTAAGCGTCTGGTAAAGCGTCTGGTAAAGCGCCTGGTAAAGCGTCTGGTAAAGCGTCTGGTAAAGCGCCTGGTAAAGCGTCTGGTTAAGCGTCTGGTAAAGCGTCTGGTAAAGCGCCTGGTAAAGCGTCTGGTAAAGCGTCTGGTAAAGCGCCTGGTTAAGCGTCTGGTAAAGCGTCTGGTAAAGCGTCTGGTAAAGCGTCTGGTTAAGCGTCTGGTTAAGCGCCTGGTAAAGCGCCTGGTAAAGCGTCTGGTAAAGCGCCTGGTAAAGCGTCTGGTAAAGCGGCTGGTTAAGCGGCTGGTTAAGCGGCTGGTTAAGCGGCTGGTTAAGCGGCTGGTTAAGCGTCTGGTAAAGCGTCTGGTAAAGCGTCTGGTAAAGCGCCTGGTTAAGCATCTGGTAAAGCGCCTGGTTAAGCGTCTGGTAAAGCGTCTGGTAAAGCGTCTGGTAAAGCGTCTGGTAAAGCGTCTGGTAAAGCGTCTGGTTAAGCGCCTGGTAAAGCGTCTAGTAAAGCGCCTGGTAAAGCGTCTGGTAAAGCGCCTGGTAAAGCGTCTGGTAAAGCGTCTGGTAAAGCGGCTGGTAAAGCGGCTGGTAAAGCGGCTGGTTAAGCGGCTGGTTAAGCGGCTGGTTAAGCGTCTGGTAAAGCGCCTGGTAAAGCGCCTGGTTAAGCGTCTGGTAAAGCGTCTGGTAAAGCGTCTGGTAAAGCGCCTGGTTAAGCGTCTGGTAAAGCGCCTGGTAAAGCGTCTGGTAAAGCGTCTGGTAAAGCGCCTGGTTAAGCGTCTGGTAAAGCGCCTGGTAAAGCGTCTGGTAAAGCGTCTGGTAAAGCGTCTGGTAAAGCGGCTGGTTAAGCGGCTGGTTAAGCGTCTGGTAAAGCGCCTGGTAAAGCGCCTGGTTAAGCGTCTGGTAAAGCGCCTGGTAAAGCGTCTGGTAAAGCGTCTGGTAAAGCGCCTGGTTAAGCGCCTGGTAAAGCGTCTGGTAAAGCGTCTAGTAAAGCGCCTGGTAAAGCGTCTGGTAAAGCGTCTGGTTAAGCGTCTGGTAAAGCGTCTGGTAAAGCGTCTGGTAAAGCGCCTGGTTAAGCGTCTGGTAAAGCGCCTGGTTAAGCGTCTGGTAAAGCGTCTGGTAAAGCGTCTGGTAAAGCGTCTGGTTAAGCGCCTGGTAAAGCGTCTAGTAAAGCGCCTGGTAAAGCGTCTGGTAAAGCGCCTGGTAAAGCGTCTGGTAAAGCGGCTGGTAAAGCGGCTGGTAAAGCGGCTGGTTAAGCGGCTGGTTAAGCGGCTGGTTAAGCGGCTGGTTAAGCGTCTGGTAAAGCGCCTGGTAAAGCGCCTGGTAAAGCGGCTGATAAAGCGGCTGGTTAAGCGGCTGATAAAGCGGCTGGTAAAGCGCCTGGTTAAGCGTCTGGTAAAGCGGCTGGTAAAGCGCCTGGTAAAGCGCCTGGTAAAGCGGCTGATAAAGCGGCTGGTTAAGCGGCTGATAAAGCGGCTGGTAAAGCGCCTGGTAAAGCGCCTGGTAAAGCGCCTGGTAAAGCGGCTGATAAAGCGGCTGGTTAAGCGGCTGATAAAGCGGCTGGTAAAGCGCCTGGTAAAGCGCCTGGTAAAGCGGCTGATAAAGCGGCTGGTTAAGCGGCTGATAAAGCGGCTGGTAAAGCGCCTGGTAAAGCGCCTGGTAAAGCGCCTGGTAAAGCGGCTGATAAAGCGGCTGGTTAAGCGGCTGGTAAAGCGGCTGGTTAACGTCGGACACGTTAAGCCTCTGGTAAAGCCTCTGGTAAAGCGTCTGGTAAACGCAGGCTTGACTCACCCTTGAGCTCCACATCGGCCTGGTAGTTCCCGCTGATGACGGAGTCTGTGCTCGGGGTGCTGCAGCGATACACACCGCTGTCTGTCGCTCGCACCTTCTTGAACCTGAGCTCCGCTGAATCATCACCCAGCTTCTTATAACTGATGTCCCCGCTGTTGACCCGGTCCCTCACTGAGGGGTCCATGAAGTTAACGTCGAAGGTGGAGACGAGATGGAGCAATTTATCACCGGCCTGGATCATGGACCACTCGAAATCCTGGTCCCGGGGCCCCTGGTAGTCGGACACGTTGCAGCGGATGGAGACGGCCTGTCCCTCGACATGCACCAGAGGACCGACTGGCACCTTCACCACACGGCCCTCGCTGAACAGCACTGAGACGAGAAGACACGAGAGATCACATATATGGACAACTATACAGTATGATCACATATACAGTGTCAGTGTGCATCTACACATTATAGAATACAAGTATAGTCATCAAAACTGTGATATAAATGCAAGTGATCACAAAACTATATTTTGTCAGCACAAAGTCGCCACCCACGCAAAGCATCCTGGGAAGCTTTTTAAACAATACTGTTTGTATGACAGACACTTTGCTTGTTTTTTCCCCTTCACCACCTTGTTCAGCTCATCTATTTAAAACAGTTTTTATTAAGTGAAAAAATATATATTTAGGCACAATGTATGTTTGTATATAAAACTAATTTCAAGCATTTACCTTACCCTTTATTATCTATAAAAATGTTTTAAATAAAATTGGTCTTTGACAGTGGCATAAAAAAGACGGCCACAATATATCGGCCACCATATCGGTATCGCCCGATAATGTTAATTTGTAATGTTGTCGTTATCAGCCTGATAAGAAAATGCGTCCGCTAAAAAAGCCGATTAATAATGTATTATTTCCTTCAGCTGAGTCACTTCAGGTGTGCACCGTTCACCATGATGGTTTTGAATTGCTTGAAATATGATTGGAATCACTTCAAAAAAGGAATATACAGTTCAGTGCAACATGTCGGCTACATACAGTTATAATGAGAAAATTAAAACGGTGTGATTTGGGCATTGCTTTTAATGTTGAGACTTGTCTTTTTGTAATCGGCTCTCAAAAATTATATAAAATTTGGATTTAGATTCATCAGCCAATATATCGGTTTTCGGCTTTCAAATATAAAGAATTATCGGTATCTGCCAAAATGTTAATATCGGTGCATCCCTAATAAAAACTATACCAAAGTGTCTAAGTGACATCTACGTTAAAAGAAACCACTTTATTTTACTCCAGATGTTTTTTTTTCCACTCTGAATGTCACTTTGACATTTAACGTTTGCCATTTTTAAAAGGTATAAGCCCTCAGATCAAAAATCACACGACCAAAGTAATTTAGGCCTGGGTTCACAGACAGGGCTGAGATTAAATCAGGATTAGACCTTAGTTCAATTAGCACACTGAAGTAGCTTTTATTAATGCGCCTACAAACATTACTGGTGCATCTTGAGACAAAACAATGGCACTGACATATTTTAAGATATATTGCTTTCAGTTAAACCAGCTCAAACATGCATTTTAGTCTGGGACTAGACTGTGAAACCAGGGGTTAACGTCATAAAAACCAAATTCAGTCACGTTTGTCCAAACCATGACACTCAATACACTAAGCAACCATGAAGACAGAAAGTGTGGTGATGTCAGAGGAAATGATCAATCCCGAGTACAGGATGAGTCATCAATATTTTTGCTGTGTTTTCCCCCTGTAAGATAAAGACTGTCCATTTTAAAGGCGTTCATCTGTACACTTCAAAGAGTCTGTTCGTGGAAATGTTTATTGTAAATTACCATATTAGGTTCAAAGCACTGGAATAAAAACATGCAGTTCGCAACTAAAGGTGAATATTAACATTTGTATTGGGTTCGGGAATTAAGTGCCGTGAGACGAATTACATCAGCATGGCAGACGAACACAAACCCACAGACAAACCAGAAGAAGAGAAGAACGGAGGGACCGAGACCAAAACTGAGAGAAGATGACATGTAACAACTCGTTTCCTCATGAGGGATCGGTTGTTCTCGTAAGGTGGAGGACTCAGAAGACAAACATTGTAGACACTAGAGAAATATATGGTACAATAAAACCTGCTGTCAAGCAACTGAGGTCAAACACTACTACAGTATTTAAACCAGGACACAGTGAAAGTAGATATGAGCGGATTATATGAATGATAATGAATGTGAGCCAGGAACGAGCCGGATCAGATAACACAAAAAAAACTTATCGGCACAGTATTCTAGTATGCGGATCTGAATTCAGAAAACTTTACAGTCCTTTAGTATGTCAGGTTGTAGAAGTTTTCAGGCAGATGCTAAGATTCCTCATCCCCAAATCAAGCACATAACCAAATATTCAGAGACCGAAGGACCACATGTAGTCTATTTGTCAATGTAAACTCAAATATTATTCTAAATATCTGAGACCAATGTTTATGGAGGCTACATTTGAAAACGAATAACTCAATAAATAAACACATTTTGTGAATTATTGTATGTCGAGAGCATGAACATTGACATTTAATACACTTTGAAGCTATATTGTTGGACTCATACGGTTCATAGTCGCTTAATATTCATTTAATGTTTGATTTTAAGGCTATCTTTGAATGGTAAACTTTGGCACTTAAACCTGTTTTTCAAACATCATGTTCAGTATGGCCTATCAGTGGTTTTGCTTTAGGACATGGGGAGTAACGTTAGTCCTAAAGCAAAACCACTAAACAAGATGATTGAAAAACAGGTTTAAGTGCCAAAGTTTACCAGATAGCCTTAAAATCAAACATTAAATGAATATTAGGCGACTATGAACAGTATGAGTCCAACAATACAGCTTCAAAGTGTATCTTAAATGTCAATGTTCATGTTCTCGACATACAATAATTCACAAAAGGCGTTTATTTATTGAGTTATTTATTCGTTTTCATACTAAACAAAATGTTTGAAAAACAGGTTACTCTAACGTTATCTGCTTGCAGTAAACACACTATACAACCAAACTAGCCACTGGATCGCTTCATTTAATGGATCATGTAACGTTAGACAATTAAGTTAGACCTGATTCGTTATCACACAATACAGACTAAAGGAAACATCTCAAGCGCTTCTGCTATCTTTTGACGATAATAATCTAAGTTTGAGGTCGATCTAAAACACAACAAGCTTATTTTCTAGTATAAAATAGTCTAGTAAGATTAAACAACCATATGCCGAGTTTATACTATTATAAACTCGTAATATGGTTGTTTTATCTTACTATAGGCTATTTTATGATGAAAACGAGCTTGTATTTAGAGGAAATTAGTTGCATGTCTAACTTTTTTTGTTGTTATCTAAACTAATTTAAATACAAACACAAACGCCTTATACAGGCGTTTCTTGATCAAGAACTAACGTTAGTCAACTTACCAAGAGCAAAAAACAAAATCACAGGACGAAGGAGTCCCGTTCCTTTATCCATTTTGTGAAGGCGCGTGATTTTCCCACGGGATCGCCTTTGTCACTCAAACCGGGCAGAGAGAGAGAAATCCTGGACGAGTCTCTCCCACGAGCGCGGATTAAAGTTCAGTCCTTCAGTCCTTTAGTCCTGTGAACTGGTGGATCTGCGCGAGCTGCATGATAAAACACACACTGAGGACTGGATTGGCACAGTCGTGTCCGGAAGTGAGTGTGTGTGTGAGTCAGTGCGCGCGTGTATGTTGGATGAGGGAGGGACTCGCCGCAGGTGAAGTTCCGCCGCACCCGAGCGAGCGAGCGTGTGTGTGTGTGCGTGTGTTTGTGTGTGAGTGCGTCGTGACGGTGCAGGCACTAATTATCTCTCAGAATAACTCAGGAGTCCAGAGAGACCCCGAAACACACCACTGATATCCTCACATGTTCCCAGAACGCTGCAGAATGAATCATTTATGGCGAGAAATCGTCCTCATTATTAGCCTATCTGTTCTTTCATCTCAGAGAGAGAGAGAGAGAGAGAGAGAGAAGAGAGAGAGAGAGAGAGAGAGAGAGAGAGAGAGAGAGAGAGAGAGAGAGAGAGAGAGAGAGAGAGAGAGAGAGAGAGAGAGAGAGAGAGAGAGAGAGAGAGAGGGGCATTGTAGGAGACCTGCTCTTCTCATCATAAACCTGAATGAATACATTCATGCATCAGTACACTACAGTCAAGGTTAAGACCACACTGATTTATTTACATACACTAATTA